>NW_015373891.1:1434147-1687531 GCF_001272555.1 Dufourea novaeangliae | reverse complement strand
GAAAGAGTGACGTAGGGGAAGGGCCTCCAGCAACTTGATAAATTTATTCCAAGTACTGAATTAAATGTTAAATTGAATGTTAATTTGACGTACATTTCAATAATTCCCGAAATCAAATGGCAGAAGGTCCTTCGGCTAGGGGAAAAAGTGACGTAGAATGGCCTCCTACCATGCTCCTACCTCTTGGTATTTGGAATTACTGAAAGTTTGGCAAATTAACATTCGATTTAACATTTATTTCAGTACCTGGAATAAATTTACCAAGTGGTAGGAGACTTTTCTTCTACGCCTCTTTTTCCCTTAGTGGAAGCCGAGTTTAATACTGGATTCAGTAAAGATAAATTATTTTTATTATTCTGCTGGCATTAATATTTAATCTGTTAAGTACTATGGACGCATATGTGCATTTAACGAATGTCTTTAGCTTGCATTGGCATAAGTAAAAATTAACTGCTTTTGAGATGGATATATATACCTATTCATGGGCGTAACCAAGGGGGGCAGGGGGCCCATTTGAAATTGTCTGCTGGAAAATATTTTCAATCAGTTTAGGAATGGAAATAATTCAATCAGTAATAGGTAGAGCATCTGTCCGAAGTATTACATACTAAACTGAAAAAAATTAATATAAATAAATCCCTTATTATCAAAGTGTATACTCACTTTTGACCCACTGTATATAGGTCACTTAGGTAAAACAATAATTCGACTTATAACTAAAAAATAATCGATTTATAACTGTTTTTATTGAAACACAACAATACCTACAGCGAGAGGTTTAAAACCTGCGATCATCAGTGGGTTAAACAACAAACACGAATCAAAAGAGAAGTTTACCTCGAAGTAGACCTTCGTGCAGTGACAGTCAGCATCAGACCTTTCGCCTAGAATCACCTGGAGATCGTGCTTATAGGCGAAATTTCATCGTTTCGACGAGCATCGAAGCAGCAGCAACCAAGTTGGCTCGGTTTCGTTCGCGGTGAAAGTTGAGTGTGTCGAGGTGCATGGCCTCGTTCCCCGGTCTGTTATCGACTCGATGTGAACGCCCCCTAATGCAAGACAGTAGCGTTGCGCCTTCGGCCGCGCTGCTCCGTGTGTCCGTTCGACGGCGGAGGAGAAGGAGGAGGAGAAGGTCGGTTGCGATACGACGAAGAAGACGTCGAAGAAGGGGAGGTCAGTATGGGGGAAACTGTTAGCCTTACCTCGACAGGGAACACGCGTGGTCTAAGTCTTCCTGAATCACCTGTAGAGGGAGTTTGGGCACTTTGATGCAACAGGGTAGAAACGAAACACCAATAGTATTCAGGGACTTAAACCGGTATGATTTTGATACCGGTATTATGACATCAAAGCAATACGAAAACCGATATATTACTGAAAATCGAAATAAATACCGGTATTTTTTCAGTTTCTATTAGGGTAGTGCTTATATAGGGATATGTAGGGCGAAGGTACAACCGGAAATACCGGTATAATACCGGTATTGTACGTTTCGATATCCATAAACATTTAAAAGTTCAGAACATGATCACAGGATATCATATAATCGATCTCATCTTGTGATCACGTTTTGAATTTTCAAATGTTTATGGATTTCGAGATATTATTGGTGTTTCGTTGTGCCTTGTTGCAGCAAAGTGTCCCAACTCCCCCTAATAACTATCGTGCTTATACCAGTTGGGTTCCCTGATTTTCCCAAGGTTTCCTCAGGTATCCTTAAACACTCGATTTCATCGCGTCGAAAAATGATTTTGCTCGTAGGGGAGAACCGTGGACGGGTGGGCTGGAATAAAACAGCCGTGGAACGAAGGCCGAAGAGGATCGAAACGACAGAGAGCAGTCGCCCGAGGGGGGACGAAGCCAGAAGAGAGAAAGTCGATTCCCTCCGCTTAGCATTCCGTTTCGCGCGACAGCGAGACGAAGTCACGGCAGTCCAATAAATTCTTAAGGAAAGTTTGAAAAATAGACGACGCTCGCTGAATGGACTGTCGACGAGAGGCCAGTTATTCAGCCCGAGGGGTGGAGGGGAGAAGCTTCTCGAGTTAGGTCTTCTCATCAGTCTGTTTCTTCCGCGCCGTGAGAAAATCCTCGCCTCGCCGTCGCGTCTGCCTCCTCCTCCCCCTCTTCTTCTTCTTCTTCTTCGTCGTCGTCGTAGTCTTCTTCTTTCAACTCCACGGTGGAAATATCACCGATCGCCCTGTAAGATTGATCCACCTACGCCACACGCTGAAAACCCGCCTGTAAAAGGTTAACGCCGGATCGACCGCCAGGGCCCCGTTCCTCGATCTATTCATAACTTTAGCGCTACTCGCGGGTACCGGCCAGCCGAGAGACGGACTCGCCGCTTTTAGAGAATTATTTCAGAGACGACGTGCTTACCGTAGGTGAAACGTGGAGGAAAACGTGACCGATATATGTATAAATACGTACACAATATTCAAGGGGTCAATGGGCTATTCGATGAAAAGAGAAAAGTTTGGGAAAATATGTTTGAATGTTTAGGAATGTTTAACCCATTGATGACCGAAGGTGCTTAATTCTTTATGTGTTTTATTTCATTTTGAAGAGGACACTTGTGTGTTTAACTGTCAACCCGTCTTGCAGTATATGCTATCTATTATTTATAGTGGAATTTCAATTGAATTTCCTATATTCAGATTGATTGTTTCTCGGCCATGAAGTCTTGAAAATTCCCTTTACGCTTCGAGGAGAACGGGCACGCGTTACCTATTCTTCCTGTCCTTCGTCCCTCCCCGTTCGTATTTGGGCTCGCGTTTGGGGGGACGTGCACCGTTTTCTTCCCTTCGAAACTTCCGTAGACCCATCCCCGAACCTTACCACGATATACGAGCCATCTGCGCCCCTATCCGTACAATTTTCGGATCGATGCCCGATTGTCGTCGACGGCTGGGTTCCAACGATTTCCGTGTGGTTAGTTGGTTTTATTGGCCCTTTAAAAATGTGCACCGTAGACAGACGAAAATAGTGAGGAAATCCTTAATTCCTTGCGACGTGACTATGTTTAGGTGTGAAACGATGCATCTGCGGTGTGCTCTTTCGTTTAAACAGAACCATTTGGGTTTTTGGGCAGGGTGATTCGGTGACATTGGACGAGTCACGAAAGGCAATTGAAATGAAAAGCAGAATTTACATTTTATCTGGTGTCAATGCAAAAGTTTAGGGTATTTAAGAACAATCAATTATGTTGTTATAGTTTTCTTTATGAATTAAACTGTATGGACACTAGAGATGGGGTGAACTGCTACTTGTGAATCACGAGTGATTTTCGTGATCGTTTCCGATTGTTTCTGATTGGTGGAGAAACATAACCTGTATATTTTATATTAACGACATCGAAACAAAAATTCGAGTTACGTAGTATAAAGTGAAGGAATAATTAGGAACAATGAAGAATAATGAATAAATTAATGATTATAAATTATAATCTACATGTTACCTAGCAAATCATTATGATTACATTGAAAAATTATATTGAATACGTTTTTCTGTTTAAAGATCAAGGACTTACGATCGCAGTCAGCAAATTCACTCAAAATAAAAAAATCGCAATCACGACCGTTAATGATTTTGCACGCCATCTTTAATGGACACACAGTAACTGCTCATAAATGCATATTAGGGTATAGATTTAGTCTATACGAAGAAAATTTAATGTTTCATAAGAATTATTTTATGCCACGTTTCGTAGTAGTATATGCGTTGTTCATTGAGCTACAATCTCCGCTAAACAATGCGTATTTTAGACTTCCAGCAATTTCTTAATGCCTTCTAACATTTATTGCATGTTCGATAAGAGTCCTGATACTTATGACCAGAAGTGTAGGTCATCTTAGCATCGTAAAATGTTGAATCTTTAGACTGAAATTACTGACATTATCAAGGATGCAATTATTTCTGACACTTGCATATCCAACCGATTACACCTGTAAGTAACCCATTACTAGAGTGTTGGTACATATTCATTTGCAATTTCCGTTTCTACTTCCGTGGTTTTCATTAAACCCCCAAACTTTGAAAATTATCTATAACTTCAATTGTACCAACACACATCGATAAAATATACATACCTTGACAATATTTGAATAATTTTTGCCTTATATTATTTTTGGAATGCTTGTATTTCTTTTTGGAAGTCTCATTACTTTTTGCAATACCTTATTACCGAAGATATTTTTAATACGATCCTATGCATGTAGAAAACCTTCTTAACGATCTATATATAACTGAATGAATTCAGTAAATATGCAAATAAATATTGAAGTGAATAAGATTTTCAGTTAATCATTACTTACAGAATGTCCCATGTGGCAGGAAACGTGTTGAACAAGATTGAATACGATTATACGTGTACATTAGATTATTGATAAACGTTCCTGGCGACGAGAGGAAAATACTAATTAATTATCTTTGGACTTGCCTCGACTTTCCGCGCACTTTTCGGATCCTGATACGATCGAGCCCGTAATCTTATCGGAAGTCGACCGAAGTAAAAGCAACAGGAAAATCGGCGTGAGTCTGTTCGGCATAGAAATCGTAAAAACTCGGATTCAAGGTCTTTCAAGAGGGAGGGGAGGAAACGGAAGACCCGTTATTGTCTTACATTTTACGTCCGTTCACTTCCTGATATCGAACAGTCGAAGATAACGTCATCGAATTTCACATTCCATGTCTCGTGACGTATTTAAGAGTGAAATAAAAGAACATGGTAGAATAGTATTTCAGTACTGTGTATCTACGCAATTAGTAGGTATGTAAAATTTTTTATACAAAAATACAATAAAAATATTTCTTTGATAACATATATAATTTGGGAATGAAAGGGTTAAAACTTGTCATATTCAAGTGCGATCGTATAGAGTATGTGACCCAATTACGGAGAGATTAGTGGACCCATGAGCTTGTTGTTGTTCAGAAATAATAAAAAATTATTGATAATAGTTTTTTTTTCGAGAAAGTTTCATGTTTGTGGGATCCCCAAAAAGAAATCTTTTATGGAATAATTGAACATTAGTGAAATACCGAACGAACGAAAAAAATGTTTTTTTGCACCTATTATGGAGTGTCTTATTAAAAGTCTATTATTTATCTTTAGTTTCGTGCAAATGGGACTTGAGTTTCAATATTAAAATACGAAGTTTACTAAATAAACGAGCTTAAATTGAAAATATTTTAATTCCTCCGAATGAAAGCAGAACTTCATTAAAAAAAAAAACGTATTTCAGATGTTGTATAAATACACTGTTTTTAATTCATAGAAATACAATTACCCCTCCACAATACAGACACCATCCGTAATTGGGTCACATATGTTAATGACTAAACTTTGAATTAATCTGCCAGAAACAGTTGAAAGGTGAAGATGTAATTTTGTAACTTGAATTAAGCAAGTTTTTAATTAATCTACTAGGAACAGTTTAATTATAATTTTGTAACTTTGGATTATTCCTGCAAAATGGTATTTTCCAAAGTAATTTACAAATAGAAGAGTAAATATAGAAATTTGTTTTTCCCTTAAATATTTTATTCTGTCCAGAGTAAAATAGACAACTCGTTGCATCTGACAAAAGTTTTATTATTTCATTTCACAGAGCCCTTACAGGCTATAAATGCATGAAAATCCGCAGTCTACTAATGACTCTCGCACAACGATACGTCGTCGTGGGCACTTTTCGCAAGTGTAGCCAACGACGATGCATCGTTGCTCGCCACTAAAAGGGTTAATCCTCGCCTGGAACGACGAACGAAACCGAGCATTTAGCGATAATTTCCGGGGAAACGCAAGGACCGATCATTACACCGCGTTATTCGTCGCGGGGACGTTCCTCGCGATGTTATTATTTCTCCGTTACCCGCGTATTCTTCCTAGCGGCGGCATTTATAGTTTCTTGCCCAATAGCCCCCCCGCGTTCGTGATTACGCCATTTATAATCGCGGCTCCGACCCGACCACCGCTTTTTCACCGTACAATTAGCGGCCTCCGAAACCTCTTCGAGCGCACTCGCAGCGGTAGGCTGCATGAAATCATCCACCGTCGCGCAATTTCACGATTCACCGATAAACGACGACACAACGTCCCCCCCCCCCGCTTCTCCTCCGAATCGCGGTTTAGATATCTGCTCGAGGATTTCCACGGTAATTTGTTGCCTCTCGCATTTTTTATCCTACTCCACTCGACATCGAACAACAGCCGGGCTTATTGAGGAGGGGGGACGACACGTGATGCATCGAAATTAAAATTCCCCGATGAATAGCGAGCCGAAAATACCGTTGCTCGCGGGAATGCACAAAGGACTCGCGAATTCGAGCATCCCCTGTTTGGGGAAACGAGACGCAAATGGGAGACGAGGAAAGGGTGATCATTGTGATGTTCGTTTGGACATCGAGGATATTTGGGAGGTAATGGGATAAATGGTATTTTGTTTAAGTGATAATATATTGAAATACGTATTTAATGTATTTAGGAGAGATCGTAGTTACCGATAATTGATTTTTGAAGTTTTAGATTTAATCATGTGTGACCTGAATTGTTTCTTTCAAATAAAAAATAAGGATTGTTTGCGTATAGTCATTTTTTGGATGTCAGAAGGGCAGAAGTAAGAAGTAAGAAAATTTTGGAAACAAAAATTAATATTAATTGAACAGTTCGTAAATATCATTTTCGTGAATGTATTCATTTAACGACAGAAAAATTAAACTGTAGGATGCCAGATTGAATTTTTAGGCTCATCATATCAATTATAAATATGTTAACTGGTGAGATGAAATTCTTATTACTGATTACACTACGGATGTTTATGCAATATGACAGTTTCTAAAGTAATTCACAAAGGCAAGTGCGAATTTAGGAATTTCTTTCTTCTCTAAAGTATGTTATTGACTTCAGAATGAGATAAAAAAACCCGTTTTATCTAATAAAATTTGTATTTTATTGTATTGTACAGAGCCCTCTAGGCTACAAATGCAGAAAATCCGTGGTCTACTGATTACAGTAGGGCCCCGTATAACGTGATCAAAAAATACTTATTTTTGACATGGAAACGTATGCGTTTGTGAATTATGTACCTATTAGTATTACTGATATTACAGACAGGTTTTTACACGATTTACACGATTGGTATTACTGATATTACGGTGCACAGAACCTTGATGTCGGACGCGGTCAGACACGAAACGATCGTATAAACGTCACTCGTTTCTGTCTGAACGGAGTCGTTGTGTCCACGTGTCTGAACTTGGATAGCATAAATCAATCTGCATTCGTTGAATACGGTTTTTTCCTCCGAGGTATACCTATGTAAACGACGCGTGTATCGTTGATTCAGTGACGTCAGGATTGTGTAGAATAGTTCCGTTAGATCTCTCTCGGTGTGGAGCAGTTGTGGGAATCGTCCGTCTCACGGGACCCGGACTTCTCTGCAACAGAGTCTTCGAACCGCCGCAAGTGATAGTCTGTTCACCTGCTCTTCAGCGACCCACCAACTCAAATTCCTTCGTTCATTTGCTTCTTGCCTTTGATCTCGTTACTCACCGCATCGAATCTGTATAGGTTGTCCAAGACACGACGGTCCACAATGTAAAGTGTAGATTAAAATCTTTCGCTTTCGAATACCTATTATTTGAATACTCTAGTATTGAACATTCTACTATCCGAACGTTCTATTATCCGAACGTTCCACTATCCGAACGTTCCACTATCCGAACGTTCCACTATCCGAACGTTCCACTATCCGAACGTTCCACTATCCGAACGTTTCACTATCCGAACGTTTCACTATCCGAACGTTTCACTATCCGAAAGTTCTACAATCCGAACGTTCTGCTATCCGAACGTTCTACTATCCAAACGTTCTACTATCCAAAAGTTCTAACAATATTATAATAATATTAGTAATTCTTATATAAATGTTACTCTGAATATTCGATTGAACAAACATCTCTGAAAGTAGGAAAGTACTTAGTCAAATCTTATTATTTGAAACGTATCGTTATCTGTATGTTCGTTGAAATGGCGTTCTATTGTATAATATTTTTGTTTCGGTATCACGAGCGGCTCAGTTTCTTAGTCCCATTGAACGTTGCACGCGAAGAAGCAGTGATCGTCTAATTATAGTCTTATAGACTGCTTCTTATCGGGATATTCAAACAATGTAGAGCAATGTAACTGAGTCAGCGGACTTAATGGCTAATAAAGAAATCATAATGGAAAACACGGTGCCTAAACTTTCTGAAGCAGCATGGGTAATCTCACGGTAGTACAAATATTTAACGAGGTATGAAAGTTACGTCGTATTAAAAACTGTTGAGATTACACAGAATTGACAGGCGCAATTCTGTAAGTCGAAAACCAGACCTGGAGCCTGATCTAGCCAAAAACAATTCCTATAGGAAAGCCAAAATGAACTGCACTGCGATTTCAACAGATTCAACTATCAGTAATGCATGTTTTCGCGGATAAGAGTATTCCCATTTTCCCGAACTATATACCTTGCTACTGGCTGTCTGATCGTTATTTGTACAGCTGTCAAGACAGTTAAACAAAAGGCAGTTGGCTAGACTTAATGATACGAAGAACTGTTGCTAGGCACAACCAACATGCCCAGCTACATATATGGGACTTTGATGGGAGGCTATAGTCGTTCTCAGTAAACATTTACAGTCAGAACGGTCAAAGTTGATTTGTGTATGGTGGGGAGCCGATTTACTCCCACCTAAGTAATTATTTATGTACCACACATTCCCCCCTTCCATAGTGTTCACTTCGATACCCAAACACTGTGTTCACTAAGGAAAGCAAATAGGTTTACTACGTGTAACGTCATCATTCTTCTTGCATCGATCATCTTTCATTTAATCGAGGACAATGTAACTCCGAGCAAACATCGGACATAATTTGCGTCTTTATTAACCATTAACGCATCCACTCTGGCCGTCCCGATTTTAGCGTTCGAAGGTGACATCCGTGGTCACCTTTGGTAAGAAACAGGCTAGCTTTCCTTATCATCCTTAGTTTCAGCTAATCGACACGACTAGAAACGAGTAATACAGTAAAAGTTTCATGAAAGTTGTATAGAAAGTTCCTCGTGAGAGTTCATCCCCACCACTGGGACCAGAGGGTAGAGGCCCTAAGACCTGTTAAATAATTGGAAGGCCCCCAATGGTGGGGATGAAGTAGAAACTCTCACGAGGAATTTCCTATCCAACTCTCATGGAACCTTTACTGTACTACCCTATTCAAACTGTCCTCAACCTTCAAAAATCCTCGATCCACGTCACAATGAACGTCCTATACGTAGATTCGCGGGCGAACTGTCTTTGGTGGGGCTGGTGTTCGAAGATCCAGGTCAAGTACGTGAAAACGTCAGAGTTTTGTTGCTCCATATCGATACGTTTCGCATGGTTCCGTTGCATAATACCCGGCCTCGTTGGAATCCAGGCGTCCCACGAAACGAACCACTATCCTAGAACTGTCTCTCTCTCTCTATCACTTGGGCGGTTGTTCCGAGCCGTGGCCAGGGCAATCACGCTATCGACACGGAGCAGATAGCGGGCCCGACACGTTTTCGTTTATCCTGGGGCTTATCTTCGCCACGCCGCTCGGACAAGTTTCTTATCGGTGAACGTTATTCCCATAGACAAGCAGCCCCGTTGCCTCTGATCGGTCTATTCCTCCATAACGAACGCTGGGGTCTCTGGTCTTGGTTACCAGCACGTTAATGACCGATAGAGGACGGTGACTACTTCGGGTCGTGGCCGAATATTTTCGTCACGTAACATCGCGGACGCGAGGGAAATGGTAGATTGCAGCTCGGGCCTTGTTTCGGGTGTAGATAATTCGTTTCTAACCGCCAAGTGTGTTACGTCATCATTGACGAATCCTGTGCGTGCGGTACACGTTCAGTCGGTGATCCTCTCGGTGACGCGTGTCCACCATAGACATATACAGGGTGAACCACGAATCGTGATCAGTAGAGATTACTCTGTTAGCAGTCTGATCGAAAATATTTTTCTCAGGTATAACATGGTTTCAAGAGAACTTTAATGTGATTATAGCAAATTTTTTGTCAACTCTTTTTTTCATAATTTTTCAAGGTCACCTTCAATTTTTTGCTAATTCATCTATCATCTTTTTACACCTATCTGTTAGAGGATTTCAAGACGAATTTGGTAAGTATCATAACATAATATGTGTCACTTTTTTTTTCATCTGGGCCGAGAAAAGATTAATGAAATATTCGAACTGTAATATTACAAAGAGTTTGTAAATATTTCGTAGTGTACATTGGAACACATCTAATGATATCTACTGATCACGATTCGTGGTTCACCCTGTATGAAGTCGACGGGCACGATATTGTGTCCTCGTAAAATCACGAAGTTGTAAAACTACCCCTGTTTCGGTAACTGATACTATAATTCGAGACCCTTAAGCCTCTTCAGGAGCGTGCAATGTCAATTCGAAATGGGTTACCTGCAGGTTAATTTTTACCCATATAGTAAGTACGTTTCACACTCAGGAAAAATTTTGAGCCTTATAATTTCACACAAGTAGAAGTAGATAAATAAACGAAGGTTTATCAATTTTCCAGATCCCCAATTCGATAACGTCATTCACTAACGGTGTTCTCGACATTTTCATGAAAATTTGAATTTTCCAGGGATTCTTTTTCCTATTTAGACGTTCTTTTTTCGATTTTGTTTAACGGATCGCGTTTTAACATCGCGTCGACTGCATGCAATTAGTCATTAGGAATAAGACCTATTATTATAGTTAGTGTGTAATAGTAGATATACTTTAATATGCTTGAAAGTTTTCCGGGTACTAAGTTCTCGGGGCTATTTTGCAATTCAGAGTTGATATTACATTGCTGACGTTCGTTAGAGTGTATAATATATTCGAGTGGAAGTTCGGTTGTATAGAAACAGAGTGTACGTTGGTGGGATGCTAGTCGAGGGGTGGATAATGTAGGAGTTACGAATATCAATTGGATCTGGGTGAATGTGTGTGGGGTGTCTTGTAATTGGGGTGTAACTGAATAGCGTGGGACAACATGGTACTGTTAGTCTTGCTTACCATATATAATACACGGGGAGCTTCATGTATTTTCAGCACGTTAATACCGCCGGTCTAAGTGTGTGAAATGGAAACTCGGTATGAATGATAATGAAACTGGTTTCACTGAACATTAAAGAAAGGCTTGCAGTGCTACTGTACGTGGTCTTCTGGTCGCGCTATTTTAACAGCTATATTTGCACCGGTCAACCCTTTGAGGTTTAATTATAATTTTAACGAATTTTGAGTAGTTAATTATAATTTTAACTAATTCTAACCCTTGACTACAGACGTTTCGTCTCAGAGACAACTTTAAATATTTGTTTCACTACCTAGTGGAGAATTTTGGAAGTTTTCAAAATTCGTTTAGTTGACAGTGAGTGGCGCACTATTTCCAAACCAGTAACGAAAAAAAAATACCATTCAGTTGATTCTCAAAAGTGGTACAAAGTACACTAAATCCTCGATGAGTGTTCGAAGGCTCCTCGGTACTAAATATTAAATGTTTCATAACTAAATATCGTTGGCTTGGGAATTCCAAGCTCTATCAGTGTGCTAAACCTTATTAAAAAGTCGGCGTTACATCTTGGGATCTCTTATTGTCAGTGTCGAGAAGCTTTCAAACACTCATCCAGGATGTGCTGTAGTCGTCATTGGATTGTCCATCTGCGAGACGAATCGTCTATAGTTAAAGGTTAACTTCAGACTACATAGTAATTTTTGAAGTACTTTTTACGAACGAAGTCATAAAAAAACCATAAGCGAAAAGGTTTCTCGCCACGCGATCGCGCTCGTTAACCAATGAATATTTGCTCCATTCATCGGAGCTTTTAATCCATCCCTAAATATGCGTGTACCATCCCGACTGGACGTCGCGGGTTGGTGGGAGGGTCGCTCGTCGAGAGGCTAGGAAAAGGAGGCGGCGACGAAACAATTGGCGAAAGAGTAGGACGGCAGAAGAGGGAGGAAAGAGACAGAAGGCGAAGGACGTGATTTGATAACACAGCATCGATCCAGGTTCTCAGGACGCTTCGACCCTCCTCCCTCTGTGTTCCTTCTCGCCCTCCCTCCTTTTCACTTCACTCCCCCTCGCGGCATCGTCGCTACTACCCCCGTTGTCCACCCCCTCGTACAGCCCCGTTTCCACGATTTCCGTGTCGCAACCATCAGAACTGTAAATACCGTTGACGCGCGGTTGGATCCTCTCGTCTGGGGTCTAGCCGATCAACGGCTGCCTCGGGTCTCCATTGAACCCACGACAGATATTCCTTCTCGTCTCGGGCTGGTTTCGGATGTTCGATCTTTCCGAAAATATCCGAGGCCTCTGACACGAGCTACGTGGTGTCGTTAGCACCCGTTACGACCCCACTATATCTTATTTTTTACGACCCTTAAGGGGTCATGCTCAGTCAAGAGGTAAAATTTTGTTACTTCACAGTCCAATATAAGATTTTTGATTGAATATTTGTGTTATCGTATTTGTAAATTCTTTATTTACTATTAGTGTTTATTTTTGATACCTCACTTTTGTTTTATTATTGCTGGTCTTCATTATTACATCGATCTCATAAAATACCGGTTTTATTTATCGAATGCATTACTAATGTGTAGAGTGCAATTCTCGTATTTTTCGTTTACATCTGTTGTTAACAGAAAAAATATGAAATATGTTTTTCTTCGTATTGATCATACATTTTTTAAAAGTCTTAGACCCTGTGTTTTAACACCCTGTATTTCGGGAATTCAATTCAAACCCAATTTAATTCGAGGAACAGTAATACCATAACCGTATTGGCCAGTGCACGAGGCTTAATTAAAATTACGTAAAACATCCTCAGTTAGTATAATCATAAGACAACTAGAATTAAGAGGTCATGCTCAGTCAGGAGGCCGAAAAAAGTGTTCTTTGAGAATTTTTTTTCTCAAAAACTATAAGACCTTTCTTAAAGTCTTAATAAATCTTAAGAATTCAATTCATAATATTACACAAATTATTCTTAAATTACCAAATCTTTCTTTTTTACCTCTTTCATTAAAAATAGTATCTGAAATTAATCCGAATCCAGGTAAAATTAAAATATATACTTCAGGATGACCAAAAAATCAAAATAGGAGTTTTTTTCCGTCCATATTGTGTATAACTACAGGTTTAACGTCCTTCATCGATCTCGATTTCGTAACACCAATCTCTATTTTATTCCACTGGATTATCGGTGTTCTGTGTCTGTCAGAGCATCGAGCGTTTACTCGAACGTCTGTACTCTATTTACCTACGGCGTTACATAGAAACAAGTGCGCGAAAGCCATCGTACCGCAGGCTTGTGTGCTTTGTTTACGTCGGTTGGGCGAGTGAAAGTTTCCATCGAGCAAAGCGATTTCGCGCGAGCAGTTGCACGTGCTCGAGCTCCCGCGAGTATAAGCGAACAAAAACGTGTTTGAAAGTTCCCAGCAATAATGGAGCTCATTCCTGTACGCTAACTACGTTTGAATCGCGTTTGATCGGGAGCACAGTGACCGAACAAAGTGTCCTTGAAGTTATGAAGAATTTGGAAAACGAGACGCATTATAGGTAACGAAAGTCAACAAAATCCCTAATTACCATAGACTGTGGATTTTTATGCAAAATGACATTTTTAGGAGTTTCTTTCTTCCCTTAAGTAACCCCCCTTAACAATGTATTACACTATGGAGTGACACTTTGAACATACATTAAAATAATAAATAATGAGATTATAGAGTTTATTTTGTTTCTGCAATTTACTTTACTGTGAGCTTTTACCTCAACCAGTTACGTGCGAAATTTTCAGCCTAAGGTCATTTCAAGGTCATAGTGTGATACATTGTTGGATACGTTTTGATCTTCTCTTTGTAATGGAAAACAAAAAATAGGGCATTTCGTTTAAAAAAACGTTACCATTAGAGAAATTTTAGAAGATACGACCTTGAGATGACCTTCATACTCATAGCCTAATTTCCTCCTTTAAATACACTAACTTTCACCCGAACTATTTCTTTGTACCATAACAAATAAGAGAATAATTAAGGGTGGCAGGGTTAGGTAGGACACCCTGTTTCCTAAATTTGTGGAATTTGATGAGAAGATATTATTAATTAATACAACACTTTTACAACGCTTTAAATATAATAACACGACAACTCAGAGTAACAACTCGGAATGAATAATTGATAACGCACAACAAGAAGAATAACGAAAACTAGTTTCGCGATTAATACACAATATACATACCGAGTGACACTATTATTCATATCCCACAATATTATTATTTACACGAATGAAATGACAATTGTTCTGTATAACCCTGATATGTTTTTCACCTATGGAGACCAACCGATATTCAGTCACGTAGAACGTGCATTATTTTCACCGCTCTCGAATGTCACGCCTGAACTGCGAGCGTTTATGCAAATTGAAATGTTTAAATGCTAATTTATTAAACCGGGTCCGTCCGATAGAAGTTGCGATCCTTCTGGTGTAAGTTCTTTTTCTTTCTTTCTCGTGGTGTAAATAACAAAAACGAGGTTCGTTAAACTTCGTCTTGCGATTCTAATCGCTGTTAGTTATTGGACATTCACGTGTATTATAAATGCATAAAATCCCGCAATCTAATCGCGTTAAGAACTCGAATCGCTACCCCGTAACAATAACCTCGGGCGCGCAACCCGAGATGTCGCGAACGCGAAGAGGAGAAAAGAAAAACATTTATATTCACTAACTTCCACGTCACGAAAAAAATTTCGCAGTTATAAATTACGTTCTTATCGCGATTAATTCCTCCGTCACGTGGCAACATTTCCATAGGTATTCGAGCAAGCGAGATGGGCAAACTCATTATCTAGATAAAAAGTTTCGAATAACGAATAAACGATAAAAAAAAGTATATCGTCATTTTGAATTGTTTAAACGTGGAAATTTCAATTTTTACAATAAAATAATACTTTTCGATGAATAAATCGACATTTGTCGAACAATTATTTAACACTAGAACTACCGACGATAACGTGTACCGATTTCTATTGGACTGATAAACATGACAAATGTTTGAAAATATAGAAATTCATAAATCAACTAATTTCTTCAGTTTCGTAGTGGAATAAAAGTTGTAGAACATCTGAGTAAATACATAGCTATGACATTTTAATGATCGTTGTAAGAATGTACTAACCAGTGATTTTGACTGCTTTGGTAGTTCTATTGTTAATCTCATTAACTGTTTAAAGCTCAGGAAGACACCCTTAGATACTGCTGCTTTTCACTCTGTATTATTCGAATAAAATTCTGCCCAACTCTGCGTTTGAGGATACACGGATACACCTTGAAAATTGCTCCGTACCTCTCGCGAGTTCCTCCTTCGGCCGTGACGCGCGTACACGCGGAGGTCAGTTACCAGCTGTCGGTAAGCCTTCTCCATAAACAAACGGGCACGAGAGGACCGTCGAACGCTAAAGACGCCCGCGAGCTTTCGAGAACCAGAGTCCACGGTCGGTGCGTCGTTCCAGGCTACTCGGCCTTCGCCGTCTCCGGTCAGCCCCCCCGAAGCCAATAATCGTTAAGTCGGCCATGCACTTGGGAATAATGTTCTTGAACAATGCACTGGAACCCGTCGGGAATCCGAAACAGACCGAGTTCCAGTGTCCGAAAGTGAAAGCAACGGATGGATTTAGACGTGAAGTGTGACATTTTGGAACTGTGATTATACAGGAGTGGTCCATATGGATATAATTACATATGTCTCTCTGTCCCAAATAATATCCCTCGGTGCCAGGGGGTTATGGTTGAGAAAAATCAATAGCTGGAAATCGAAAACAAATTGATCTACCAAATAGAGCTACCCGTTTAATGAACATTACACCATCATCATAATTATTTTTCTTCAACCTCTCTTGAACCCGATTCGAAAGCTGTTCTACGTAAACTACTCAGAAATCATTTTTCCTATCGCGTGTCAGGATTCATCCCTTACCATCTCCCGTTCGACGAGCACGACCTTCCCCGTCCTATTTCATTCTCCTCGTTCTCGTTTTTCCTCCATTAACTTCCCAATCAACGTTGACGCCGCTTGCGGCTCGTAATCCCTGGAACGAAGCATCCTTGCCAAAGAGGAAACGTGTCCGGCTCGTCATTAAGTCCGCGGCGTAACGTTCTTATTATTGAGCTCCCATAACCACAGAACGAATAGATGGATCGTAAGGGTCGAAGACGATCAAAACGGATTGTTCCGTGACATCGTGAGAGCGTTTCGACGCGGTTGAACCGTAGGTGTTTCGATTAGAACTGTAAGTATTCGGATATTCGAATAATTTCTAATACGAATTATTTATTCGAATGATTCGAATAGTACGGAGTATTCGAATAGTGCGAAGTCTATTTTTCCTCTAACTATTTTTTACACGAGTTATTTGTGTTCGGATATATATTGTTGACAATAAATATATTGTGTTCGGATTTCTATTCACTAAAATAAAAAATTCGATCACTTCGAATATTCGAATACTTCAAAGAATCCAAATATTTTGAATACTTCGAATGATTCGGATATCAAATTCGAATTCTACTGCTGTTCGAGTATTCGAATATCAAATTCGAACTCTACTACTATTTGAATATTCAAGTATTTGAATATCTCATTCAAATTCTACTACTATTCGAATTATTCGAATATTCGTAACAGCCCTAGTTTCGACCCAGTTGCACCATAGATGTTTCGACCCGGTTGAGCCGTAGGCGTTTCGACGTGATTGAACTGCAGTTCTTCCGACATGGTTGAACCGTAGTCCTTTCGACGTGGTTGAAGTAGCGTTTCGACCCGGTTGAACCGGAGCGATTTTGTGGAAGTGGCGCACGCAGACGTTGTCGGCCATGGGTCGAGATTTTCGGAAGGCACGTAAATAACGCGCATACCGGGCACCGGGAGCAAAGGTCCCGGCCACGACAGATTGACGAATCGATTTCTCTGCGGCAGAGTTGTTCCACCAGCCTTTACTCTCCTCGCTCGCTCGTTCTTTCCCTCTTTCTCTTTGGCTCTTCGAGACGAGCGACCAAGGGAAAGAAAGAGCAGAAGGGAATTTCTTTCGTCCCCCTCGAGTGTAGGAAGGTTCACGAGCCTTCTTCCAGTGAGAAACGTGAACCATCGAGTTAAACGTTTGTCCATTCGTCCCCGTTTAGCGGGCCACAGACGTTACCGATTTCAGCCTGTCGTCCGCTTGACGGCGCAGCACGTGAAAATATTCACGTTATTAGGCACAGTTTAAATATGAATGCGTTCATCTATCTGGAGAATACAGAATCAAGTTGGTGAAATCTTATGTTATAAAAAATAAATAGTTGGGCCGAAATGCAATAGGCAACGCAACTAAGTACAAAAAAGACGATATTATCCTCATTACGTTAAAGTATTAAGTAAAATTGTGTTAAAATTAAGCTGTTTAATTTTTGCATTCTACTTAACTAATAATCCTGCAATATCAATTGAAGGGTCGGATGCAATTAAGGGAACTAGCGTTCGAGAATGTGAACAATATTTTTGCAGGAAAAAAAAACAGGAAATTGAATTTCTCTCTTGCTTTTAATCAATTTCCAATTTCTTTTATTTTGAAGAATTATATTGACATCCGTCTATTCTTAGTTTTAGTGTTAAACAAATTTGTAAATAATTATTGTGAAATATGTAACTTTATTTTGTGAAAACCAACACACACGTGGTATTAATTACATACGTACAGATGTCTGATGGGGAGTGTTATGGGCGAAAATCAGGGGACCTGGCCCCCTCAGGAAGAAATTCATAATCATCGACAGTGAAGTTTAAGGCTAGGGAACAGTAAGAGGGCGAGAAAAAAAAAGGAATCATGACAACGAAACGGTAATATTTAAAGAGTACCAGGTCCAGTACGAAAGTAACTAATGATGGTCACGCTGGCGGGGGTTTGTTCAACCTCCGTCGAGAGCGTTTTCGATACGCGAAAGATAGCCCAGCTCCGGCGTGTATATGCATCCGATATATATTTAGCGCGTGCGGCATTTCTCGACCCACATACTCATCGGGAGGCAGAATGTCTCGTATGCGTGGGGTCATCCCGCCGTTCACCGTGCGACAAAGGCGGTGTTGCTTCTTGCTTTTTTTCCCCCTTTCGTCCTCGCTCGTACGTCGTCTTCGGCGTCGACGAGTCCCTTGAAAGAGGCGCTGTAACCTCGATTTTTAAGAGCTCCATTTGCCTGATTCCTCCTTCTTTGCCCCCCCCCCCCCAAAACCTCTTCGAGGCGAGTTTTTTTTTCCTTTTCTTGCAGGACCTGGCGTTAACTGAAACGTTAACGTCAGTTGGAAGTGAATTATGTGAATGATTTGTGGGGGTGTGTATGTGCGCGAAGGTTATGGTTACGCTCGAATTTACCGTTCGTGAAAGCTCGGTGAGTAATAGTACGTTCGGACGCCCGTGAGATTAACCCTTTGAGTGGAATTAGCGTGCTTGTGTATATGCGCGCGATGAGTGGCAACGGGTACGGACTGTGGTTGTAGACAGGGTGTTCTAGGTATACGTTTCAATAGTTTAAGGGATGGTAAGGGGACTCGAGTGATTCAAAAGGTGCACTGGAATACCATGTCTGAATTGTTAAGGTGGGTATCCACATGTTGTGTATCCTCGTAGTGTATCAGTGTTGCGAATCAATTCGGACGGGCAAGCGTTGCATCGTTGTGTATGGAAATGTATCGAATGATAATACGCAACAGTGATACGATACGAGGGTACGTAACAAATGGATACGCACCATTTATTTGTTTTTCCGATTCCTATTCGGTACAGTCAGAAATTCGATCACTTCTATTATTCGGATATTCAAATAATACGAATCTTCATACTATTCGAATATTCAAATATTCGAGTATTCGGCACTATTAGAATTGTTTGAATAATTTGAATACTCCGTAGTATTAGAATTCTTCGAATAGTTCGAATGTCCGAATACTCACAGCTCTAGTTTGAATACGTTTGAACGGTTCGATTATCCGACATTGGTATCGTATAAATTACCAGCGTTTTCATCGTGTGGATGCATTCGCGAGGAGCAGGCCGCTCTTGAGAAAAGAGTAATTATGACTCATTGTCGACCGACTAGGGGAACTCGGTAACGGCCGAACCAACGCGCAGTATCGTCGATGCCGGTGCATTATCGTCGTGTGACCTCCCCTCCTATGATTCGTTTTGTGCATCTGTGCGTGACCGTGCCCCGACTGGAAATCGATGGGATCGTCGAGAGCCGCAGCGTCGCGGGACGTATTCCATGCAAAAGCGCACGGAAGTGTTTCTGTATTCGTAGCGTGACAGGGGAGCAATGGGGTCGATAAGAATCATTAATTGAATAATTAATTGAAATCGATGAATCGATGCAATTGTACAAATTTGTTTATCTATTTATCGATGGGAAAAGTAATTTGTGTAGAGATTATGTTATGTAGAAAGAAGGATATTGGTAACAGGAAATATAAACTTAACCCTTTAGGATCTTAACTGTTTTAATATTACGTTCGACAAGAGTATGACATTCTTTTTTGTAGCATTCACGTATTTGTAAATACGTAAGACATCGGTAGAAATAGTAGTTTTCTCCGAGTAATAATTTTTGATAGGGTTTTATAAACACTTATTGTAAAAAAGTAATGAAATAGGAAAAAGATGTTCTATTTTGATACATTTTCTTTTACATTACTAGTTTTCTAGTTTATTCCGATCCTAATATGATGCATAAGAAATGACTTATTACATATGTTCTGTGATTAAAAATATTTCTGTCCCAAGTGAAAAGATTTTTTATTTATTTCACTCGAGATAATCTCGCGAAATGCTCGATGTCTTGTTCACAACATTCCACTTCAAAAGATACTGGCAATTCGGGTGATTTAATAGCAGTTAGTTCTCTTGTTAAATTCCCTTGAATATACGATATATGAATTGAGAATGCTGACCGTATAACGTGTTCACTGCCAGACCAGCCGTCATAATGCATTCACAGGGCTGCATCCCTCTTTTTAATAAAACAAGACCTATTAACCCTCTGCTGCCTGGTGGAGCTTTGACGTCACGTACCAGTTTTACCAGTATTAAGTAAACGAGAATATTCGTTTCCACAGTGAACCAATATAACATAAAACCCGTTCATTTGAAAATTTATTATTATCTCGTATGACCCGAGAAAAAGCTATAACCATAAAAATTGAAAATTTAATATATTCAAATGGTCAGTATCTAGCAAACAGTATATACATACAGAGAAAATTATTTTTCAACAATAAACTTAACTGTGATACGTCAAAAATATTTTCTCTAAAGTATACTCTTTTTTTCATAACATTATTCTAGTTAGAATCCTTTACAATATTTTACGATGAATCTTGCAACTTGAAAGACAATAAAATACAGGCACCTGTCAGGTGTCTTTATAGCAGAACAATGGGTATATTTGAGTTCATTTTTAAAAATAAATTTGTTCAGAATTCTTTCTCTTTCCAACTTATCGTTTCCTCAGACTTAAACAAACCTTACTTGGCTCATCGATTCACCACAAATATCCATTTTTAATTTCAGATTACCGTAATATTCAAGTACTTCAGTACCGTCACGGTGGTCGTCAATGACCGCTGTCAACCAGATTGCGTGTAGCTAGGCAAACATAGACCTCAGCAACTAGACTCTAGCAACTAGATCCTAACAACCTACCAACTAAACTCTAGAAGGTAGACCTTAGTAACTAGATCTTAGCAATTAGACCCTAGCAACCTATCAACTAGACCCCAGCAGGTACATAGACCTCAGCAACTAGGCCCTAGCAACTAAACCCTAGCAACCTCTCAACTAAACTCTAGAAGGTAGACCTTAGCAGCTAGGCCTTAACAACTAGACTCTAGACTTTCGCTCATCCATCGATACCGATTCAGTTTCAATACTTCGTTACCGCGCCACGTAATTCGTCTCCAGACCCCTCGAACGTTGTCTATAGAAAGGAAAAAAAAATTACTTACTGCCAGGCCGCGTGTGAAGCGTGTTGTCGAACGCGGTGGCCGCGAAACGAGGAGCGTGTAACCGCAAGGAGCACGCTTCATAAATTCACAGGCATGGTTCCGGCCGAGGTGCTCGATGTGCAGCTCTTTTAATTGGTTTCCTACGCATCTGGGCTTGTAACTGTGGCGATAAACCGGTATCAAAGATTTATCGACAGATACTCTCGCGCCGAGGCGCTAAAGCTCGAAGGCGGACAGAGTGCAATCCTCGCGAGGATTGGATTGATTCCCGCGACGAAACTTCCACTGGTGCACGAATAATTTCCTATTTCACAGTTGTAACGTCAGGAATAGTGGTGGGAACGCGACTAGACTGTTTCAAAAATGATCGATCTAAACATTTGACGAGGAGTTCCAAGAGTTCAGAGGTGAATTTTGATCATTATGAGGTGTTCGAACTTGAAGGTTGTTTTCGAACAGTCAACGCTTCAAAGTAAAAACAAGTATGATGACGTTTGAATTCTGAAACTTTCGAGCCACTGAATGCTGTTAAAAAGCTGGTCGAATTACTAAGTTTTGAACTCAATTAGAAACAGACAGAGTGTTCTTTTTTCTTGTAATATTAATAAAACGATGCAACATGACGGGTGTTTTTGTGATATCAAATGGCGTACAAAAGTATAAGGTCACGTGGGAAAATTTCTCATTGAAGATTTTTTTTTCATAAGCACATTGAAATTGATATCATTTCTTTGATTTTAACTGTTCTACGATTGTATTTATCATTTGTTTATGCTATTTTTCTATAAATCAGTTTCCCAGGTTATTTTTCAAGCTTTGTCGAGTAATGAAACCAATCATAATACAAAATTTACAACAGTTTCAAACATTTCGTGGAAAGAATTATTTATGCAAATACGTCACTGCCTGTTGGCCAAGCGAGTCGAGGTGGTGGTGTATCGTAGGCTTCACGGTCAGTGATTTATCGGTACTAGTCATCAGACTGTTTGAAAGCGATCTTCCGTTCAAACGCCTCGCCGTGATCAATTTTGCTTGAACTTGTTTAACCCTCTCGCCCTTAACGCCAGCTATAGCCAGTATCCGTGAAGTGATCTGTAGTTACTGATACTGGCTGTTTCCGTCATCTACGAGCCATTAAATACAAGGTTTTAAATAATGACATTAAGGATAATATTTTTGCATGAATTCTATTTTGCTTTCCTGTATAAAAAATTATATCTTCAATGCAATCCAATTAAAACAAGCGAAGCACGTAACTGAGAAGTTTTATAGCAATTCCTGCCAGTCTACATTGCCGTGTTGCACAATCGCAACTCAGCCAACGCTGTAGCGGAGGGGTTGAACTCCTCTTGAATGAAATCAATGTTTTTCACAAAAAGTTTTTTTTTCAAGAATTGATGTTTGAACTGGGACTGTTACGAATATTCGAATAATTCGAATAGTAGTAGAGTTGGAATTTGATATTCGAATAATTCGAGTATTCGAAGTATTCAAAGTTATCGAATTTCGAATTGTACTGAATAGGAATCTGAAAATAATATATTTTTTCACATTTTATCCTGAATTCTTTTCGCTTCGGCCTTTACAATTATTTGTTTTTCTGATTCCTATTCAGTACACTCAGAAATTCGATGACTTCTATTATTCGGATATTCAAATACGAATCGTCATACTATTCGAATATTCAAATATTCAAGTACTCGGTACTATTCGAATTGTTCGAATAATTCGAATACTCCGTACTATTCGAATTGTTCGAATACTCTGAATACTCCGTAGTATTAAAATTGTTCGAATAGTTCGAATGTCTGAATACTTATAGCTCTACTTTGAACACGTTTGAACGATTCGATTATCCACCATTGACGAGTAGTAACCCCATAGTCACCACTGCCTAACAGCCGAGCCCGAAACGTGACCATGGGTCTCTCTTCGGCCGCTTGGGTCGTGTAATTCGCGGGATCGCCGATAAATCATATTAAATGGAGCGATCGTGTAATGCACGGTCGCTTTAGATCGCGCTGCATTGTTCCCGCCCGCGTTTTATTGAATCGATAACGTCTGGTCGGCGCTCGTGGCCAGGGGAGGGAGGCTCGTACGTTCGAGCCACGCGTTTAAATACACCCTATTAATTGTAAATGAATTGTATTATTTGTTATCCCTCGAAGCGAACGATGGCGTAGCTCGAGCAGCTCGATTGTCTCGGCCTGTTTTTGTCTGTAATGATCGAGCGTCACGAGGCGAGCACGTTAATTGACTCTCCGTGCACCCGTGTGGATAATATCGATATTACACACGGGGTGTTAAGGAAGAGTGTGCTCTGACAATTGAAAGACCGTGTTGCACTCGGGAGATGAACGGTGGGTGCAGCAAGTCGAGTAATCGGTGTGCTATTCAGTCAGTGTAAATCTTTTAATGGATTTTCTGCGAATGTACATCGTCTATGGTTTGTGGAAATGATAAATAATTATTATAGTGCATCGTGTGTCAGTGCCAATGTGACACAATAAATTGTTGTCGCAAACAAAACTTGATGCGATCGAGGGGGTTTTTTGCATAAAATAAAATTTAAATTGGATTTTTATACAAAATTTTGGAAATTAAAGGATTATACGTTACGTATCTGTTATTTGAATTAATTCTTGAATTTTCTATATCTTTCTACCATTTTGCAGGCAACAGTTGAATTCCCTATGTATAAAATTAAACGAAACCAAAATTAACGTCAACGCGACTGTTATCACTTTTGCATACGCTTAGCATTTTTCCTTGTGTTTAATATATTCATTATACAAGGTTCGAGTGTGTAAATGTGTTTTTTATCCTCCGTACGCATTTTAAAATTCATATTTCCATTTTGAAGTGAAAATTACGAATGATAAATTGTCCTTCCCCTGGTGTTACGGGCTGGCTAGTCATCACGCCTAAAATACACTTAATTATCGGTGCATCTGTTGCACGAAAACGTTCATCCTTGGCTATAGAAAACGAACAGTTCGCACCTGCTTCTAGAATCATCTTTTACATACCGAATATCAAATACAAATTTCAGTTTCGTATTTATTACCTCTGCCGGAGTGCTTGGATCTTTTTTCAACCTAATCATGCAATAACGATTAAATAAATCGAAGTGGAATCTAATTTACATTTTTAATCTAAAATACTGATATTCTAAACATTAAATCGACACTTCAATACAAATCAACCTGATAGTTTTCTGCTTTTTTTAAAAAAGTTTTTATTTCATAAAAAAGTAATTTCCTACTAACATACACATTTTCTGATCATCCTTTCCAATCCGTGCTAAACCAATATTGATACATCAGTAAACGGATCAATTCGCTCACTGCATCCACTTTATACTATAATCATTATTATCTTCGTCAGGCGGTTGATATCAGTTTAATTCCTTGATAAATAAGTCGACCAAGCGAACATCTTCGTCGTCTCCTAACAGACTTATTAAAAACAAATCGATTCGATCATCATAAAAAAGGTACGTTGTCCCGGTTTGGTGCGTCGCCCAACGATTTCACCTGCATTAAGCCAGACGTGATCAAGCCCACGGTAATCTCCCGCCAGCGATAAAAACAATTACCCTTCCGTCGATGCGGAATCTCTACGGCCGGAAGAAGCAACGGACAGGGGGGGATGGTTAGGCGCGAGAAACTAATTCGCCACGTCGAAGAATAACGAGACCGGGTTCGTAATAACGGTGGTAACCGCGAGCGGGCTCGGCTAATCGGCGGTAATCTCTGATAAGTTGTAGCCCGACGTCAACTGGTCCACCGCCACCGGTGTCGGTCCATTAATATCGACAATATCTAGGTTGGCGGAAGGCGATGTGGTAGGTGATCGGAACAGAAAGTACACACAGCGGTGAATTACGTGCGGCGACTACGATCGTGGCCGTCGTAAAATTGACGATCGCGAGATAGCAACGAGATAGGCCCTTTTCTCAACTGATCCTCTCAACCGATTTTTTCAACCGATCCTTTCAACCGATCCTTCCAACGGATCTTCTCAATCGATCCCTTCAACCGATCCCCTCAACCAATTCTCTCAATTTTAATTGGTAATAAAGACTTATTCTTAAATACCGAATAACGCTCTATTCATGACTAACGAATAATTTTTCGTCGAATAAAATCGTTACTCGTTATTCACGAATAAATCCTAGGACTTCATTATTCGTTAATAGAAATAAAATTTGTCCAACCCTGTAAGAGACCAAAGCGTTACGTATCGCGTTGTCGAAGGTTCTCCCGTAATCCTGAGGACATAAATCGCGCCCCTTCTCTTCGATTCTTTGAATCCCAAAGAAATCGGTGTTCAGTTCACCTCTGCTCCTGACGCCCCCGTTTCACGAAGTCGCTCCATTAATTTGTCCGTTACGCGTACCAGAGTAATATCGATAGGATCTGGATTCGCGAGGGAGGGTTGGCGGTTAGGGGCGCAGGGTTCAGGGAGCCAAGAGGGAGGATGGAGTGGACGAGGCGCGGATTCATGGGTTACGTTGCCTCGGGTTCTGACGTCACGTCGCTTGTACGCAAGTTTACCACCACCACCATCGTCACCACCTCCACCACCGATGTTACTACTACTTTTACTATACTACCCACCACTACAATGACGGCCGCCACCGGTGGATCCGCGGCGCGACAGTGGGGGGATGTGTTTGCTGCACCAACACGGGGACGCTTACACCCCCGGCGATGTTAAGCCGTGTCTACACCTAACCAACGGCCACAAGCTGGAAGTATAATGTATTCGGTGAAGTCAAGGCTTTGTTCGTGGCTGCATTCATTGACGTTTGACGATCATGAAAATGTCGTCGGAAAATGGGACTTTAACCCTCATCTATCCCTCATTTTTCAAACTGAATTTATTCCTCAGTGTTAAATTGACACGATGATGAAAAATTAATATGACGAAGAGATGAATAGTTAAATTAGCAATTTCTTCGTAATAATGTCACGGAGTTTCAGGTAAATTTACCTACATATGACAGAATGGCATGATTTTATGGCACGAGGGACAAACGAGGGTTAATTTGATGACGAATCGAATTGTTGACTCAGGATTGCTTAAGCTTCACTTTTTTTTGCGACAAGATCGGATGTGTCAATGAGTTGAACACAGTTTTATTCAAATTGTATGTAATAAGTAGCAGTATCTACTTAAGAGCGTTATCCTGAGTTTTAAACAATTAATGAGATTAAATAATTGCTTGCCAAGTGTCTACTAATTCAAGAAGAAATATTATTATGAAAGTTGGAATGTCCACGTTTAATCGATTAAAAATGGAATACTTTTTTAAAAATATTTTATTCGTTATTCGAAACTCTTTATCTAGATAATACATTTTCCCATTTCGTATATGCGCTGTGAATGGTATGCAACAGTTTGCCACATCTTTGTAGTATTAAATATTCTGTAAAAGAAATGACTGTCATTGCAAAGTAACTTGACCGATAAACTTTCATTCATAGTCACTGAACGCTAATTAAAAATGTCGAATGAACCATAAACAGACACAAGTGAATTATACCTCGGCCGTTCGAATGCACTTCTTCGTTGCCTGGACTCGTGATCGTTTACAGTCGCCTCTCAAACTATTTACACGAGCAACACCGACCACTCGATTGTTCTGTCCGCGTCGAACAAATGCGAACGAATATTTCCCGCTGATGTACCGACAACTGATGGATCGCACGTTCGTCCGCACGTTCGGTTCGTGCCCGATCCCGTGGCTATCTACCAGAGTTGAGCACGATTTTATTCGAACAACACACAGTGAAAATCAGCGGTACCTGAAAGCGTCATTAAACAGTTAATGAAATTAAATGATTGTTTGCTAAGTGTTCATTCGTTCAAGACGAAGTACATATTATTTTATTGTAAACGTTGGAATTTCCACGTTTAATCAATGAAGTATAACGAAGCACTTTGTATTTTCTTTTGTTCGTTATTTCAAAATCTTTATCTAGAGCAGCGATTTTCAACCTGTATGCCACGGCACACCTGGTTATCTAACAATTACGAACAAATATTTCTTTCTGCATTTTCGTCTATATTACACGATAATAATTCCCAAGAACATTTTAACATTTTCGAAGCATTTAGTGCCATATCTTATTCGTTCCACATTTGGCAACTTTTGTTTACGTCTATCACAGTTATGTACAATAATCGACATTATAAAGTTATTCTACGTGATGCCTTAAAGTATTCAATAAACCCACTGAAAAAGTCAATCAGATCCGTGAAATTATTGACCGATTTCAGGCTTCGATAAATTGGATCACCTGAACTATATTTAGTTTTTACTAGAGCATAATAAAATACATGATTCTTTCTAACATACCATGTTGTGCAGACACGGCTTTACGTTCTCCCGTTGTGTCGCTATCGCAAGCGTGGTACACCTATCGCTGTCCGCTACCATTACAATTGTCAGTGTTTGCGTCATCCGCGCGCACCATTCTATTACCACCACCGTGGTGCGCCCCCGTGACTGCACACACCACACGGTGAACCCGTTCCCCTCCCTTCCATCAGGCAGGCGGCGGGACGGTTGGGCCGTGTGTACCACGTTGCGTTACGTCGGGTCTGCGTTCACCACCAGGAAGTACATGCATATAGTCCTCCCTCGGACAGAGAAACACAGGGAAACGCGTGTACACCGTGGATAAGACAGGGAAAAAGCGAACGGGAACACGTCTATGGCAGAGGGTTAGAGGGGGAGGGGGAGTGACAGAGAGGGAAGGGATGAAAAGAGAGTCGTTCCATGTCGAAGCCAAGAGGGATACACAGATAGTCGCTTCCTTTTTCGCCCCCCTGCTCCTTTCCTTTCTTTTCATTCTCCGGCTCCGATCAGCCGTCCCCATTTTTTCCCCCCTCTTCACCCTTCCTGTCTTCGTCCAACCGATGCAGGTGCTCGCGCCGAATTACCCGCAGAACCGTCGCGGCGATGGATGGAAAAAGAGGCGGAATCGAGGGGTGGGGGGAGAAAGAGACAGAGAGCGAGAAAGCGGCAACGAGTGAGCCGATACCTAATCCTCCCTTCGTTGGCCCACCCTCGGCAGGAAATCAATAGAGAGGGACCTCGCTCTATCCCCCCTCCTCCCCGCGCACACCCTCCCGACGGTTTTCTCTCTTTCTTCCCGCCCCCTCTTGTCCCTGTTTCCGCCGTCTCGACGGTGTGTCCCTTCTTTTTCGCGCTGGTTCGTCCTTTTTCATACACCCGGCGCCCAGCATTGCTCTATCGCCCCCTAGGTTTCGAAACGGACGGATCCTTGTTTGCAACCACTCTCTTTCTCTCTCTGTGCGTCTGGTGCTCGTCCTCTCAATTCGGACGATTCAGAGCGTCGATCGTCTGTTGGTAATCCCTGTGAGAAACGTACTAATTGCCTTGATTCGACACTTTTTCTTTTGGTTCGTCCAGGATTCCGTTGTTATAATCGAGTGGTCCGATCGTGTTCGTCCATTCGAGACTTTGAGAGTGTTTGGCTAGAGTCAAGGTAAACGTTAGAAGGTTATCGATAGCGAGGGATTGAATAGGATATACTATCGTTTCGGATGATTTTTTATGTTCCTGGGAAGATGGGGTGGGAGACAGTTCTTTTAGTCTTTAAGGCGATTCAGGTAGATTTTTCTGAATGAAAGGTCGGGTTACATTGGGACGCCGTCTCGAGCCCTTTAAACCGAAAACAAACCGTGCGCCGGCCGACAATGGATCGATGTCTGACTGAGCCCTTCGTCGTTTCTCTCGCTGAATGCGCGCGGCCCTTGAAAGAAACTGTTCGGTTTATACCGCCGGAAAGGCCCTGGATATACGGTCATCGCGTTCGTGAAACGTGTAACTGGACAGTTGTATAGGGTGTTTCGTAACCGACGAAACAAACAGTTCTGCGTGTAAAATATTAGGTGTGCAAATTAATTCGTGGCCATCTTTTCATAGATTTGTGGCTTATTTACAGAAAAACAAGATACAGTCTAATTTTTTAAAACATTCCCCGTTACTTTTACACATTTACGGCTTTCTTTTTAAAAATGATGACGGTTTTGAGCCAATTCTGGGTGCCATGAATTCATTTGTATACCTAATGGATTGAAAAATTGGAATAACAGTTTTTGAACATAGGATGTTTCATAAATACGTAAGCATTGTGAAACAAATCGAGATAGTGGAATGGAATTTTTTTTTAAATCTGGGCCAGAGTCGTTTACTGTCGAAGAAATGAAGTTTAAATTTGGTTGATATACGTAATTTGTTGAACTGAAATTTAAGTTGACTCTGTATGTAGAAGTTTGTCTGGTTTATTTACGCAAAGTTGTAAAACAATGGATTATAAAGTACAATTTTCTTGTAAATACGATTTATTTACATATTACATGTTTTAATCGAGATGCGTTGTTTAAATTGCAAAGAAACAGACACCCTGTATACGATGATGCAATTGAATGGACTGGTATACAGTTTATGACACGTAAACATGAATGAACTACATAATGCGTCCACTTAACAGAGACAATAAAACAATTAACGAGCTCAATGAAAAAAGAATGAACGGGAATATGCGGAACATAGAAGTAAATCGAGATAAATGACATGGTGATGGTCGAATAATAGAGCCACGGTACAGAAATATACAGTATACTACCAGAACAACAGATAAGGACAAATTTAAACCGATAGAAAAAGGATTAAAAAAATTCAAAAGAAGGGAAAAAAGGTTATCAGTTATTGGTTAACAGAAGTTATAATCTGAAACAATTGTGTCGAAAGTAGAAGTAATGTTCTTCAGAAGTTTTAACCGCTCATAAATTCATGGGAGAAAATAATTCACTGTAGCCTATTCGACGATTTAATATTTTCTGTAATAAATATAATTAACGAGGGAATACTTGTACCCCAATAATTACGATTTTTTTTTAAACTCCGCAAGTTCGTAAGTGATCTCAGTAGAAGCGTCGGGCAATTTGTCGTTTTTCCTGATATTCGATTCTGCAGAGTCAAACCACCCCTTAAAGGTTAATGTGTGTTTTCGTATTTTACTTTATATTTTGAAAACTATAGTAGATATCAAGAAATTGTTAGAATGACAATTTAATGGCTTTTATTCGTTATTCGAAACTTTTTATCTAGATAATGAGTTTGTCCATCTCTGGCCACAGGGAACTGAAAGAGGGACACACGTTGACGCGTAAGCGCGTCCACGTGACGTAGCGGAAGTCGTGCGTCACCGGTGACGTAGGGGGCTACGTCGAAAGAGGAGGAACGGTCCGAAAGAGGCCATTGACGAGAGAGGACTTGTTGCACGTCGATTTCTGCGTGTGTTCCGGTATCTCTTGATCCTGACGCCCTGCTGACGCGTACGGAACGTCAATCGAACCCTTGAATAGACCGGTCCCAGCAAAAGAGCCGTCCTGTTTACACGATTGCTTTTTCCCAGGGACCGAAAACGGCGTCGAAAATTTTGTACAATCGGTCTGCGCGAAAAGCTGCAGCGCCTAATAGAGTGGACTTGTTGCATTGCCCTGGGTATCTCTCGACCCCGTTGCTGGAAGAAAAACCAATGTAATCGTGTATTTAGTTAAAGTAGTTTTCGAGTGTACGCGCTGCATTCCTGTCTGTTCTGTTATTATTATTTTTTTTTTTTATTTGTATGAAAAACTCTCAGTGAATGTCTGGGTCACGTGAAAGAAAAAGTATACAGCCCGAGTTTCTGGTTTATTCGTCTTTTCACATGTCCGCTTTCTGTGAAAGTCTCTTAATAGAAAACCGATCTTCGTTCCCGTGTTCCCTCTGTTCGAGGATATTTCTTTATTTATAAGTTCTCGCAGGAGTCTCTGTTCTTGCTACCTTGTCCATAAGGTCTGTGGATCTGGGACGATTATGTAGATTCAGTAAAAGGTATTTGCATACTCGGGGTCTTTTATGATACACGTATCACACAGAATGAGACGCTTTCGTAGTTAAGACAGTGTAGAGATTGGAATTTTTTATAATGTCATTTTAGAATCTACAAAATTAGTTTTAGAAAGTGGGTCTCTGGAAATCGTTTCGTTATCCACGGTATACTCTGCTGCAGAGTTACTTTTCCACACACTTAAAAACAGCGTCTTCTAAGCAGTATTATTAGGTCGTAGCATAATAAATTTCGTTTGTTAGTGCACTTTATTTTAGCCAATCAAAAATCTGGCAAACATGGGATCGAGCAGCTTGTAACTCGTTGGCAAGGGACTTTCGATCCAAGTAGATCTATTTCAATTGAAAATCTTTTTTTTCAAGATAATTAAACTGTAAATGTTTATCTCCAAATTGTTTGAAATTCAGTATATTAAAAAGTACAATAGATTTAGCACGGTTTTCGTTTTACCTGAGACTTGATAGAACCTTCGACGCAGTACAAAAATTTCTCTTCATTTCTAGTTTCTGTAAATAAATTGTCAAGAGTTGATATTTATACAAAGATCCACAGTCTGCTTATAATCGTTTAACTCTCAGCTTAAAAAATGATATTTACCATGCAACTACCTAATACCATCATCTATCTGTTCCTCACGTACGTTCCTTATCCACCATACCGTCACATCCTTTACATATCCTCTCATTACCACGACTCTATTTATAATCCGTCTTTACCTTTAAACCTGATCCCTGTCCCCTTACAGCCTCACTTTCCCCAATTCTGAATAAAAATTCACGAAATTCATTACATTCCTGTATTCCACCCTATTTCAACTACACCAGTTTATCCTAGTACGTTCTAAAATACCCCTATCCATTTACTACAATATTGCCAAACCTCCAATCATCGTATACGAAACAATGAAATCGTTATTATTATTACTACTATTATTTCCACCGTTTCTTCGTTCAGCCACAAAACCAACCGTCACAGCCAGGACTCTATTCTCAACAGCGCGATCCCACGGCGAAAAATTCGTTCGTTTTCACGTCGTATTTTTCAAGCAAACCGACTCAATCTCCATCCGCAAATTGAATCCAAACAACGTGAACTTGTTGCACGCCCTCGCGCGCACACGACCCGTGCTACGTACCTAGGTCCCCATCCCCCCCTCCCCTCCAGACCGGTATTAGTAATTGGTACTGCGGGAGCAAGGTGTTGCTCACACGAATTCGTCGTTAAAACGGCCTTACGAGTGGCGCGCGCGTAAGATGGGGCGAGAAGAGCAGACTTATTGCACCGGCATGTGTATGCGTGTGTGTGTCCCAGGTCGACCGTGGACACAAACGGGTAGAAGCTCGCTGTTTTACGGTCCGGGACCGTAAATCCTCGTTGATCGATTTGATGGTCGGTACGGACGAAGGACGCGATCTACTCGCGAAAGCTGACGCGGATAAATCTGCTCAGCGTGGCCCCGGCACGCGTGTCGTCTTGACATGTCGCTCTCTAGGTCCGTTTCACGAATCTTTGTTGGACACGAATACCTAGACGTTGCGGAGATATTTGAACTTTTTTATGAAAGATATATATAGATGGTTATAAAGATATTTTCACGTAATATCTGATGAAGAAAGTGCTGAAATCTTTTGGCGATGAACTGATCTAGTGGCCAAGCATAATTGTAGGCAATATTTTAATTTTTTTCTGTCATGATTTTGTAAATTCGATATAGGGTAGTCGGATAGAATATCGTTTAAGACGTAATATGGCCACTCATAATGCCATCTGAAGAAAGTGTTAAAATCTTTTGGCGACGAACTGATCTAGTGGCCAAGCATAATTGTAGGCAATATTTTAATTTTTTTTCTATCATGATTTTGTAAATTTGATATAGGGTAATCGGATGGAATATCGTTTAGGACGTAATATGGTCACTCATAATGTCACCTGAAGAAAGGGTTGAACTGTAATAATTTTCATCACATTGGGAGGAGGCAAGTTTCAAAACCCTAAGAATGTATGTAATTTCATTATTTTAATCTTTCTGACTGCTTAAATCATTTGCTTCTTCTCGTCTCGCTGGGAACAACTTCCTTTTAATAGCCTTGGATGATGATTTTATCAAATCCTATTTCTTAATTTTTTTTTTGCATTTTTCTTCTTTCTTCATTCCTTTCCCTTGTTTATTAAAAGCTTTTCTTTGAAAATCAAGTTATTTTTGCTTCTGATACGCTTAGTGGACAGCTGTATGAATGTTACGATCTGAACGAAATTTGGTAGAGTATGAGATACTCTTTCACATTGATAAAGAACAATTGTGAAAATCCACAGCAATCGAAGTGTAGGTTTAGTACGGCTATTGCGAATATCTTGCAGGGTAAAAGTTACACTGTTGCCAAACGCAAAGTAATAAAGATTAAACAGAACGGAAATATCCAATTAAAAGCATCTGCCTGCATCTAAATAGTCTCCTGTCCACCAAACTTATTGCCACTTAAACACGTCCATACTGTAGCACTGAAAACAAATAATATTGACGTCTGTTGTTTGCCTGGTTTCAGCCTGATTTCAAATTCAGTTCTTAAGTATTTAATGACATATTCAGGGAAAACTTTTTATGGCGCAAAAAAAATTAATTTAATGGGCGTCTGAAAATTTTTCTATTTTTGTCCAGTTAGATTCGTAAAATGTTCCACTGTGCGGTCAAACAGAGTTGCGTCTTTCCCATGGCGTTTCCTTAGTAATTCGAATCTCCCGCGTTTATGAAATTCAAAAGAAGCTTAGCCCCGCCTTCATCTGAACAGCTGTTTCGTCGTGCAATCCAAATTGCCCCCCTTCGTGCCCTCTGATGTCCCGATTAAGACGATTCTCTGGGCCTGTAAATTAGTAATTTGCTCGAAAGACGCTGTCGATGACCGTCGATTTTCATTTGCATAATCCTCCGACCTGGTCTTTCTCCCCCTTTTATTCCCTCGTGGAGACTGGCGGGGTTCGGAGAAGTCGAGCTATCGCGAAATCTTCCTAAGCAGCTCAGAAAATGCTTTCTCCACGGTTGATCCAGCTACGAATATTTGTATACAAATGTCGACATAAAAAAGAGAATAAGGACTGATCGCGATAACTGTGATCTTGATAGTTGAATAATCTCGTGAGTTATTGATCCGCGTGATAAAATGTGGACGGGAAATGGACGAACCGTTGATTCGAGTGATATCAGTAGACACGAAAGTTTGGGACACGGGGCCCGTAGATGGTACTCCGTAGATTAGGTAGCTTCTGGTGAAGATTTTTTAGGATTTCGTTAAAATCGAAGTGGGGAAAAATCGGACAATTAGCACTTGCAATTGAACGACTTGAAAAAAATTATGTTTAATACGTCGATCTTATTTGACTCCATCTCGTATTGTATTTCAAATGGATATTATTCCTGTTTAGATGTTAACACTCCAATTGTCATAGCTCAAGTGATGAATCCAATATGGACAATTTTGTTATTTTCAGTCTCTATTGATTTAAACAAATATTTCCAAGAGTTATTTGTAGGAAATGTTTATCGTTGAAGGTAGATTAAACCAGAGCTCCTATCAGCTGTTTTACGAAGTAGAATGACGAAATAGATTCTAAATTGCTCACTTTACGTCACAGACTAAAACAAGGTGACACCTGCAGATGCCTAATAAAAATTGGAGTAATTCGTCTTTTACAAAACCAATAAATAAAATGTTTATATAATTATAAAGTCTTATTCGTCAGATATGTAAAGTTCTCATGATTCGTCTAACATCAAATACATCAAAATAAAGTAAAAATCAGTAATTATCTATGATTTGTATGAAATCCTCATCGCATATTGGTATAACTGTTCAACTAAACAAAGACTAACGCGAAATATCGGACACAATTACAAAATCTCAAGTTTACAAAACAGACCCCTAAAAATAACAGACAGTAAAAAAGCGATTAAACGTACAGATTAAGAGAGCAGTAAAAATTACAAAATATAGTCCCCGGGGCAAGAAGTTGACCGTGAAGTTTCCCCTATCCGGTTTTTAGTCCTGTTTACTTCTTGGGAAATAGTGACTCGCCTCCAAAACGCAATGATTTTCGACACTCGAGCCCGCGACGATATTCGTCTACTTTCCGCCGTGGAACAATATTAGACCGCAGTGTTGGAGTTTCCTGTTTTTCAGCTGCTGTGTGGTCGGCGAAGTGTTTCCTGTGTGGTCAGAAGTAATCAGAATTTCGATGCTTCGCAGCCGTATTCGTTACGCCGGCTATTAGTTGATACAGCATACATTGTGTTCATATATTCGTGAGGTATTAACAAACGGCAATCTTATCGCAACCGGAGACCCCGATAAAAAACATTCTCCCGTGTGTAGATTGCATACGTTCCGGCGGCAATACATCGAGGTTCTCCTAAATTGGCCTCACCTTCTGTCAGGGGACGTGGGCGAGGAATATTTAACATCCTTCCGCAAATAATGACTTGTTGCGACGATCCGTTTCATTTCTGTGTACACAGAAATGAATTTCTGTTTTTTTTTTTTTATGAAAGATCGTCCGTGATGATAAATATTAATCGCGTTAATGTCGGGCGGATAATACGGTTCGATCCCCCGCGAAGTCATATATCGGAGTATCTGGATAATTAAGTAACGGCTTGAAAAGATAACGATTAATATTTGTTATTCGATGCATACGTGTTGTATACATTATCTGCCGTGGCTTTGCATTCGTAAAGTTGCCAGATTGGGAATTTGAATTACGTGTCTGGGGATGCTTTAAATTGTACGAATTAACGTTTGTTTTCTTTCTAACGAACTGTTACGGTTATTGAAAAAGACGGTTAATTGTGGAACAATTGAAATGGTAAAGAACAATATTGTGAGTAGGATGAATAATCGTAGATTTATATACAGCGAACAATGAACGCATTGGAAACAGGGGTTTTGTAATAAATTTTGTACAATAAATTTAGTTTGACATAATAATATTTGTACAATCGCTTATATTTACATTAAAATTTCGAGTATCCCATAGTATAAGTACTTTTGTTATTCACTATATGCATTATATAACAGTAATATCTTCATAAATCATCTTACGAAAACATGAAAGAAGCAGAAAGATATATTACATGAAAAAGAAAATATAAACCGCAAAAATAGGGCCGTGAATTGAAACTCTACAAAAAAAAAAAAGAATATTGCAGCATCACTGAATAGGAATGAGTAAACAGAGAATATTTGTACAAACATACAACTTACAAAAAACAAGATCCAAGCAAAAAATTGTTTGCTCCAAAAGCTTTGTCGAGTTTCAAATAAAGTAAAAGTCCTATTGAACATTTTAAAGTGTTGAATCTTAGACAATCTGGTATGTTATAAATATGTATATACAATCATCGGTCTACATAGTAAAAAGCAAACAGGAATATCGAATGAACGACGGTCGCGACTCGCATGCTCCGGTACGCGTCGGTAATATCGCGCCGTGGTTCGATATCGCCAGTTCCCGCGAGATGGCGGCCTGGTAACAGGTGAGCTCGACCAATCGGCGTACGCGTAGTCCCCCTCGTCCGTTCGACGATTGGCGCTCTGGCGGTGTCACGAACGGCGATCGCAATATGGCTTCCGCCACCGCCAGCAAGTGAGATTACCTCCGAAGGTGACACCGTAACATGGTGGATTATTTAGGGGTGCGCGAGGCGCCGCGCGCGTAAAAACCTGTCCCGTGTTCTGGTTGTTCGTACGGCGTTGATTAATCGTGTGTTTAACAAACTGTGCGCGTTAAAGTGGGTGCAAAACAATTCCGTGACTGAGAGGGACTGTGTTCTGTCGCGGCTGAGTGAGACAGACTGCACGCACGGGCCACGAGTTAGACAAGGATAGGCAAAGAGTGATACACCAGTTCGTTAGTCCTGCTCCGTTGCGGATACGTGACACGAGAGTGTATATATACGAAAAATCGTGTAATTACCAACGGTACGTGGGGAGAGCATCTAAATGGTTGTTCTTTAACGGGTTATAGTTTCGATCGAAAAAAAAAAAAAGACAAGTAGGAGTTCCGAATCTTTCGATAGTTCGCCGCGGTGCGCGCGACTCATACGCTGAAAGCGTGGCCGTGTCGGTGTGCGTAACGTCCCGTGCACGCTGTTTCGTTCTCTCGAACGGTTGCGCGCGCGCGCGCGCGCGCTCGCGCGTGTGCCTGTGGTTTATGGTGTGTGTAGCACGTACGCGAGATCCGTCGTCCGTGTTGGAAATTGAAAGAGGACAGACGGACGGTGAACGAGGCGAGGAAGAATGAGAAAAAGTGTGCAGCGGCACGGGGTGTAGATCGACGAGCACGACGACGTAACGGAGGGAAGAGGAGACGAAAGAGCGAGCGAGTGAGCGAGGCGACGTTGCCAGAGTTTTCCTTCTCGCGTTCCCTACCGTACAGCACGTCCCTTCGGTGGCTGGTACACGGGAGAGACTGAAACGGAGTGTGTAATGTGACCCACGGAGCGAGAGAGATAAGGGGAAATTTTTGGTTTGGAAACAGAGACATTGAGCGAGCAAGGATAATCGGAGCAGCGTGAGTCGCGCGAAAACGGAGTTAGGGAATCATTTTTTACGTACGATCGAACGATTCGTCGATTTCGATCGTGTACCCGTGCCCTTCGGACGCGATTCGTGTCTGCCATGAGACGACCCCCGATGACGTACGAGCGGGACACGTGACACGTCGAGTTAGGCCGATCGACAAGCCATGAAGAAGCCACGGTGAGTTTTTTTTCCCTGAAATTTTACCACCGCCCACGTTGTGTCTCGTATTCCAATGCGCGCTCGTGAGTTTTATTCTTAGTATCGTTAAATCAGTCACTGGCGGAGTGGATACGAAACGACAACGCATGGGCTGTTCTATTATACGCGTGTATGTATACAGGGTGTCCTGTAACTGGGTTTTATAATCGAGGAGAATTCTAAATAGATGCGAAATTGTGCTCTGTGGAAACGATGTAGTGTTGTCGTTTGACCAGCGGGTCCTATTGGTGCCGCAGAATACAGGGCTGTACACATCGTTCCGTATTATTGCATCAGGAAGGCAGTAGTAGTAATTAATGATAATTCTGACGCTAGTAAAGAAAGTGAAAATTTGAATTTACGTTTTTCGAGTTTCGTTAAATAATTGTCAACGTTGGATTAGAACGAAAATATATGCAGTTATTATTTAGAGATTCGAAGTTTTGGCGACCAGGTGTCACTCAGGTATTACTGTTGAGGCTGCCAGGTATCAGCTGTGTCCTTTTGGAATAGTTCCACTAACGTTTCACAAGCTTTGTAGCTAGCTTCATCAGTTGATACTGTATCAAATGTGTCACTGGAGACTCCTGTTGGAACTACGGTCTTTTGAACGTTGGGATACTTTTTCCAAAATTTGGGGTAAAATTTACACCTGAAAACATTAACAGTAATAATTAAACGATGTTAGACCATGAAGACATTAGGTCGTAGAAAAAAAAAATATCGATTCAGAAGCCCAGATTGCGTCACTGAGTAGGGCCCAAGACCTTTAACATCCCATATTTCTCGCCATTTTGTTTTATTCCAATGACAATAAGGAGCATAATTCTAATTCTTGATCGACTCAACGATCACACCATGTCTTTTCTACCAAGAGAAAACTTCGTTATCAAGAAAATTAAGTTGTTTATTTGTCAGATGCATGGACATATATTAAGTAACGTGAATATATGTCCGTGCATCCAATTCAATTTTCTTGAAAACGGAAACATATGAAAAAAATGACTTCAGATTTTCAATTTATTTTTTTGATGCGGAAACCCCTTTCTGTGGGTCCGTACGAACAGTGACGGGTACACAGTATTATACATGACGCGAAAGCGGCGCGTTTAAGCGCCACGGAGCGTCGCCCGCCATAAATAGGGGTTGCGCTGTGTACGCTTTGTGTCAGCGTATTTTCCGCTGGCCGGGGGATTTAGACTCGCGGCTACGTCACTGAATGCAGAAACGGGTACACGCTGTGGTGGTGAAATAACGTGATTATGGGGGGATGAGTCAGAAGATTGACGCCTTGTTTATCGATCTCGTCGCTTGGTGGATGCTTGTTAAGGGTACCGATATTGTGGGGAGTACCTATTCTTAAAAAGTTTTTATGATAGGTAATTGTGGATGCGATAACTGTAAGGGTTGGATGGTTTTTATCAAGCGATAACGGTATTGTAGGGGCGACTTATAAACCGAGAGGACGTTAAATGAATTTTGGATAAATTGTAACTGAAAGGAAGTAACAATTATGGTCTTAATCGTTTTTTTTATTTACACCGTATCTTCATGATAGATTGATGACTGTGAACACTTACCGTTTATATGATTAAATCATATTCTGAATTTTCAACGTTAGTTAGAACATTTTGAGTAATTTCATGATTTTTGTTTTACCAAATTGTCTCCCTCTTGCAATGTTGCAACGTATGGTTAAATTCGAAATTTTGTTGAATCACTCACGTTAGTAACTCTATCGCCTATCAGCTTGCCATGGGACACGTTGATAAATTCACGGACGATTCCATCTCCCTACGACCTACGAGATGACGTCTATTTTTAGCGGTGCATCTACGAGTCCTACTTAATTATCTACTCGCTATTACTGGAAATCGTGCGGGCTGCTCGATGTATATTTCATTTCACTTGTGTTCCTGGTATCGATTCTACAACTGTAGTCAAGGTTGGGCATGAAATTTCTCCTTATTTGTAGAAAGTCCATTCAAATCATTAAAAATCGAAAGTTCTTACAATTTGTGAAATCTTATGAGATTCTCGGTAGATCTCTGTAGAACCCTTTATGGACCTTTGAGGTTTTTCTAGGGGCCTCTAACGATATTAGAGGAACATTTCTAGGATTCCAGAGATCCTTAGGGAGACCTTTAAGGACTCCAGAGGGTCTAAGAGAAAACCTTGCAGGGGTCACATAGGTCCTGGAATGATTTCGTCAATGTCTTCAGAGACCCTCTAAGGATCTCAGAGAATGATAGAGGAATCCTTAAATGAGGTCTTGTAGCTCAGACAGAAACTCTCAACTGATCTTGGATGTTCTCAGAGAAACTATCAACCTTAGAGGTCCTGAACGAAATTCTCTAAGGCCTTCACAGGAGTCTTCCTAAAACTTCATAAATTCTTACAAGATTCCTCCTAGAACCTCAAAAGACCTTAGAGGATTCCTCAGAAAGGAAGACTTTCTAGAGATTTTAAGGTTGATGTGATGACTGTAGTCTTTGGAAGATACTCCAAACTCGACAACTCCGTAGATAAAGATAATTTTCGGTTTTGCACCACTAGTTATATTATTCTTGTAACCATTTAGACGCCCGCAAAGGTTACACCAACGGTATACCGTAGAAGTATTTGTGACTCTTTCGTGTTTCTCGAAAAATAATGTTCATGACGATAATACACATGATAACCATCATGAAAAATTGTTCAACATGTTGTGTCGTGTAATTCGGTATTAAAAAATAATTAGTAGAAAGCTTTATACATAGTAATTTACATACCCGATTTCATGTGTCCGCGAAATTTTACCGAGAAAGAACGTAGCGTGTTATGGGATTTTAGCGTGTTAGAAATTTTACGCAAAAAGTACCGCTGATACAACAGTACTCGAAATTGCAGCTGTGTTAACAAACTGTCTGTGCGTTAATTACCGCAGAATTAAAAAAAAAAGCCACGACTTTAGATTGCAGCGTAAACGTTGATAAATCTAAATAGGAGTGTAATTACGAGCAGAAATCTTGTGCCGCTTAGCTAATCGACTCTCATCCTTGAGACCGTCTTCGCAGCCGTTTTTTCTCCCCCCTCCGGGTCTATTAATAATTTTACCTCCAAGTACTTCGATATCAATAATCGTAAACCGCGGTAGTGCAAGTATTCGTCCCGTTTCACCGTGTAATTACAATCGAAAGAGTGTTCTCCGTTATGCCGTCTCACCTTCATGTTGATAAGCAACAATGATTATGTATTTTAGGGATCCAGTTGGATTTCAAAGTCAAACTCCACTCACAAAAGACTTATCGTTGACATTTATGACCGGTAATTCCTAGAAGTCAGCAAGCGAAGGGGCAACAAAGTATGCGCTTGACATGTTCTACGGCCTCCCCCTCAGTGGTGGGAATAACACCTGGACAATAATCGTGTAAGACAAGCCAGACGATAATCGAGAGGAGTCTGTATATTGCCATGGTCGGGGCTGTAGGGGAGTAAAATGGCAATGAGTTCAGAGCCCCCTCCATGCTAAGCTCTGACGTCATAGCCCGGGCTTCAACGCCTGCGCAGAAGCTTGATCGAGCTGGTGCGCCGACGTACGTAACGTGGTGGGGAGAGCGAGTGCGTGTGTTCCAAAGTACCTGTGAAGGGGAAGTGCCTAGCGTGGCAATATGTTCAGTGGCAATATAGTTAGAGTCCACTGAATTCTAATAGCTTTCGTTCACCGTTGCCCAAGGCCATTTGAACTCCCCGATCCGTAGGACTAGTTTCGTGTTTCTTGTACATAGAATTGGATTGTTTATGGGGTTGTTCCGGTTTCTCTGAAACGCGTCCGTTAGTCCACGTAGCCGTTAACGAGGTTCGCTAATTAGGATCTTTAATAGCGGGGAACCCATTTGTCCGCTTGTCTCCCGTTCGACACCACGATCACGTAGAAACCTTCCCCAGGACTGTCGACCGATTTGAAATCAATTATTACTTATTAGTCCCGGCTACGGAGTACGTGCCGGACTGGGGACGGCAACGAGTTTTTTTTTCTTCTTCTTTTAGTCGCGCCGCGACAGATTCTGACGCGTTCCCGTTTTCCCACCTGGCACTCGTCCCGACACACCGGATCGTTGCAAGTTACTTTATTGGGGAAGGCACGTTGTACCCGCGCGTACAGAAATTTCAATCGGCGCGCTCGTGATAGCGTTCTCCTCGGGGAGATTCCTGTTACTCGTACGCTTTGATTGTATAGTACCTTCATCTTTATTACCACCACGTCTGCTTTTAGTTCTTTGCACGGCCAGAATCTTTTAACCCTCGAATACTGTTCGATGGATTATTATGTTACTGTTCTTTTTATCGCTAGATTATAGTATATGTAAACTATTGGTGTGAAATTAATTTACAGATTTCTGTAATGCAAAATATTTATTAGAAGATTGGCTTCGGGTCAGATTGACCCGAACGGTGCACCGAGGGTTAATACGAATTATTGATGACTTTGAAAGGTTTTTGATGTCAATAATTTATTAGTCATCAATAATAAAAGTTATTACTAATACATTGTATCAATAATATTATAGTTACCATTAATTGAATGCAAATTCTATAAAAAAATTTCCGTCTAGAGGTACAAGACCGGAAATATTGGCTTATTTCTGCCTGCAGCTTTCAGAATCCTTCTTTCCGAATAGCATTTCCCCCATTGCGACAACTCAGTTAAGATCGATTGATCGTGTCAGCTTGCATGTCGGATATACTGTTCCCGTCGAACCGAGAGAGTATAAATATTTTATATCTCTTCCTATATACTCGGGCTCCGTACGGCAATGTGTTACGAATTCCAGCGTACCGATGGTTATAATTCTTCATTCGATTCACCGAACGCCTCACCGGGAAAGAAAAGCTCCAACTCCCCCAAGTCCTTGATAATAATCGAATTGGTCTCTAGAAGAAGGGCGTATGATTAGGTACACTTTATGAAAAATTACAGGAAAACGTAAAAACAATACATAGCTCACTGTAACAGTTAACCTTTAACAACCCAGTATTCTTTTGTAACGGACCAGTAGTGTTCAATAGACACATCACTGAACATTCTCAACATTATATGAAAATAAAGTAAATAACGCGATATAAATTATTATAAGTATTATAATTATTATAAATGATTTGATTCTGTATATAAATCAATTTGAAAATCCGTTCAACTGACACTACTGGGTTGTTAAGGGTTGAAGAAGCAGCCCTTCTTCTACTTCGAAAAATAATAATCCAATAATTAGAAAGTAATTTATTACATCACACTGGACTTTGTTCCACGGAAAACTCCTTTCGATAAATTTATAAACCCCATTCTTCTAGACATCCATTAAATTACTAAACACCCCCGTGAATTGGCCGCGAAAATTCGATTAGTTCGGTCGAATTTGAAAAATTGCCGCGCATATTGGCGCTCACCGGATCGCGAAATTCAGTGACATTTTTGTATAACTCTTGAACCATAGAAAATACTGATATAAAACTTATACCACATAATGTAGGAATGTTAGGTTAAAGGTAGACTGAATAAAAAAATTATAAACATACTAATTAAAATTTTGATAGACATCTAGAAAGCAAGACAAGTTCAGTAGATATCGATATGAGAAAGTTGACTTTTTGGCAAAACGTCACTGAAATCTTCGATCGGGACTGTGCCTCGTCGATTGAAAACTCGTGCATACCTTTAGGATAGTTGAAGTATGCGGCGAATTCCTAGCAGTGGGCCAGCGTCGGCGGCGCAAGGGGACAATAAAGTATGCAGAAAACGAGCACCGTTCCGCGCTTGATTTTATTGCTTATTCACCCCGTGCGCGCGCGCGCTGGCGGGCAGCACGGTACCTACGTGTTTAGAGTCGATCTCCTTCTGCTTATCGGGCCTGAGAGAGGACGAGCAGTCGTGTCTCCATAAAATCCCACGTCCCATTATCGCAAATTCTGGCCTATCGAGGCCGCGATCTAATTCAATCCTCCGTGGATCCCCGAGGCGACATTATAACTCTCGCGGATACGCTCGTATCTTCCTACGTTTCTGTTTCGCGTCTAATTTCATGGCCGTGCTGTTCGCGCCTACTTCGTTGCGCCCGACTGAATCACACCGCCGGCATTCGGCTAGATGGAAGCTTCGATGATCTGGAATTTAAGGGACTGTTTCGAAGATCGTTTAGGGGCTATGCTGGTGTGACGGTTTCGGAAAATTGGATTTTTCTTTTTTGCAATTTGCAACAATTTTTTGAGGAAGAGGGAGGTGGATTATATGGCCTGGAATAGGTGATTAGCTGTTGGTATGAAACATTTTTCCTTTTATGGTCTAAAATAGTACTTGAAACTTTGATCGCGTTTTTCTCGAAGCTACTTTTTCTTAATCGGCGGCCGTGATAACTTAAAAACTAATTGACCGATTTAGTTCAAACTTGGCAAAAACCAACTTGGTTAAAAAACCGCTCATTTTTATGCACATAAATTAAACCTTTTGTTTGGGAAGGCGCTATTTTTTTATTTCTCAAATTTTTTAAATTATTCTGGTACGGGCTATAGCCACATACATACAAATTAAGAAAATATTTGTTTTTTTTTTTTTGTAACTTTGAAGCTTTCTTGTTGAGGACTGGAAGCAGATGGTATCATAGGATATTTTTAGCTCCATTTCATCTGTCTTAGTAGAACTTAACATATTGAACGTAGAGATACCTGAGACACCCTATTACTTATGCATATTTAGCTTTCCTACTTCTAGTTGGGTTTGTGTTCAAAAGTAGCAGTGACGCTGAACCTATGCCTATTCATTACTGTGATGTAATAAAGAGCAATTTTTATCATTGTTATACTGTTTCTAGAAATGCCAGATCATAGACATTACGCATTGATTGCACTCGGAGTAAAATTAAGTGGTCCTCGAGGGCTGCTATTGGGCCTACCCTTGCTACGATGTTCAGCTGGTGCGTTGCTTTGTCCATCATTTCCTTGCCAAAAGTCCACGTATAGTCTCGGTCTTTCACCGAGAAAAGGAAGCTGGCTTTCCTGACTTGTAAAAGCTAATTTAAAATCTTCAAAGTAGGGGTTGTACCTGTTGGGGTAGCGGCCTGGGGAAAGATAGCATTCTCTGCGCCCTAATACTTTATACCTCTTGGGTCCAACCGCTTTTCCACGCAATAAACACAGGTTCTTTCCACAAAGCTTGAACCTTCATCCTCTGTTGGCCCGGTAGAATTGCTTTTGGCGGGAAAATAACGAACCTGAGATTTTGGCCAGCTTTCGTAAAAAGGGCACAAAAATTTTAACATTCCAGAATATACGCAGTCTACTCATGATTTTTGACGGGTCATTTCTTGATCGGTCATCGTCTGAAAACCTAACCTAAAAGTGTATATCTACCCTAAACACATCGTTACAATTTAATTCTTCCTTTTTCTATCGACGTTAACTTTTGTAGAAAGGGCAAGAAAGTTCAACATTCCAGAATATACGCAATCTACTCATGATTTTTGATAGGCCATTTCTCGATCAGTGATCTTTTGAAGACCTAACCTAAAACTGTATACGTACACCAAACACATCGTTACAATCTAATCCCTCCGAAGTCCCCATAACTCCCACACAAATCCAAAACCAGGTGGCTATCCGAATATCTAATCCAAAGGTATCTAGACTATTCTAAACGATCGTTCCGAGCGTTACAAACTGTATTCTCGAGTGGTCAGTCCATCTCGATCCCGACCGTAGAAATTCCCCGGCTCCGAAACCGTTCGATCTTCCAAGCCTGGTAGGAGTCACGATTCCCCTCGTTTAACGGTAGACGAGCACGCCGGGCGAAAACAATTATCCGTCGCGCGGCATTGTCGTCGATCGTCCAGAGAAGTGATGGGGGTGGGGGGAATTCCGTGGGACGAAGACGGACGCGGTATCGAAAGAGCGAGCCGAGCAGAGGCACACCGACGGAGAAGGGTCAGCGAAAGAGGGACAGAACGAGCGGTTATGGGCGAGCGTTTAGAAAAGGCAGGTGACGAGGCGAATAGAGGAAACGAGCGCGGTCGAGTAAGAGAGGAGGGAAAAAAAGAAGGGTGAGTTTGCTCGTTTCGGAGGGCACGCATTCGCAGCGTTGCCGCGTGTGTCCGTTCGTACCATCGTGTATACCGACGAGCAAACTCTGCTTCCGCTAAGGGAATAAGTGAAGTAGGCGAAGGACCTCCTACTATTTAGTTTTGGGAGTTACTGAAATGTATGCCAAATTAACATTCGGTGCAACATTTATTTCAGTACTTGACATAATTTTACGAAGTGGTAGGAGACTTTTCTTCTACGCCACTTTTTCCCCTAGCGGAAGCAGTGTTTGCTCGCAAGGGTACATTCATGTGTAACCTCGGCTTCCGCTAGGGGAAAAAGTTGTGTACTGGAAAGACCTCCTATCACTTGGTATCGGGAATTACTGAAATTTATGCCATATTAACCTTTAATTTAACAATTATTTCAGTACTTGAAATAAATTTACAAATTGGTAGGAGACTTTTCTTCTACACCACTTTTTCCCCTACCGGAAGTCGAGTTTGCTAGCAAGGGTACATTCATGTGTAACCTCGGCTTCCGCTAGGGGAAACAGTTGTGTACTGGAAAGATCCCTTATCAATTGGTATCGGGAATTACTGGAATGTATGCCAAATGAATCTTTAATTTAACAATTATTTCAGTACTTGAAATAAATTTACGAATTGGTAGGAGACTTTTCTTCTACACCACTTTTTCCCCTACCGGAAGCCGAGTTTGCTCGCAAGGGTACATTCATGTGTAACCTCGGCTTCCGCTAGGGGAAACAGTTGTGTACTGGAAAGACCTCTTATCACTTGGTATCGGGAATTACTAGAATGTATGCCAAATTAATTTAACAATTATTTCAGTACTTGAAATAAATTTACGAATTGGTAGGAGGCTTTTCTTCTACGCCATTTTTTCCCCTAGCGGAAGCCGAGTTTGCTCGCGAGGGTACGTATGGCGGTGGAGGGTATACGGTAGGTACACGCTCGTGTTTCCGCGCGATTTGCAATGCGGCGTAACCGTGCTCAGCCGCTTAGCACCGGCTGCGTTCACCGCTTTTGTATTTGCGAACACCGTGTCCAACGTGAACGCCACGGTGTTAACGCGCGAGCAAATACGTAAACGACCGGGAAAATCGCGAAAGTTCGATGGTTTTCTTCGTCCACGAACGGAATGGGTCGATTTCACGGGGGGAGGATTTAACGCAGGCTTGGACAACCTTTCTTGGTTCTGGAGGACGAATTGTCATACAAATCAAAGGCCAAACGGAATAGCAATTGGTGTATTAATTCTTTGCACACGGAATTTTAAAATTCTTCATGTATTTTGTGCTCTTCAGATTGGACAATCGAATGCAAAGGGTTAAGTTCCACCGTCGTCACACGCCCTTTGTCAAATGTACTTGTAAATATTCAGTCGGCTGGTGTTTAAAAACTATTTGGTAAATTAAGTCGCAAACCATTCTGAGATGAAGTTTGAACAGTGTAGATTATACCTTTATGGTTAAAAATTAACATTGAAAGTTTCATCGTGTTTGAAAAAATCCTTGAAAAGAAACGAAATTCTGTAAAAACGATTTCTCTAGGACACCTGAAAATACTACTACATGGCGTCCGTAATTCCACTTTCAATGATTCCCCAACAGTATTTTACTTGTAAGAAAATTCTGGGTCACTTGGACCCAGTAGAACAAGTTAGATCGTTAACTAATAATATCAGAGAACTTCCCAAGCTTTCGTCTGTTATCCTCATCCAAGTTTTTGACTTGCCAAGTTTCTTCCTAGAAAAAAGAAAACTTTGATATACCGTCAGAAAAAGAAACGATTGTTCTCTTCAAAGAATTCAAGAAATTTAACACCCTCGTCAGGGAAACGTTGTCGCGAATCGTCGCATAATCGGCGATTAAACGACGTTTTATCGTGTTCTCGAGGGACATGCGCGACACCTACGACTTCATTGTTCGGTTCTAGAGTCGTAAATATAGCTGGAACGATCGTGAAATTGCCGTACGCGCGATTACATTCTCATTGGTTCTAGGAATGAACCTGGAAGATCGTCGATCGCCATTTTGGATAACAGTGAAAATCAGGATCGATGTTTATCACGGCCGTCGAGCCAGCTATTTTAATAGGGTAATCGAGCCAGGTAATTAATATGTCCGATCGTAACAGACCTATCGGATGTTGGACGATATTGATAATAGAGCTGTTAGCCGGAAAAATTATTGCCCTCCCGTATCGATGATTAGGCCGCGGGCCTGTGGATTTACCGTGGCGCCGAGCAACAGATTTACGAGATGAAAACCTGATCGCTCGCGGCTCGGCTCCCTAACACGCATTTCCGCGGCTCGTATACCTACTCGAATTCTTAACCATTTTTGCCAGCGCATAAATCCTCGCCCCAGCGACGTTTATTCCGCGAAGTTCCCGCAAACGCGTCCAATAAATTGTATCCGGTCCACCGTTTCGTCTTTTCATGTGGTTAATTAGATATCGTCGATGACACACGCGGTGTAAAGCTGCGTCTACACTGTGTCCCAAAACAGTTTATATAACATATTTGTTATATAACAAATTGTTGTATAAAATTTTACACCTCATTATTAACCCCTTGCCCTACGATTTTCTTGACGTCTGCAGACTCCAGGATTACATTTTTGTCGATAGATTCCTAGAAACGAAAAATTCTGTACTTAGCACAACTGTTTTTTTTTTCTGTAAAAGTTAAATATTAATGCCAGCAACGTGGCATTTCACTTCGATTGAAAGAAAATCGAATAATATTCTTCTTTGTTGAATCGATTTTGAAATCATCAGCACGAGTCTGATTCGATATTATAGGGCAAGGGGTTAATAATGGTGTCAAAAAATGGGTTATATATAACTTGCTATATGAAACGAAAAATGTATGTAATATGTTATATAATATTTTTCTTCCTGTTATTGTAATAAGTAGTATAACATTGCTATATGTGTAACGTGTTATGGTACGTAGTGTAGACGTAGCTTAACAGAGGATTTCCGCGAAAGGGGTCAACGAAACGTTGTTTTCTTGATGAATCGCGTTGCTACTCGGACGATCGTATGAAAATCTTGTCATTAATGGATCCAAGCCAACCGAGATGTATGCTCTGCACATCAGATCGAGGATGTCCAAGCTTTAAACTTTAAACGCTAGTGAATAGAACTTTCTCTGCTTCGTCTCAGAGTTTTCTCGCGAGGGTACTTAATAGCAAACTCGACTTCCACTGGGGGAGAAGGTGACGCAGGGAAAGACCTCCCACTATTTGGTATCGAGAATCATTGAAATATATGTAAACTTAACATTCGATTAAACATTTATTTCAGTACTTGAAATCAATTTACCAATTGGAGGAGGCCCTTCTCTTACGCCACTTTTTTCCCCTAGCGGAAGTCGAGTTTGCTCGCGAGGATGGGTAACCCATTTGAAATTTTACGCGTCATCCAAATTCAGGCAGTCAACGTGATACAACTTTTTCTCGAATAACGTCATCGAATGGTGAACAACGTAACATCTAAAATTTGTCATTTCGCGGACAGTAGGAACTCCTTTGTCCCCCGTATCCGAAACAAGTAACCAATCTCTGTAACAAAACGAGGAGATATTCTCAATTTTCCTCAGGAGAGGACAGACGTATTTCAGTACGAATTTCCGCGTGACCACGCGACCCTATTCGGTACCGCTGTCGTTATTAATAGCGCGCAGCGGGGAGGACAAACGTTTACTACATCCGATGCTAATGACTGGTCGTTCTCCAGCGCGTTATATACCTGCTTGTGCGTATCGTCGTGGAAGTCGCCTTTGTCGCGGCTAGTTCAGAAGGCCCCCGTTGTCTTCCACGGGTACAGACAGATTGATTCACCGAGATACACAAAGTCCATCTTATTCGGCGCGGTTACCATGTTCAAAAAGTTTCAGGAATTTATTTATAACATCAAAAATACAATGTTATTCATCGTAAATATTATTGTCGTCTTGAAAGTTGTCCCCATTGCCCGCAATGCACCTACGCCAGCGTTTGATCCAGCTTTCAAAGCACTTCTGGAATTCAATTTTTGGTGTAGACATCTCCTCGCCTGTGATTTTTCTTTTATGGTGTCAGTGATATCAAAATGCGTTCCCCGAAGTGGTTGTTTGAGTCGATCGAACAAGAACAAGTCGCACGTTGGAAAGCATGTCTTTTTGATCTCGAATTGATGAGTATTTTAGAATTATTTAAATTGAAATGTCTCCTGAACTACTAACTTTTCGACATACATAGGTTAGTACTTTTTTATAACGAATGTCCAGCTGCACCGATTGATGTATTAAAAAATACCTCATTCCATTTAAGAAAACAAAGTTGACCTTTACATGACCTTTACGCGTCTACTCACGAAAAAATTAATAACATCAGAATATGCTTCACTCGATATCATTCAAGCCTCCGCTGAAACACTTTTTGCTACGAGTAACAATAGCGAGATAATCAAGATGTCAAAATCGGGTGAGACACCCTATATACTTCTTGTGGAAGCTAAGGAAAAAAAATTGAATGTTAATTTGACATACATTTCAATTATTCCCGAAACCAAATAGCAGGAGGTCCTTCCCGTACGTCACTTTTTCCCCTAGTGGAATCCGAGTTTGCTCGTCGGTGTACGTCTGCTAGGTAGTCTTATTGACGAGTCCACTAGCAGGCCCATAACGAAACGCTCCTTCTCTCTTCCTTTTCACATTTTCCAGTCAACAGATAGCCGCGAAACACAAAACTGGCTAAAACCTTCAAACGAGGTGAAATAGGACACATGTTTATAGGAACTTGTTTCATTGTTTTTATGTCTTCTGTCCATTCCTAAAGCGTGTCCCACATGTTATGACACACCCTGTATATGTACGTGAGAGGGATCTTCCGTATGGTAGCGCGACGACTGTGCCTCGACTCGGTTCTCCTCTCCTTCCGTCTCGATTTCCTTCAGGCCTACTCGAGCCTCCCCGATAGCCCGACGATAAAGGCTGTAGCTGACAACCCGTTTTGATAAAGGCAGAGAGGCCCTCCCCGACTGTCCAGGCGTTGTTGTCCACCGTCGTTTGCAATTTCAGGAGCTCAAAGCTACCATTACCTGGCCCACCGTCCAGCCGTCTGCCCACCTATACTTTTCCCTGAGACAGTGCCGTCTGGACGGCAAACCGGTGGATAGGCGGCGATTCGAGGGATCAATCAGGGGACACTGGTCTTGCGTACCTTTCCCATTTATTCATTTACCTCGAACGTGTCCGTTGTCTGTCGACGATTTTGAGACCTGTCGTCTGAGGTCTGACTTACATGTTGCAGAATTTTATAAGGAGATATCGATTTCCTTTTTTTTTTTTTTTGATGATGAATGGTACATAGTTAATGGGGTTAGACAATGGGTGGTCAGGTAACCAGATACACGGTGGATGTAAGGTCACTTCTGACACGGAGTAAAGTTTTTTTCTACGATGATTTTTCGGAGATAGTTTTATACAGTAGTTTCACTTTATTTTCCTTTTGAATTATTGTTTTTATAAATTATTAGAATATATAACAATTTTGATATTAGATTGTCTCGAAATTAATACAGGTTTTATGCTTGTATTGTATTCAACTCTTTTTTTTAATAATAAAAGATTACTTATTTTTTGCTCTTTCTTTCTACGTTATTCGTATTGAATTTTAATTGTATTTTCGTCAAAATTCAGTTAATTGAACGGAAGATGTCTAGACGAGTAATTTCGATAAATTTACTTTTACGAGTTTGAACTTTCCATTGAAATATCAATGGAGTTTGAGGTTCAAGGAAGTGTCAATGAATGCATTGTTCAACGTTGGTTTAAGAAATTTCATCTTGGTGAATTCGTGATACTTTGATCAATAATTTCAGGACAAACTAACATTAAAGATGTTTATACTAATAATTCCATTACAAATGTGATAATTATACTATAGTATTGTAACACGTCTTAACACTTTGACTTGCCACACGTCATCCATATCCGAATCGCCTAACTTTCCCCAGACAGTTACTTTTTTTTATTATATTTTATTCGAAACTCTTCATCTATACAATGAATTTTCCCCTTTTTGATCCAAAGTCCAGGACTTTATGGCTCAATACGTTGAGAAAGTAATCCCCGGTCCAAGTTTCTCTTACCTAACCAAATCGAATCCTATCGAAGCCAAACGCTCATGTTATATTTCACCAAAGTGTAAAGTGGAGAAACGAGTGGATGGGTGGTTGGCGTGAAAAATTGTTAAAAACACGATCGGTCGATTCACGACGAGATTCGCCGGAGAAAGACGCGTTGGATACGAGCCTGCGTGTATATCTCAACGCGGTATTTCCGCGCGAACGGAGCAATTCCAGTAAAATAGTGAAACAAAGACTGAGAAAGGTTTATGACGGTCGCGCGTGCACGGTGAATCTATAATGGAATCGTGCGACGGCTGGACGATTTTCCCTCCTTCTTCGCCCCCTCGGGGATGGAGGGTGAACGAAACCAGAAGGGGATGGAACACAAGCAAGAAGACATAGGACATAGAAGATGAAAGGTTGAAGATGCTTCGTGGTCGCCTGTCTTGTATCGATTCCGCGATGCATTAAACCACGTCGACGATTACGATATTTTATTTATTCGAACCAGTCGTTGAACGACTATAGACAATAGTATCGCCAGACTGACGAAGGGAGTGCTTCTTCTCTTGTTTTTTTTATCCCTTCCCTTTCTGGCCCCACTGTTTTATGCAATCTTTCCACTTTTACCCCGTAGGAATCGTGTCATCGTGCATTTCCTTGCGGGGAAAGTATAAGTGAAATGGTTTTCAGAAATATTTCTTCGAAGTTTGGTACATTGTTTAACCGGTTCTCTGGATTTTTACTGCAAAATATTCGACGTGTAGTGGCGCTTGTATACCTTGGTGTGCACCACATTATGAAAAACTTGCTTTTACTGCTTATACTTTGGTTCTTTCATAAGTATGGTCCCATATAAGGGGTTTCCATTGAAATCGATTGATACAGAAACGAGCGACAGGCATCAAAAGATGTAAGGATTTTTAGATTTACCACAGTTCTAGGTCTAAATTTGATAAAAATTGTGATTTTCGACATATTTAATCCTTTATATCTCGTAGCAACGTTAACCAATTTTGATAAAATTTTCAACATGATATAACTAACATAAATCTTCGATATGTATTTATTAAATTTTCATTACAGCCTCAGATTAAAAAGTTGTAAAAAGCAACCCTTACTATTGTCTTCGTGATTCCGACCCATTGCAAGTTTTGCAATTTTTTTATCATTTAGCAAACCAAAGTCCCTAACTGCACGAACAAATTCAAGTTAATTGGACCGATTTTAAAAAAGTTGTTCCGTTTTAAAGGGTGTACGAATACTTTTGTTCGGTACTGTATGTCACCCAAGACTGCCGCGTTGGTAGACACAGAAAAGATCGCTGTCGAGTCATTTCCACGGGAAATAAAAATAAAGTCGTTTTCCCTGCCCAGTTTCCACGGACCGGGGTGGTATCTCTTCACCTCGCGCTCCCACTTGGATCTCTAAATTAGAGAAACCAGGGGGACGCAAGGAGGGTTACGCGTAGGTTGGCCAGCTCGTTAGACGTGGGCGGATTTCCTGGGAGTAGGGTCAATCCCGGTTCGTTTCTCCTCCGGTGCTCTCCGGTTGAAGGTCAATACGGCGGAGAGACCTGTAACCTTTAAGTCACGAGGGTGTGAAGCAGCGAGGACATAATTTTGCGGGGGTGGTTTAGAGATCCACGTGGTGTTACCGTTCGTTGACCGTTTTCCCACCACCGAATCATCGTCGTCCTATCGTTCCATCTCTATTTTTTCTTATACAGAAGTTTCTTTCACTTTATTTTCCTTTTGAATTATTGTTCTTAAAAATTATCAGAACACATAACAATTTAGATATTAGATTCTCCCGAAATCAACCCTTTGCACTCGACTGTCCCCTCTGAAGGGAAAAAATGTATGGGAAATTAGAAATTCCGAGTGCAAAGGGTTAATACCGGTTTTCATGTTTGTATTGTATTCAACTCTTTTTTTTAATAATAAAGTATTACGCAAAGTATATAAAATTATACTTCGTTTTACAGCTTACGTTTTGCTCTTTCTTTCTATGTCATTCGTATTGAATTTTAATTTCATTTTGGTCAAAATTCAGGTGATCAAATACTGGCGGATTTCTTGGGAGTAGTAGTTTTAATCACGGTACGTTTCTCCTCCGGTTGAAGGTTATTACGGCGGAGGGACCTGTAACCTTTAAGTCACCGGGGTGTGAAACAGCGATGACATAATTTTGCGGGGGTGGTCTAGAGGCCCACGTGGTGTTACCATTCGTTGACCGTTTTCCCACCATCGAATCATCGTCGTCCCATCCTTCGATCTCTATTTTTCTCTTCGTGAACCGTCTGGTGTTCCGTGTGAAATCGATATCACTCGATGTGATCGTCGAGTACACCACCAGCCCCAGTTGCTCCCAGGTGGGGCAGATGTCTCTCTCTCTCTCTCTCTCTCTCTCTCTCTCTCTCTCTCAGCTTTTTACCTGTACCATGAGTGGTGGCGGTTCTCTCCACTCTGGGATCATAATTATCGTCCCTTGTCATTATCGATCCGGCTACTAATTAATGCGGTTTAAATTCGTCGACGCGCCACGAGAAATAACGAGGCAACGATTGACGGGGGGTTGGTGTGGGGGGCGGAACGCGTTTGTCACTGTGGACCAGATCATTCGGCGGTTAACGTCGACGCCTCCCGATTAGGGTAGATCGAGGCGAATAGGATCATTTCGTCCTTGATGGTAAAAAAATAATAGTTAAAATTTAGAAAGCTAATTATGTATTATAAATTCGTAATTAGTACACATTTAACTTGAACGTTAATAATAAAAAAAACTTAGAAATCTTTCTTTTGTAAACAAAAAACGAGTTTTTCTTTAATCTCAACTAGTTAGATTGAAAGTACAAGCGATATATTTTAAAAAATCTTTCTATAACTTTTTTTTCTCGAAAAGTACATAATTTAGATGTTTCAAGTTTTAAATCAGTTAGGGTCAGTTCTCCCCCATGTGCATTTCTAGGAACTTTGAGAATTTGTGAAACTGATAAGTTTGAATTCGTGTTCCCGCCATTTTCTTGAATAATGGAGATATTGCCGAGGAATTAGAAAACATGTATTTAAAGCCTCACGAGCTTTTGGTTTTCTAACAAAATAAGAAATTCAACAAAATGGACTGCGTCAGTTATTGCCACAATTGGACTGCACTATTTTTATCGATAAACGTTATCATCGATCCGTTCCGCCAGACTCTTTCGAACTTTCGTAAATATCAAACGTGTTGCCATTCCGTATGATTTCCGGTGACAACGAACCGGTCCCGGGAGGGATCGACTTTCGGAGCTTCCACCGAAAATGTTTTTGTTCTGAAATTGTTCCGCTTTCGTCCACAGAATACGTCGAAAATATTGATACCGTTTTCATGGACGGGTATCGAGAAACGATCGACGACCAATTCAGCCGTCGTGAAAACAACGTTGAAAGCGATAATAGAATCCGCCGTTTCCTTCTTTACTCACCGTGTTTATCAGTATCACGTATAGAAATTTTTTTATGGAATTGAAATTAAATGTTAGTATTGTACGCGAAAAATTTCAATTTATTGGACCTATGAGCACTCGTTTTGATTCCTTGGATTAGACGAAGCAATAGGATGTAAAAACTCTTATAATTACACTATGAATGTTTATGCAAATTCACAATTAAAGACGTTAATATTAAAAGTCAAAATGAAATAAAAATTTATTTCCTGTACCATGCGTCTCAACCATTCACAAATTATTTAAAAATGATCGAAGTAATATTTTGTTGTATTTTTGTATATATTACGTGACATATAAATGATTCACAAGAACATTTTAACATTTTGAAACCGTCTAATGCCATTTGTCATTCGTTGTGATTTGAAGACTTGTTTACTTTTATCACAGTTATAAATAATAATTCTCATTATTATGGTATTATTCGTAGTACAACCCAATTTTTCTTACCATTGATCAATAAGCCCTCTGGACACATATGAAAGAAATTACAGTTTAGTAAGTTTCTGTTGTATTCGTAACAATGCTCAACATTTGAACTCCATCAAACGAAAGAGCCAAAGAACCAATAATATCTTATTTTCCTGATAAACTATTAAATCCACATTCAGATATATACCATACCATCTACACAAGACTAGAAAAAATTATTATATACTCACGTATACAAAAAAAAAAAAAAACACATGATACAAATATTATATTTCATAATTTAGAACACATAGCCATATGGCACCAGTCGACAGGGTTGACACGTCCAAAACAACCATTAAAATATCATTAATTTTCATCGAAGTCGATATTCCACTGCATTCTACGCGTTTAAATTCGCTATAAATGCATAAACACCCACAATCTGCTCATGATTCATTAAGTCGAGGAATCCAATTATTAAACTGCGCGTGTCGTTATCACCCAGTGTTCCCTATTAGCTAACATCGCGAACGATCTGTATCCTTGATCGGCGATCGTTAGGCAAGGTTAAGCCATCCGGGGGTCTTCCGTGATTTCTAAGGTTTCTCGGAGACACCTTATCCCAGTTCGTTTACCTCTGGAGCCAGGAGTACCGTTGTCGGCCGCGGGGAAAGTGGGGGAGGGGGCAAAGGAGGTCGATGGGAACCTCTGTAATCGTGGAATCGCGAAGGACACCTCCAGGAATCCAAGCGTTTCCTCCACCTTGTGCGCCTGGCTCGACGGGAACCGTGGACTCTTCCGGTTCCGTGGACGGCGCGCACGCTCGAAATATTTTCCAAGCAATCTTCCCCGTCGATTAAACCTCCCCCGGTGTCGCTAGCCTCGGGAATCGGTTATTTATTAAAGCAAAGCCCCTGTCGACTGCTTTTATTTCTCCCCGGAAGCGCGGCCAATTTTCCGATATCGCGGCGTCGAGTGAAAGTCGAGCTCGGTTTCCCATTGCTTTGCGGATCCTCTCTTTCTCTCTCCAGCGGACCGTTTTTGGTGCAAATTCGTTCGTTAAAAGTATCAACCGCGGTGGACGGTTATCGGAAAACGAAAGTCCAGCGACTTGGACGATCGTCGTCTGTGTCCTTAAGTGATTATTTTTTTTTTTTGATTTTTTTTTTTTTTATTATGAAGCATTTGAAAGCTTGTACGAGATTTATTTCTGCTGTACAATCATTTACTATATTTACGTGGTATTTAAGTTATAGTCTAAGCAGTGGTTTTTATTCTAAATTTTAAGGTTGTAATTTTTTTTAAATTTTGAATCTGAACAACTGATATATGTGTTGTGTTCTGTTATTTTGAATATGTCGATATTAAATCGACCTGTTTGTTTTTTTATTTTTTTGGGAATTTCTCGATCGAAAACGTTCAGACTTACTTCACATTGGTGAGAGTTTTGAATCGTTATTTCAAAATTATGAGACTGATATATATATATATATAGGTATACCTATGTAGTCGAAAATATCGATAACAAACCGATCTTCTTTTTTGTTATTTGTTATCTATTTTTGGAGGGAATACTTGAATTTCCCAACCGAAAACGCTTAGATTCACTTTACTATCAGTGATATTATGGATCCTTGCTGTCAAAATTAAGATAGATACACAAAAGTTAAAAAAGAAAAGATAAATAAGTATTTTCCTAGGTTCAGAATAAAATAAATGACTCGTTGCACCCGATAGAATATTTTGTCTTTTATCGTACTTTGCCCATTCTAGTAGATTATAAATCCATAAAACCGGTAGTCTAATTATCAAATCATAAGCTACCTCTGAAAATTTTTATCGGCCAGTTAAGTTCGTAATAACTCCGTTTAACTGACTCATTAAAATACTCTACCATTCTCTTCGAACTCGAATAAAACAATATTGCACTAGACATTTATTATTTAGACGCAACTCTCCATTCATTTCACGGCCCGAACACACGATTTCCAATGTTGAACAAACTACATTTACCCGACAGGGGATACCATCCCCTATTCATAATCGGTCGATCCCTTTGGCTCGCGATAAAGGCTTCGACGAGGTTTTTCCCTCCCCCAGGCCGATTTTTCCGTCGACGAGCAACGCTGACAACTCTGTCTCTCTCATTCGTTATCCTTTTGTAACGCGTCTCGTGCGACGCGATGCATAATGTTTTAATTGGACCGAGCTGTTTAATTCGAGGCGCAATTAATACTCGCGGAAACGGTTCGGTTGCGACGAGCCACGGTCGTTTCGTCGATATGACGTTACAGGAAGAGAGAGAGAGAGGGACAGAAAAAGAAGAAGAAGAAAAAAAAGAAAAATTCACCCCGACTGCTTTTCTCGTTCCGTCCTACGGACGCTTCTTTTGCGTTCGCTGAACTCTGCTTGCGCGCGCAACGAAAAGGGACGAAATGTTTACCGAATCGAGCACGCTCTCCTGTCCCTATCATCCACAGAAGAAAAATTCTTTCCATTCGACGAGACTCTCCAGGAATTGAATTTTCGACGTTCGGAGCGATCCCCTTTGATTTTCGCAATCTGGAAACGATCCTTTTGTGGATCTCTAGCCGAGGGGCAAATTTTCACGCGAGCTGAATCCTTTTTGCCGTCATTAGTCGGAACCGCCGGGGAATAACAGAACCAAAGTCGTCATTCACTGGCATGTATCTGGAAAAACCGTCGAGGGAAAAAGATACCAGCCGATTTTTCACGCATTAATGACTTTTGATACACCGTTGTATCTTGTCGAGGATAGAAATCACGATTACGAAATGTATTATTCGTGTGAACGAGAATTTTCACAATAACATTGCATTGTTTAACCACGCCGATCCTGTATATACGCCTCCATTAAATTTTCCAGTATTTACTGATTGGATATTTAAACAAAAGCATTTAGCTGTTCGATTGAAAAACAAACATTTATGTAGCTATTTGATTGAGAACTAAAGAATACCACTTTGGAACAGTTTTCATGTATCTAGAATAATAATTGTGGCGAAACAATAACGGTAACGCTATCTACGCCTTCAGCACTAAATTTTCCAGTATTTACTGATTAGATATCTAAACAAAAGCAACATTCAGTTTCACAATTGAAAAACATAACTTTACAAAAATATCAAGTCAGAAAAGGACAGTATTATATGACATTTAAAGTTGTATTACTTAATATTATTCTATGTGAATGTGTTAAAATATAATCCTATATATACAAACGTAGACGTAAAACTAGACTGCGGAGTTTTATGCAAAATTACATTTTCTACAGTAATTCATAAAGTTAAGAGCAATGGTAACAATTTCTTTCTTCTCCTTAGTATCTTACTGGGTTCAAAAAAATTAAAAAAATTGTCGGATCCGATGAAAGTTTTCTCTTCTATTGAATTTAACAGGTATCGTCTATAAATGCATAAAATCCGCAGTCTACTTACAACACAGATTTTATATCCAGTTCGTGTTTGTAGAATCACATTATAAGATTCGGTTTCGTACCGTGTTTAGCGAATTTCTGGTCTCCCAGCGAGCTTCAGGTCGTCATTCGCTGGTATGTATCTGGAAAAACCGTCGAGGGAAAAAGATATATCAGCCGATTTTTCACGCGTTAATGACTTTCGATGCACCGTGTCAGCCTCTCTGGTATCTCTTCTCGTGCGCGTAAACATCGAATCGCTCTTGTGTGTATTATACACCGTTAATCCGTTGCTCGTATCAATGAACGAAAACTGTTTTACACGAAATCTCGTTCATTTACGATACAATTATTTTCGTTAATTACAGGATAGTGGACGGTTGATTAAACGTCATTCGTTGCTCGTTGCACGCGATTAGAATGGAATTCCTCGGATGCTTGCGCAGTAATTGGGAAATATGAACGTCTTGTAATGTTTCTAGAGAATTTTTAACGACGTTCAATCGATTTTTCTAGAGGTGAAGCTTCTTTGCAGTTAGTTCTCTGGGCTAACTTTCGTAGCAGTTACTCGAGTTTCGACGGGATGGCGTTTGATTCGTTCTTGATTGAAAATCAACTGGGGAATGTCGAATTTTTAGACTGCTCGACGTTTATAATTCGACTTGTCACGCGATCCTCTCTGTTTTCCAACGTCTATTTTCGGTGGTAAAGTTCAAGGTTGCGAGCCTGCGATCGTTTTACAGTTCGGAACGGGATTATTTTATGCATGAAAGGAACAATAGCCTGGCGATTCATTACATTAGTATTTATTGCAGATTCGAGCGCGTAATTAACTCCAGCGAGATCAAATGTAAGGCTTTATTAATTGAATTTATCAATACCTCCGACCGATCGGGTTTCTGTTTACACCGAAACAGATCCTGATGTTTGATAGAACAGCTCTGTTTAATTGATTCGATTAAATATTACAGTGAGCTTGGAATGATTTTGACCAATTGCCGACTATCTATAGATATTTTTATCTTAAAAGTCAACCCTCGAACTGGTCCATTCAGACCTAAATCTAAATTTTGTTATTTCACGTTCCAATTTAAGATTTTCGATTGAATATTTATGTTATCGTATTTGTAAATTCTTTATTTACTATTACCATTTATTTTTGAAACTTCACTGTTGTTTTATTACTGCTTTTCTTTATTATTACACCGATCTCATAAAATTCCGGTTTTATTTATCGAATGCATTACTAATGTGTAGAGTGCAATTCTCGTATTTTTCATTTACATCTGTTGTTAACAGAAAACAAGGACAGGTTTTTCGGATTTGAAATAAGACGCAGAAGGTTTCATGTAAATCGACACAGTACTTTTCGAGAAATATTGATCACCGATTTGAAAAATGTTGACTTTTAAAGTTTCAAGTCGATCTTACACTTATATAAAATGTTCATTTTTTAACGCCTGTAGCTCTGTCATTTTTAATTGGATTACCTTGAAACATGCACAGAATATTCTCGAGATCTACTTAAAGAAAATATAGAAAGTGAAAAACGATTCTTTGAAAATTTCTAACCGAGCATAACCCGTTAAAACGAACGTTCTGGCAAGCAACATTTCCCTCCAATCCGCGGAAACCGTGCGCAATCACAATACATTACATTTAACAGCCCAAAGTTGCCCCCCCCCCTCCCCGAAAAACAGTGTGAAATTTAAGACAGTACATACCGAAAAGCCAGCACGGAACTTCTGTATCCACTCAACGGTTTACGTGTTCTCATACAAGGGGAACAACTCTTGAACTTCCCCGAGAGAGATAGAGAGCAACTTCTCTCCAATCCACGAGGGAGATTCGCTCCTTAAAACCGACGATCGGGCTCGGTTCACAGTACACACACGAACCAGCGGCGATGAACACGAAAAACCAACCCCTTGGCGAAAGAAGATAAAAAAAAAAAAAAAAAAAAAAAAAAAAAAAAAAAAAAAAAAAAAAAAAAAAGAAAAGGGCAGAAGAAGAAGGGGTCACGGTACACGGCGTTTACATGATTTCGCATCGGCGGAGCTCCGAGCGGCAAAAGGCGGTTTTATGAACTCGTTCCGCTTGCACTTGGCGATATTACGTTACAAGCCGGCGGAAAGGGTCAGAGGGAGGAAGGGAGAGAGTTAAGGGGGATGAGGAGAAGGTAAGAAGCGGCCCACAGAATGAGAAGAGAGGGTTAACGTCCGCCCGCTGGTTCGTTCATTCAAAGCAGCGCGATCGTATCGCGTCCGAAATTGTTCGGAACCAACCGGGGGCCCCGACTGCGCTCTGGACTAGTGTTCGTTTTTGGCTTCCACCGAGATGATTCACTGAACAGACGACAACGACGGGTGCATCGGAGGCCAGAGGGAGCCATTGGACGTCGAACGATGTCGTTTATAGGCGGCTTAGCTCGACCGAAATTGGGTGGTCCTTCAGGAAGATACTAGCTAGTTGATTGAGAAGAAATTAATAATATTTTGGAACAGTTTTCGAGTGCCTGGAATAATAATTGTGGTGAAGAAATAGTGGTAACATAATTCGGGATTGAAAGGGTTAAATTTAGACCTAAATGTTGTATCGGGAATAATTTGTGATGTAGGATTTATACGAAAATACTTAATTATTTATATTAATGAAGAAGTTGTAGGAAATTGTGGTGGACAGTTTGGCTTCTGGGGGCAATTTTGTAACCTTGGTGATTCTTCAGTTTTAATTTACCATGGGTTTAAAGGTTGACCTATAATTAGGAGAATATCTGAACACCAGAGCCACGGGGTATTAAGTACACCTTTAAAGAAAATTAAATTTTACATGTTTCCTATATCAAACTTTTTACCCATTTGATGGTAAAAATTGTTTCGTTCTAAGTCGTTTACTATTTAATATGACAGCGTAAAAATGATATTAAGTTTATTTAATATAACAGCGTAAAAATGATATTAAGTTATTTAATATAACAGCGTAAAAATGATAGTAAGTTTATTTAATATAACAGTGTAAAAATGATATTAAGTCCATCTTTTGTTCTGGGCCAAACAGTGCAAAGTCCATCATATAGGGGATTTAATGCAATGTTCACCATTCCTACATATCGATACTTGTCTTAAATCGATACTTTGTCAAAGTTACAAGATTTTTGCATCTTTAATTTGCTCCCCTCAGAAGCTACAAAAGTGTGATTTAATACACTCTGGCTCTGGGGTATAGAAATTAGTCTCAGAGGATCGTCGACTGTCCTGAGTCATTTCAAGTGTGATTGTTACACATTTTTCTCCTAAGAAATTATGTTATTCTGTCGTCTATAAATAATATAAAAAATTACGTTATTCTGTACATTTTTCTCCTAAGAAATTATGTTATTACCTACTATAGATAAATTACCTAAGGCTCCACGACTTTCATTTTAAAGAATTTGCAAATTTAACTATTTATTTCTTCACTATATGAAATCTTCACCACTGTGTCAATTTAACACCAAGGGACAAATTAAGCTGGGAAAATGAGGGACGTACGAGGCTTAACTATAAAGTAATTGACACTGAAGTCGTAAAAAAAATTGTATCGCAAAGGGTTAATCGATTTTCGATCCCCATGTTTCCAAAAGAATTTCCCGACCTCGACAACGAAACGTGCCGACGAATCGTCCGTAGATTGGATACCTGCGAACGGAGGGGATACCTCGCTACCTGATCTTCTCCGACCACCCCTCGATTTGCGTTTCAGGTAACACGGCTCCCCTCAGCCTTACGCAGCGTCGTAAAGCGAACAAAAACAGACGGAATCGGTGCCGGATATTTGTCCTGGAATCGATACGCGCGTGCTTTCCTGTGTTCCCCCGCGACGAATGTAATCGAGAGAGGAAGTACAATAAAAACGTAGGGAACGAAAGGGGAAGGGGAAAATTCGTATTCTGGGGACTGCACAGTGGAACGAAACCAAGGAAAAACCGGACATTCATAGATGCGACTTTAGCTCTACTACTTTTTGTACATTATTAACTGGTTTAACACTCAGAATAACTATAGTTCATAATACCATCATCATCGTGTTACAAATTAAATAAATTGCATAATTACTTATGAACAATATTGATAAACACGGAATCTAGTAAGATCTGAATCACGAATCGTTGCATGTGAATTTCAGAATTTAGGTTTTTTGTTTAAATAATTAAATATCATGTATAAATCCCCAGTATAAATATAAATACATAAATACCTTGTACACTATACGACACCTTCAGCTACAATACACGTCGAAACAAAAGAACATCGCCTTTACGATCATCACGCGTCTGTCAAATAAGCAATTTTCGTGTGTTCGTTTGGTCTAAATAACTGCGAAGGTAGGATAAAGTTAGATATGATTCTTGTTGCATATAAAAATAGGATTCTTTCACAACATATTGTGATAGACGGGAAGGTGGGATATTTTGGGACTTTTTACCAAACTCGATGTAAAGTAATAAATCTAACACAGTTTTGAAGACTTCATAAAAATTATCGAAACTTAATAAATATTCACACAATTGTAGAAAAAAATGTCACAATTCATTCATCATTTTACGCTCTTTAATATATGTTATCAGTTATGGGATTTATTAAACATACTATTGTAAAATGTTCACTAGAAATGTCACTAAGAATGTCTATTTCTAATACTATTTTTTCTATTTAAAATGACGAAAAAAGTATAAATGACGATAGCTTCTAATAGACTCACTCTTCTAGTATTACTTTTATGTAGAAATTTGACTGATATCGACAAAAAAAAAAAATTCATCAAATGTCTAAGAATTTCTTATGATCGGTCCACCGTGGACCGTAATAATAGCATCGTTTCTGCCACTCACGAGCGTTTCTCTTTTCTTTTATCCATCCTTCTTTTTCTTTCTTTTTGATACACCGTAGAACATTGTTACGATTTCTGAGTATTTTCACTGAATTTCGCGAGCGACATCAACGATATATATATAACCGTTTGATGATCGAGGCTCTAACAAGCCAGCCTAATGGAAATAAGGGAAACGGAGCCAAAAGAAGGGAAACACGATGGGGGAAAAAAGAAACGGTGGCCCAGAGACGCAACAGTTTGGCCGTAGAGTGAACTTATCGTCGCCACGGCTAGTTCACCGTTCGGTTTCCCCGATCGAATTTGGAATAAGAAGATACGGGGAGGAGAGACTGAGCAATAAAACGGTTTAGGGGGCTCGGGCAGGTTCCTACAGGGAACGAAAAAATACACGTTGTCCCGCGCGCGCGACTCGATCGCCCGCATCGAAACCTGTTTGCTCGTTGAAATTAACGATACTTTCAACGAGACACTCAATCCAGGGGACGGTTAATAGCGGCTGCCTTAATTGCGACCGCGCGAGCAATTAGATAACTCCTTATCTCCATTTAATAGGAACCTCCTGAGATCCTCGCTCGGAAAGATCGTAGAAACTTCTTCTTTTTCTTGATCACTCTCTATCGTTCTTTTTTTTTTTTATATATATTTTTTGTTTTGTTTTATAAAGACTCCTTATAAGAGGTTCGTGAAATATTTCATAAAGTAATGGTCATATGCAGGTGAAACAAATATCATTGACTTCAGAATTTCAAGCTCTATTGCTTTTTTGACTTGCTAAACTTTATTAAATAGTCAGCGTTACAACTGGGGACCTCTGCTTGTCAGGAGCCTTCGGACACTTATCGAGGATTTACTGTATTGATCATGGTAGTAATACACTCAAATATGATGTTCTTAACGTTTTCGGGATAAATAGGCATGTATAATAATAGGCATAATAATGGGTCTTTTAGATTAAATGTACAATTGCGATAAGTACACGAATTCCTTTTGTTTCTGGGGAATTATTGATGATAAAGTAATTTTTGGAGAGTGCAGACAGTAAGAAAATCATATTGCAAGGGGTTAATAGATCATCTGTACGAAATGTTACATTCTAAAGTGAGAGAAATAAATATAAATGAATCCTATACTTTCAAAGTGTATACTCACTTTTGACTCTCACTGTATATACTCGAACGTGTTATACGATCAGCGTTGAACCCTCTGACTTACCAACCCCATTCAGACTTTGAAACCCTATTACACTTGGGGTACCCCTATTTTTCTGTGGGGTCGGCTTTATCTACGGAAAAAGGGCACCTACCGTTAACCAGGCCTGTATTTCTTCCCGTGAAACCTGACTCCGCGGAGTCGAAGTTTCGCGTTAATGACGAACATAGTATATACCTATATACCTAACTCTCACGCGTCCTTTGTCTTTTACCCGGTTAGTCACGGATCTTCGTCGGTCTCCCCGGTGATTAACCGTTTTATTGTACTCCGGTTTTGGTCCGATTTAAGCATGCGAAAGTCCTTCTTGTGTCGTTTGCACTTATTCACGCGGTGTTGTTGGATATAATAGCTTTGTTCCGAAGGGAAACAGGGGACATTAGTGGGTAAGATTGTATGGTAGGGGAGAGTGGGTAGGTTTGGGTCGATTTTGAATTAATTTGTAGTAGCGATTAAAATGTAAAAGAAGCACGATTTAAATCTGTAGAATTATATTTAGTAAGGAATTATCATCAATGTTCCATGGTGATTTTATTTTATTATTCCAAAGGAATGTTTAAAAATATAAAGTTCTGAAACTAGGTATATGAACCATACCTTCCTTATGGGGGAAGGTTTGGGTCAGACAGTGGGAATAAATGGGTCATTTAGTTTTTGTATTGTTTTTGCAGTAAATATATTTATTACCTACAAAGTGATAATACGTGTATATATAAGTAATGAAATTAATAAATTAAATAAAGACGATGGAGGAATAACATAATAAACGTAAAATAAAGACTGTGGTAGAGTAACCCAACACACATATAAATATTGAAAACTGTTAATTACATTTTTAATGTACATTTTCAAAACTATTCAAGTCAATAACGAATTTAATAACACTCTATGTTTTGCTCGTATCAACTACGTTATTTCATAGTAATGCACCCTTATTGCTCGAACCACGTGTTTTAGGTTCTAATTTGTAATTTGTAATTGTTGCTGAAACATAAGGTCATCTATTAAAATGTTTACCAGCACGAGATATTCGATTTATTTTGGTTAGCAATTTGTATTAACCTTACCATGTAAATGCACTTATACTTGCACAGGACTAAATTCTCACTGTACAAACTTCTGGCTTAGATTATGAATACTCCTACTACTGTAACAACGAACAATTGACATGCGAATAAGGTATGCGAAACAAGGATGGAAATATACTAAGTGACCTAAACCTCCCACGATTCAAATCTACCCACTCTCCCCTATAATAGGAGATCTACTGTCCTATAACATCGTTTGTTACGTTCGAGGGTGATAATAATGATGTAATGATAATGATTTTTATTTCTGCGCGGGCCATTAACGAGGGTCGGTCCATCTAGTAGAGTGCATTATTTCATAAAATAAGAAGAGTAGGTATAAGAAGAAATAGAAGAGTATATTATACGTTCATTAATCTTATATTCATGTCTAAGAAAAAGTTATTGCTAATAACACTCATTAAACTACTTTCTCCCCTCCCATTCGCTCGTTGCAATTCCTCTTTTGCGCTGCATCTTCCGGAATAAGAGCGAGTCGTGAGCCAATAAAACAATTATAAAATCGTATCCAGTTCTTTGTACGACTGCTTTACATTACAAAAAGGCACGATTACATGATGGAAATACAGCAGTGATTATCTACGCATAATTTCTCTCTCTCATGACCTACCTTCATCCTCCGCTCGTTTATACTTAAGATCTGTAGGTACTTTCATTAAGATGAGAAACAAAGTGAAATTATTCGTTAATTATTAGGTTTACGGCTAATAAAGGTCAGTACTTTATCACTCAAAATTTAACGCTCTTTGATATTTTGGCATAAAAAATATAGCATTCTATTTGAAAAAAACGAAGTTGACCTTCAAATCTCCGAAACGCCTCCACTTACAAAAAACATAAATGCATTGCATGTTTCTTCATACAATGCATACTTTTGAAGTTATTCAGGGCGAACAAGTTGCGTGGACCACCCTTGTATAGCAAAGGTGGTTAGACACTGTTTGCTGGAAAACACTTTTAATCATGCAAGTCCTCCAAAGTGACCAGATCTCAATGTAATAGAGCATCAGTGCAAAATATTAGATTCTAAATTCTAGGAAATAAATATAAACAAATCCTAAACTATCAGAGTGTACACTCATTAAACATTTTTTGCTGGAAAATACTTTTAATCATTCAAGTCCTCCAAAGTCACCAGATCTCAATGTAATAGAGCATCAGTGCAAAATATTAGATTCTAAATTCCAGAAAATAAATATAAACAAATCTTAAACTATCAGAGTGTACACTCATTTTTGATTCTCACTGTACGAACGTAGGACTTATAACATAGATTCTATATCCAGTTCGTGTTTCTCGAATCACAATATAAGATTCGGTTTCGTAACGTGTTTAGCGAATTCCTCGTCTCTCAGCGAGCTTCTTTGCGAGGGACCGTCGATACAGCAGCGGCACTTAAATCGTGTCCCCGAGGCGATCGCGGTCGCCGAAAGTTGGCACGGTGCCCCGGACTGCGATTCTAATCGTCGTCGATGCGTGGATGATCACGCGAACGCGCACAGTTGCGGCGTGCAGCGGACAAAAATCGAAAAGCCAAATATTCATAAGGTAAACCAACCAATAATTGACTGCATACCAGTGAATGACGATTAGTCAAGAGATGTAAATTATAAATTTAAAAATGATTAAATTGCAATTTTCACGTTTAAACAATTGACGAAATACTTCTTTTATTCGTTATTCGAAACTTTTTATCTAGATAATGAGTTTGCCCATCTCTGAATCGATCCAACGACGTTCTCCGTTCACGCGCAGCACGCGCACGATCGCTACGAGTGCACTTGGCTGTAAAATGAGGCTCGTGGCTCGTGCCGCGAAAATGATATCCAATGGATAACGCGCGAGGTGTGCGTGAGCCGATGGCCCGATAACGACACACGACTCTTATAAATAACCGCTGCCTTAAAAGGGGTACGGGGGCGCGTAAAAGGGTGCGAACGAGTATCTTGAATCTCCTGTCAAAGGGGTTCGAAAGAAAAAACCACGACACATACCCTGTTGTTCGCGCAATTCCTGACGACGATTCCGTTAAGTTCGTTTTTTACGGTGGTGCGATTTTACGGCGGCCTTGAGAAGCAGAATTATTGGGGTGAATCGCGAGTTCTTGTCCGGTTTGAATCATTTTTGTTCACCACGTTTATTGGTTTCTGCAGGCGAGGCTATTGGAAGCAACACTGGACTCAGAGATGGGCAAATCCATTATTTAGATAAAGAGTTTCGAATAACGAATAAAAGATGAAAAGCACTTCGTCACTTTCAATCGTTTAAACGTGGAAATTTAAATTTTTATAACATTTGGCAAACAATTATTTAATCTCATTTAATCTAATTAATAAGCTTTTCACTATGTATTGTTCGAATAAAATTGTGCCCAACTCTGACTGGATTAATCGGTTCGCCTCGGAATGGTTTGGGACGGACGCGGAAGACGAATGCAGGGTCATTTTGACTCGTACAATTTCTTTTGTAAAATTTTATTTTGCATAAAAATCCGCAGTCTAGTAATTGTATGTAAAAATGGACAAGTTATAGAAAATGGTGTTGATCAATTTGGCTTCTGAGGCATTAGTGTAACCTTGTTGATTTTTCAATTTTAATGCTTTAACTACAATAAGGATAAAATTAGTCTCAGATGTGATTATTATCGTTGCACGCTGTTCGCCTGCCGTTTCGTTGCCGATTTGTGGCAGCATACAAAAGCGAGGATGGAGGGGAGGCTTGACTTCGGTAACCAAGTACAGTAATTAGAACTATGTCCTCGGAGTCTAGTGGTGGGAAGGGTTACCTATGTACAACCGCAGTGTCCCTAGGGTAATTAGAGACGCCCGGAGTTCGACTCGTCCCGGTCCCCGTCTCTGCAGTGCGTTATAATCTACTGTGATCTACGCTATTATACCTAAGAAAATGTGCTTGTCTTCGAGAGTGGTTATGCAATTGCCAATCAGGCTACTGACAAGAAGTTCCCAGATAGTTTATCATATACACGAACCTATTTAATGTTACGATAAACTGTTATCGTAAGCGTTACGACATTACGATAAGCACTGTTTGGAAGTTACAACAGAAGGTGGTTGGTTTATTAAAAAGAATTAATCGTTCTGTCCGACTGGTTTTTAATCATTCTATACGTTGACATAAATTACACTCGATTCTCGTCACTGAATTGCAGACGTTTATGCGGACTCTCATTTTCAAAGTACACGTTTTACAATAATACCTGTGTCAACGAAAACTTTATTGCATCTATTAATAATAGTGAAAATTACGGATTTTAGATTTTTTATTTTACAGTTACTGAAACTTTAGAAATACTTACATCGGAATTTATATTTAAAATCAATACCAATTGTATAATGAATTAATATTTCTTCTTCAATAAGTCATACTTGGCAAACAATTATTTAATCTCATTAACTGTTTCAATTCTGGGATGACAATCTTACATCCTGCTAGTTTCCCCCATGTATTATTCAAGTTAAATTTCTTCCCAACTCAAGGCACACCCTATTAGTTCTGTCACGTTTCGAACAAAATCAATACTAAATTTTATAATAAACTACTATTTTTTCTTGAATAAGTCACACCTGGCAAACAATTATTTAATCTCATTAACCGTTTAAGATGACGATCTCAGTACTGTTGCTGTTCACTATGTATTCGAATTAAAATTCCTCCCAATTCTGGTCACACCTAACAGTTCTGTCAAGTTTCGAATAAAATCAAAATCTCGTTAACCTTTACAAATCTGTCGTAAATAATCGTGCATATTACCAGATGCATAAATTCACAGAATTCGTAAGATGAAATCGTTTCGAAGTTTCAATTTACCTTGCTAAGAGCGTGTGTCCTCGGGACCCTGTGCACCGATACGCTCGATCACTGTCTAACCGCGATCGCGGCAAACATCGTGATTCGCCGATTCATCGCCAGCTGATAAACGATATCGTTTACCGGTCGGGTTACGCGGATTCGCCGTTGACAAACGCGCTCTTCCTTTTTCCGTCGGCGATACAGGTCCCTCTCTTCCCAACTATTTCTTTCTCTTTCTATCGTTCCCGCGCGAAATCGCTCACGATTTTTCCTCCCCTCAGACCGATCTGCATTCCTCACCCAGTTCGACCTCCTTTTTTCTTTTTCCCCCCTCCTACCTTCCACCGCTGTCTCGCTCGTTCCGCGCTGCTTCGCGCGACGCTACTTTACCGGGAGAAGATACAGAAGTCAACGTCGACGAGGATGACAAAGCGTGTCAGCGAAATTCCCCGCCCTCTTATCGCGTTCAGGCGAAGTTCACGACGTAATCGGAGCAACCGCTGAAAGGAATCGTATCCGACCAAGCATTTCGCAGGTTTAAAGTTTTTGCTACGGAGAACGAATGTGTTTAGAGAGACGCTGTTCGCGGTTTTGTAATTAAATTAGTAAATGGTCGTTTCACTTTTTTTCTGTGGAAATTGTTTCACGAAAAGTGTTTTCGTTTAGGTTTCATCTTGGAGATTCTAAACGACTTTTAGAAGGAGAATTTTTCAAGGAATGTTCAATGATCTAATTATTAGGACAGTTGTGTTTTTGTTAAGTAGCACTCAAATTATCTAATGATACTTGGAAAGTTTTTGTACATACTTAAGCTGTATCTTTTTAATTTTAGTTCGCTTCTGGAGGAATTCAGACAATACTTCAAACATATTTTTGTTTAGCTTTCATAGTTTGTATTTACCTAGTTTATACTTTCATAGTTTGTATTTTTAATCTACTTCTGGAAGAAGAGTACATATCTAGATATATTTCCAGTGCTGTAATGGTTCGAACCAGTTGCAATTTTGTCTTAGCTCCCTTTTGGAATACCTAGCAGTACTCGAGTTTCGATTTCGAGTATCTAATATTATACTCCACTTTCAATTTATAATATTTAACAATATTCCAATTTCGATTTGGAGGATCTAACAATACTCCAGTTTCGATTTGAAGTATCTGCCAACATTTCAATTTCGAATATCTAAGAATACTCCACTTTCGATTTCGAATACCTAAGAATACTCCACTTTCAATTTATATTACTTAACAATATTCCAATTTCGATTTGGAGGATCTAACAATACTCCAATTCGATTTGAAGTATCTGCCAACATTTCAATTTCGAATATCTAAGAATACTCCACTTTCGATTTCAAATATCTAATAATACTCCACTTTCAATTTATATTATTTAACAATATTCCAATTTCGATTTGGAGGATCTAACAATACTCCAGTTTCGATTTGAATTATCTACCAACATTTCAATTTCGAATATCTAAGAATACTCCACTTTCGATTACAAGTATCTAACAATACTCCAGCAGTATTTCCACCGAATCTTCGTCCCAAAAATTTCAATCCACACCTCTGAATGTCTACCGAAGAACATCCAGAAAAAGCTTCACTCTCCAAGCAATCCGACAAATTCACACATCCCTTCCCACCGTCCATCCAAGAAGCTACACGAACCCCAAAAGCCAAGTCACCTTTCAGTTTCCATACGTCCGTCGTAACGGGATCCAGCCTCGAACAACCGTTGCCGACCACGTTCATCCGGGGAACCATCGGGGGGTTTTGTTCCGTGGCACGAAATTCCATCGCCTCTCTACCATGCGCGCTCGCGATATCAGCCTGGCACGCGAATGAGATCTCTTCCGTTCGCCTCACCTTCGGCTCTGCCCCTTTCTAGATTCGGGCTCGGAAGGTAGAAGAAGGACAGAGACGCTCACGGCGAACCGCTATAGAGTAGGTCATCGAGAGAGATTCCATATCCTCCTTTGGTCGAAAGGAAGGATGCCAACAGACAGGAAATGCGCTGAAGAGAAAGAGAGAGACAGAAAAAAAAAGGCAGCCGGCGGTAGTGGTTCCCCTTTGCCGTATGCCACCTCCTCGGTGCTCGGTTCTCACGGGCTATCTTCATTCAGGTTTCGTTATTAACCGAGGTTGCCCCGCCACGGTTTTCCTTTGAACCGTGAACACCAGTTCCCCCTGAATTCTATCAAAGCGTGGTACCTGCCTCCTGCTTCGATGCTTCTACCCCGACATCGTCGCGAGCCACTACGTCTCCCTCCCTCACCTTGGACATTTTATCAACCGCGAGAATCTTTGGTTCTTCGTGACGGAAGTTGAAGTGGTCACGAAAAAATACCCGTTTCGGAACTATGTACATACTGTGAGACTCAAAAGTGGGTATACACTTTGAGAGTGTGGGATTCATTCATATTTATAAAGGATAAAAAAAAGTATTCGTACACCCTTTAAAATAGAGTAACTCTTTCAAAATAGGACCAAGTGAGTTGAGTTTTTTGTGAATTTAGAAGGATTTGTATATTAAATGACTGTGGAGGAGGACTTGAATAATTGGAAGTGTTTTCCAGCAGGCAATTTTTCATCACCTTTGCTATATGTATAAATATTTTGAGTCATGAACTGTCACTAAAAGACCCATGCTTGCAGCTGAATTTGATTGTTAACACTAGAACTACCGACGATAAACGCATATTTACTTCGATCGATGGATAAATGTGAAAAATTTTTGAAAATTTAGAAATTCACCTAATTTCTTCACTTTCATATCGTAATAACAGGTACAAAAGATTTTTTATCGTCGTTGTAAGAGTGTATTTGACAAGTCATGTCTGGTGTTAAATATTTAAATATCCAAATCTGTCCATAGTACTATGAATAAAAACCAATTGTCCTACATCAGAGGTTGTCATGCTGCCTGCAAACTATAATAGTGCATTCACCATGTTTAACCAAATGTTGTCGTTATAGTATCGAATTTCCTCTTCTCGGGCATGTTGACTGCCTATTTATCCCAAAAACGTTTAAAAATCACATCCAACTGTATTACTACCATGATCAATAGCAAGATGCTACATAAGTATTACCAAGAATCTCACATTTTGTGAACCTCACATAAGGTGTACATTTAGTTTTGACTCTCACTGCATGTACCTCGCTACAACATTGCCAAGAAAGTTCCTCCGAGACGACAAGTTTTCCGCCACTGTGTGGAAGACTACGTTTTCTTTGAGTTGGGGAGGAAAGAGTTTTCTAAGAATCTGGCCAAGAGGAAAGGAGACCGTCTGCTCTCTTATCTGGGCCAATGGACCGCAATCGCCTGCCCGTCTCTCTTTTTTTTTCTGTTGCGTTCGAAGCTGCGAAAATGTCTCCGACGCCACCGGATATCTTGCGCGAACTAATTGGTAAACTTGCCGTAATTGCAAGCAGGCTCTACTCCTGCTATCTACTCTCTTTCGAGACACAATCGTTTCCCAGGTCCTCGTCGCGTACTTTACCGGTAATCCAGTGGAAAGTACACCCTAGGGAGATGTAGTTGGGAAAAAGCAGTTGGGAATCCTACGTCTCGGTCGGTGGGGTGAATACGGTTCGACTTTAGGGGCTTTTCGTGAAATTGGCACTCTTGAAACATATGTAAATCTTGTTATAGATTTATTGTGTGGACTATTACCTTTGAAATAAATTACTACATTTACTAAATATTTAAAAGAAAATTTTAAACGGTTTTGTCCTCTCTATCATTTGTCATACGTATATTCATACTCTTTTAAAAATTATCAACATTCCTTGAACACTGCTTCAAACCGTTTAGCGTACGCTGCACTCATTTTGAAATTCGAGTGTATACAATGATAGACGAAGCCGAACTGAAAGATTCTTAATGACGCATCGTAGTGTTTTAGATCTACAGACTTCTCTCGATTATCGTCTGGTTTGTTCTACACGATTATTGTCCAGGCATTATCTCTACCACGAAGGGGGGGAAGGGGTAACTTATAATACTTGGTACATCATTATTAACCCCTTGCCTTACAATATCGAGTCACACACGTGATGACGATTTCAAAATGGATTTAATAAACATATAATTCGTCTTCTTTAAGTCGAAGTAAAATACTGTTTCGTTGGCATGAACATTTAAGATTCAGAGTAAACAGTTACATCTGCCATAAGAATAAAATTCCTTTCGTATCTGGGAAATTATTAACGGTAAAGTAATTCTTCAAAAAAATCGTAAGACAAGGGGTTAAATCGAAGGTCGATTCGCGAGACATCGAAGAGATCGTGTCGAGCCTCGCGGTCGGAAGGAAACGACGCGCGCGATGGTGGTGGTGGCCGTCGAGTCGACGATAAAAATAATTCTATGACTAACATCTAGGTTTCGACGACTATTATTATCCCGAAACTCTCCCCCGAGATCGACGGGCGAGGGGGAAAGAAACGCGCGAGGATCGTTCGTGCGCGTTTAAGGATCCACCCGGAACGTGTTTTACGGGGATGGTCCCCGGGTGAAAGTGGCGTCGAGAGGGAAATTGATTTCTTTTTTTCTCCTTTCTTCGAGGATGTACACCCGTGTCTGTTCTTGCTCGTTACTCGTGATCGTCGAACAGCCCCGTGGCTCTCCGTTTATGTATTCCCGTTGGAACTGTTACGCTAGCGAGCACGACACGGAAGTATAAGGCAGAGACGGGCAAATTCATTATCCGGATAAAAAGTTTCGAATAACGAATAAAAGATAAAAAAAAGTATTTCGTCATTTTTCATTATTTAAACGTGGAAATTTCAATTTTTATAAAAAGATATAATACTTCTTTATGAATGGATCGACATTTGTCGAACAATTATTTAATCTCATTAACTGTTTAAAGCTCAGAACGAGACCGTTAGTACTACTGCTTCTTTTCACAGTGTATTATTCGAATAAAATTCTGCCCAAAACTGGTATATGGGGTGAACATAATGTTAAAATAGATAATACTCGTTGATAATGAAAAAAAAGTCCTAAAAAGTATAGGTCGACAAAATTCATATTTTCGAAGTTATAAACAATTTTCTGTGTACGTTCAAGCGAGTGTCCTTGCTTCGGGGGCTATCATACCAGAGATGGGCAAAGTCGTTATCTAGATAAAAAGGTTCGAATAACGAGTAAAAGATAAAAAAAGTCTTTATCAATTTTTAATCGATTACGTAGAAACCCCAATTTTTATTACTTCTCAAATGAGTAGACAGATAGCAAATAATTATTTAATTTCAGTAACTGTTCAAAAGCCAGGATGACTCATTATAGTATCATTTCTTCTTTCCCTGGTTACAGAACGATTTTTTTACAATTTCTATTAGTTTTTTAAAGAATTTTCTTCACAACCTTAACCGAAACAAAACATTGTTTATAATTTTGAAAGTAATTTTTCGACTAATGTTTATGTGGACCTTTTTTCATCATTTTTCCCGAGTACTATTCAGCCTAGAAGCTATGAATTCGTTTTTTTCATACTGTATTATCGTCTTTGACGTTGTTCCGCACGCTCAGTTTGATTTCCACGAAGCTTCGCGTGGGCCCTCACGATTTCGCTGACGTCCGCGACAGTCAGCTCGGTCGCCATTGCGATTCACTCGAATTTCACAGCGTGTCCGGCTTCGTGGAGTCTCGCGGTGGCCCCATTGCTTGAATATCGTCGAAACTCACGCCATTATTGTTTTTCCTACGTTTGACACGCGTTCTCGGGGACTTCAGAGGTTCGCGACACGATCTCACGCGTTTCTGCTTTGTTTGCGATTTGTCAGAGGAACTCACGGAATTTCAGAAATATCCGGTGTCTGAAGTCGCGGAACCTCCATCCACTTCTGGATTTATAGTATTCTCTTTACGAGATCGGTGCAATTTCGAAATTGTTCGTGCCAGTCTCAGTTTCAGTAATTAGAACCAGAGTAGACGATAACTATGATTAACCCTCGTACACTGTTCAATAAGCAATTGCATTAACATTCCTTGAATTATATTGGGCCTGAATTAAAATCGACTTAAGGAAATAAATTATTGTCACATGTATCGAGTGATGTTGACAGTGCAAAAAGACATAGTAAAAGTAACGGTAGATTCAGACTGTATGCGATCAAGGTTAGAAGTTCTCAAGACTATATGCATCTAACATGCATACCATTCACAATGTGTTAATAAATCAATCGGTAATACCATAAATTTGCATAAACATCCACAGTCTAGTCAGCATGGCGCAAGTATCGTCCACTGAGAGCTAGATTTTCCTATATTGAAATATTTTACATTCGAAGGAGGTTCAGCCTGAATCATTTATCTTTCTTTATAGAGTTTCGTTTAATGTTATAAACAGATAATTTCAAGAACACTTCCTAAACATATTACGTTATCAGGTGTCACTCTATCTATAACGCACCAATTTCTAAGTCCTCATACTTTATCTGACAAAAGCTAAATATATTTTACAATATTCACCTAGATTTTATATTAACCATTGGATCTTCTTTCATCTACTTGTAATACCCAGACAAGGAAACAAGAATATTCCACCGTCGAGAATGACGAAGGCCCAGAGTAGTTTGTGAGAAACTCTTTTCGAAACAACACCACGGTAGCGAACGTGTTGAAGTGAAGATTCTAACCTCGTGCAAGTGTTGCAGGGAACGTTCTATGTCTGTCAAACAATTTAACGAGGCCATTAACAGCCCGGTATCAATGTCAACGATAACCGAAGCCGAACGAACGTTCACCGACACGGAAAAGTCGATCCGCTTTCCCCCTCACAAACCCATAAACAGGCAATAATACAAATAAGCGGCTGGTTGATCGATCCAAACCCCAGTCGAATAACACCGTATAACCGTTGCTCGAGGGTAAATAAATCCTTGAGCTCCAAGACCAAGCGATCGAAGGAGTCGAAAGAAGAGAGCCGATGAAGAGTACCATGGTGTGGGGGGTTGGGAAAAGATAAACAAACGGAACCAGTCGTCGTTCTTGTTCCTTTTTCTTTTCCAATTTTCCTTCGATCGGGCAGCAAGCAGTCCGTGGTCCCTGAAAAGAACAACACGGTTCACCGTGTCGTGGGTCAGGGTGGACAACCAACCGGTCATTGGACTCCACGATTTCGTTCGATCGTCCGCGGCTCGTCCAACGAAATCGCGAAACCGATGGGGTTTTCTCTACGCGACGAAGTTAGCAGAGTGAACAAGAGACGGCCAGAGATTTTCACGGGTTTTATGTGGGTTGATTTTTGTCGTTAAATATTTCAATTTGCGAAATATAGAAGTGACGCGAAACGGTTTTATGATGGTAAAGATGAGTGAAACTACTTATATATACGTGCTGACAAATGTTAGATATTAACCAGTGACAGAATTTGACACACTTTCAAAATGAGTGTTGCAATCATGGGGCGTTACAAGATTAATCAATTTGCTATTTACAGTACAGTTTAGTTGCCTGTGAATTTCTTCTCTGGACCCATTAAAACCCACAGTCGCGTTAAGGGGGTATTCTGAAGTGTTATTTTAAAAAGATTTTTTGGATTTCCCTCACAAACGAATCAAGACCTTCTGATATTGGCATTTTGTACAGATATTTATGCATGATCCAGGAATATTCACCATCTTTATTAAATGATTATAATCAAAATTGACCGAATAATAGATTCTGAAGATGTATGTGTTCGAGGACCTCCACTTCTGCTTTCGCCTGACAGAACAATTTAGAATTAACATCTTAATACAATGTCAACAGATACCATTGAATTCACGAGGTATTCTTGACATTATCCAAACACGAAAATGAATATTGTAACAGACGGTTAAAACACTAGCAATATATGAAATACAGATCGAAAACTCCCGGCCGTGATTCCATGCTCCGCAAACGGGAAACTTTCCGGGTGACCTAATACCACGGAAAATTGTACTCGCCCCTCTGCGTTTAATCAAACCGTACCTGGTAAGGTTCGTCAAATAACCGTGGAACCAGCGTAACTCGACCAACGAACGGAGGGTTGGGGGAGGCTTTTCGCGATAACCAAAATACCGCTGGCTGCAGGGTTCTTTCGTTAATTAGTCCGCGATTATTGGACCGTTTACACAGTTGGGAGGGGAAAAGGAGCGGTCATCGTTGCGGATTAAATTAAATTCGTAATCCCCCCTCAGGGTTCCAGGAATATTATTTTAAACGGGAACGTCGTTGGCGCGTGTCCTCGCGGGAAGAGGCGGGAGGAGGTTGGGTCCAGGACACGTTTTTAGACGGGGATTTCGTCGCGCGCCGATAAAAATCCCCATAAAGGCGGGCTTCCCCCCCCCCCCCCCTTCTCCCCACCATCAACGCGCACGCTCGCTTTTGTGCCGTGAAACGTATCGGAAATTAATACGCCAATTTTCGGGCCGAGAACCGGCTTGGCGGCACGGTGGTTCACCACCCCCAACTCCCACCCCCTCGTGTAACACACAGGCTTTGTCTGAAAATTAGTTAAACGCGGGGGAGCAGCGAGGGTATTCGAACGTCAAAGCGATTGAAACGCAATATGCGGCGGCAGGACCAGTGTATGCGGGTTCTGTTCGATTAAAGCTAACTTTAAATCATTTATTTGTTTGTTTATATGTTCGTTTACGGTGGGCAACGGGGACCGTGGAGGGGCTCTCGCGAGGGAACGACGGGTGGAACGAAACCGGTGCGCGCGCGGCGAAATACGGAGGGTTGTTTGTTGTTTAACTGAATCAAAAACTGGGTAGTATTATTATTTGAACGTGACGTTATTTATTCGAACAATTATTACGGTCGATTATTCTCGACAGAATAGTTTATGCGCTGAAACGCGTGGTACATACGTTTCAGCGATACGGTGTTGTTATTAACATTCCGATGCTTGAGGGTTTTTTGGTTCGGGCGGAAATGGAATTTACGAATTTCAGTCGGAGAATGGATAATTGGGTTTACGAGACTCGATGGTGTTTTTTTAGTCACTGTGGAACTTTATGTGAATTCGAAATTTTGTCGATTGATTTACCGACAAAGTAAGTTAAATAATAATGTAACTTCGTTTACGGTTTTATTATATTTCAATTTAAGTAAGAATATTATTAAGCTTCTGATCGTTTGGTATTCTAATCTCGTCTGTTCATTCACGTATGCTACATAAATTCGTATAATTTGCGGTCTACTTATTAGTCACTCTTTCACGTAACGGGTGTTCTCATTAATCGGTCGATAAGTGATACTAATGGAAGAATTAAGCAGATATATAAACAAACAAATTGTTTTATAGAAAAAAATGTCAATATAATGCGGTGGAAAGATATATTTCACTCCGTTTTTAGTTCTTTTCGTTTCGTCGTCCATTGATGACAGCCGTACTTAAAGGGTTAAAGATTTAATGAATTTGTGGTATAGGCACATTGTCCTACTTCATTGTATAAAGAATTTAACATGTTTTTCATTGAGATTTTAACAATAGTGGTAATAATAGTAGTACACAATGTACTGCTCTACACGCGGAAGTATAGGTTGAAGAAGCTATAAAGGGGTTGTTCAACTTTAACTGCCATTAAACCTAGCTCATAAGAGTGATCAATATAATCTGTGTCCTCCAACAACATTCCAAGACAATCACAACACCAAAAAGTATAATTAGACGTACTTAGGTCTTGAAGGGCGCACATTTTCGGAGCAATCAATGGATGATTCACGAAGGGGTGGTGCGACTTAACAGCTATTGAACCTAGCTTATACAAAGCGATCGATATAAACCGAGCTGTATGTCTTTCAAAACGTTCACGACGCTGAAAAATACAATTAGTCATACTTAGAAGGTCTGGAGATGATTCATGAAGGGACGATTTGGCTTAGCTGAAACATAAACATAGCCTATACAGGACCATCCATACAAAACGTATCGAGTCAATGTTTCCTAAGTTCTACGCAGTCTAAAAGAAAAATAACACCAAAAAAATATACTTATAGTAGCAAATTCCAAAATGACAATTTTCCAAAGTCACTCCATTTATGCATCTGCAAAGAATCTGTGTCTCATTCAGATCATCGACCTAACCTATACGCAATTAAAAATAAAAATACTACGACTTTTAGTAGAACCAAGTATCAAAAAGAAACGCCTAGCTGAATCTAGTTACACCCATAATTGCCATTAAAAATCACCTGTCCCTGCACGAAAAAAGACAACGTGTCTGTTTTCGTAGTCAGTTTTTCAGGGACGCGTGTGCCTGTATGTATGCAAGTTGATGTCTGTCGTCCGTCGTCGTCGTCCGCTAGACCTCGCGAGAGCATTAAAAGGAACTCTCTCTGGCGCGCGCGGGGCAGCGTCACCCGCCCGCCCGTCGCGCGCGTCACGGTAGTCCATTGCTATTATGATCGTGCGGCAATGCGCCTGGCGGTTTCCGCGCGAGGCGGCGTGTCGGTCGACCGAAGAGGAGGAATAGTATCGTAGGAATAGGCGGCGGTGGCGGAGTAGTAGGAGGTGGAGAGTAGGTTGCGCGCGCGGCCATTTTGATAATCTCCCACTCCTCTGTCTCACTCTTCGTTCCTTGCTTCTCCTGTTCCGTTCTCTTTTTCTCTCCACTCAACTCTATCCCTCTTCTTGTGTACCTCTGTTTCTGTTTCTCGCGTGCACTGACACACACCAACTCGATTCCACATACACACATAACCTGGTCCTCCGTGTGCACACAGAGACGACACACGGTCAGAGAGACAGATCCAAGAAAGAGTGAGAAAGAGGCAATACAGAAAAGAGAGAGAAAGGTGTCGACGTACGGTAGAGAGGGTGAATCAGAGGAGGGGGAGGTGGATATGGTTCCGTACAGAGAGGATCGGTGCGTACATACTTTTTTTTTCTCTTTCTTTTCTCTCTGATGCTTGGTAGGGCATAGAGATTTTGCGGGAAAAGAGCGTGTACAGAAGAAGGAGAGATCCTACCCGTGGTCGCTAGTGTCGCGATTTCCCTTCCTCCTCCCTCGTTCTTCCGCGTTCTCTCTCTCGTTCCCGCTCTCTCCTCCGGTACAGCAGCGCGCGCACACACAGAGGATACACACGCTTGTCCTCTGCCGCCCGTCTCTCGTATCCACTGCTGCCTGCTCCCGCCGCCTCCCGTCTTGTGCCGCGCACGCCAGTGTATGCGCGCGTGTATATATCTCTCGTCGCGTCCGTCTATCTCGCTTGCACCGGTCTCCCTCTCCTCGTCTCGACCGGAAGGTGCCAGTTTCTCGTCGACGATCGTCTCGTGCACACTCGCGCTACGTCGTCGCCCCGTTTCGTGAATCGTCGTACGGCTCAGGCCGCCACTGATAGTCTGACCCGACGTCGTCCGTGTTTTGTGTTCGGCCGTTGTGTCGCGACATAACCTCCGAGCCAGTTTTCGGAGAGCACGGTCGTGTGCTTGTCGTTGCGGTTGTAAACAAATTGTCTCGATTACGAGTGTGTCATGTGACCCTTGGTCCAATTTCGAGGGAGACGGAACCGGAGTTCACGTATAGTCGAGAACGCGTGTGTCATTTCTGTGTGTGGAATATATATACATATGTATGTGTAGTACGTGCGTGATTGCGCGCGCGCTTCTGTGCCCACCTTCCTGATCACGGCTTGCCTCTGTCGCGGCTGCTGCCGCCGCGCGCGTTGCAAGTAAACAAAGAATGTTGTCGCGTCAAGGAGACTCGTCGTCGCGGGTCCCCGTGTAATTCGTCTCGGTTATTACGTACTCGGTTTGCCTCGACAACGTACCTCCCTGGGTTCTTCTGTAACCGTGTGATATACATAAGGTGGTTTCCTTCGGCCTTTTGTTTCCTCCAAAACCCCCTCCCTCCTCCGACCTGTCGACGAGTAAGTAGGTTCCGTTGCTTAGAACAGATATACGGAGGAAAAAGGTGTTGACATCGTCAGTCGTGAAGTGTGTGTGTATATACACAACCGTGGTGTGCCTGCCTTCGGTGTGTCCACACTCGGTGAAGTCCACTGCTGTGCGTACCGGTTCCACGAGCGGAGCGCGCGCTTCTGGATTAGCCGCTCCCCTCGTGCGCCGCGCGGTCTTCTACGTGAACCCGTGTGATCGTCGGTCGCCTCGAAGGGGTAAAGAATGAGAGTGTTTTTCCGCGGTAGCAACGCGTCGCCGTCGGCGAATCGTAGTCTGGTTATTACCGGTAGTTCTGGTGAACGCAGTTCTAGTGACAACATACAAGCCGGATTATTTTCGGATACCACAACGATCACTGCCGCAGCCGCTACGCTTCTCGTGACCTCGTGAACGCCCGGTGAGTTGGACATTCACGCGGTATTTTTACAATTTACTCGAGGAACGTACTCCTATTTCTTTAGGAGATACAGTAAATCATCGATTAGTGTTCGATATACTTCTATGCTCTAAGGCTTTTCGGCACTGACAAGGAGAGGTCCCCAGCCAATTATATTTCTTTCAGCCGCGTATGATCATTAGTTTATAAAATATTTAATATTTAGTACCGAGGAGCCTTCGAACACTCATCGAAGATTTACTATATGTACGCGTTTGGTTGCGAGGGGATCGCGGGGGTGGGATATGGACATTTCCTCCACGAGGCGAAAAATACGTGCCTTGTCACGATATATCCCCAGCTTATATACGCTTCGATCGCGTGTTACCACCGTGGTTCTTTCGCCACGGACGTGCATCCTAGTTTTTTCCGTGCGGATAGACTGTTTCGGAGAAAGTATGACAGGACTTTCGTAATCTGAGGATTTCGTGACTATGGAACGGCGCAGAATTTACGCGGTTCTGGCCTCGAAAGTACCGATGTCTGTAGGAAGTAGATGTTTCTTGTTTATAAGGCGTTTATATTGGTAGCACTTGAAGTTAGTCAGTCTCTCTATTTACTCGATTATACTGAGGACATCAACTTTGGAACAAATCCCTAGGCAGAATTGCGTGTCCACCCCAAATATTGTCATCTAGACTATGACCCTCAAACGTCAGAACTAATTATAATGTTTATATAGAAATGATAGTTACAGAGCTAAATATCACAGCCAGTGTTTTATTCGTTTCTAAAAGACTGTAAATTTAGTATCTACAAACATACAACTGGTGTGTATACAAGGGTCATCCTATGCGAAATCTGACCTTTTTGGAGTAACACTTCGGATTTTATTGACATTTGGATATGTTGTAGTCCTGAGTGATATGTAAACATATCTCCAAGGATTTTTGACAATTTTGCAAATTGTTGATTTTACAGTTGTTTGAAATATAGCATCCACGTTTTTTCAATAAATCATAACTGTTGAACTGACCAACTGATCACAATGAACTGTGTGGATGTTGACAGTTAAGACATAAGAGTACCCAATAAAAATTGTTTCAGATAGAAAACATATTTTTTAACCATTTATATTGCAATTGTTTTAAAGAAACGCAATGAAATAATACCGGGGTACTATTTAAAAATTAGAAAACAAATGAGTTCTCTTCATGGGCAAATTTTCAATTATACAAATTCATAAAACAAAATTGTTATCAACCACAATGTCCCTAGTAAATAAAAAATTGTCCACAACCACAATCGTCTCTGGTAAATGCAGAATACTAGATTGGTAGCATTAACAGAGGTCGGTTACCACAATCACTCGATTTGACCTATAGAGGCGGATGACACCAAACGAATCTACAATGTTTGTCAATACAAATACCCTGGTATCTCCCTATCGCAGAAGTTGTCTATGGTGACGAACTGAATTTCTCGTTGAGAACATAGACGTACAATACCTAAACCACGCGTTCTAAATATCAACCGTAGTCAGGCTTTGTAAAAAATTACAAGCAGTTAGTTCTTCTACGGTCACCAACTTGAATTTTTTGAAGTTTTCGTTGCCTGGGAAATTAACGTACACAAATTTAATCCAATAAATATAGTTACATATCATATCCTTTTGCGGGTTGTATATAAAGAGAGCTCATTCTTGTATACGAGTAGTGTTCCAAAGATTACATACAAAATTAATTTGATTGAATTCTGTTTCTCTAAAATTGTAGGAATAATAAAAAAAGTCTTGATTATTATTCTTATTAAATTTTACATATAATAATTGGTTTGGGGTCACCCTTGGGTTTGGCCGCCCAGGTGCGGGGGCACCTTTTGCTCCCCCCGCCAGGAACGGGCCTGATTCCTTGCTAGCGAAACCGGGACAATAATGTATGCATCGCTATATGCATCGCTATATGCATTCACATGTGTGTATATCTGCTGCACGTTGTCGAACGTAGTTTCTGAAATCGGAAACTTTAATGTAGAGCTGCGCTCGAATAAGCATGATTTTCATGGGACACTAAGTCCCGTAAGATGTTAGCTCTATTCTTATATCTCGTCTGTGGTATTACACGTCTATGGTTGATACACAATTCGGTTTGGCAGCACTGCAGGCGTTCGTGTGTACGAGGGCTGTTTACGCGAAGTGTTCGCGGCGGGACCGACGACTCCGGACGAAACTAGATTCCCCGCTCGGTATAAATACCACGTCGTGTGCACGGTCATCGAGCGCGACTCGAGGCACAACACCATCGCCGACCGAGTCTAGGAACGTTCCACGGTAATTCCAGAAAATTATCGACAGATGCTCGCCGCGTAAAAACCGTCTAGCACGGCGGCCATGTTCAAGACCGCTCGGACGATATCTCTCGGTGGCTTTCGTCATACATACCACGTGCCGCCATGTTTTTTTTTGTCTGTGCATCCACACACGTACAAACAGGCCGTGTTGTTTGTTACCTTTCCGTACTTGCGCGCGTTTTTCCTTGCGACGTATACACACGGGAGCGTTGTTGTTTATACCGCGACGCGCAATTCTCGTACCGCGATTATATTTTTCGCCCTCGCGACGCTTTCGAAAAGCTGTTGACGCGAGATTCCGCGAACGGAACAACGAACGTGTCTTTTGGCTCGTGGTGCCAAATGGCTGATTCACGGTCCTGCTTATAAGACCTACCGAATGATGGTCACAGGCGGAAAATATTGTTACACCGAGGAGTTCCACCACAGGACATAATGTTATTATTATAGTAACCGTTATACAAGATACAGTAAATGTCTCTCACTTCGGAGCATTTGTGGCAAGGCGGAAAGGGTTTTAGCCCTTCATAAATTTGTTGTTTACCGGAAGCCGAGTCTCTGCTTAGCTCCTGTCTACTCTGTTTTGATTGGTACCACAGGGGGACAACAGTTGTTCGTGTCGCATTCATCGAGGAATCACTGTAGTATTTATTTACAATTGTACCCCGAGGGATTTAAAACTCGAAATATCTTCTAAACTATGGGGTTTTCGGAAAAAGTTGTAGTAGCATTTTATGAAGTTTAATGTTTGTACTTTCAGATAGAATAGTTTAAATTAAAGAAAAAGTGAAGTAAAGTAATAGAAAATGAATTTAATACGTCACTCACTCTCACAGTGGAAAATGCCGTATGTAGCCAGACACGCGTTATTTCGTCTTTAAGTCATAAATCGTCGGCAATATATGCGTTCAGTTAACACCGACTGTTGGTCCTATTTTAAATTGTACTGCAATATTAATTTTACGTAAAAATTTTGTAACAATATTTATATAATTCGACGTGTCATCCATATTTGGGTTACCTGGCAGACAAAATATTAAATCGAGGATATTTTTAAAAATGGAGGTTCAGGTGAATCTTGGGACGGGGTTCTTTTATCCTGTCGAAGTGTTAATGTTCGACGATCATCACGTTCGATCGGAAAAAAACCAAGCGTTAGCGTTAGCACCGGAAAACAATACGCAGTGATGTTTCATCGGTGTGTCTATGTGTCTTCTCTGTCCGTGAAGTAAACCTTGCTATACGGACGAAGATAATCTTTATCTGACATATATATCGATGTTCGAGAATGTTTCGCTCGAACGCGAGCACATTTCGTATGTGATCGATGAACGTCGACGGGACGGTCCTTTGAATATTTATCGCGAAACGCGTCTGGTCACCTTTGATTAAAGATTGTTTGGTTCTCGATCGTTTCGAAACGCAACACACGGCGGGAAATCGCGTGCTGATCTTTGATCAAAAGAAATGTCGTTGAAAGGGAAATTTCCCGTATGACGTGTTCGACCTCTTCAATGTCATTCTAACACTCCGTAAATCGCATTTCTATATGTCAGAGATCAAGGAATTTCTTAACATTTTTACTTCGAAAGATTATTTGGAAGGGGGTTGAATCAAGGCTATAGAATATCAATTGTTATTTTGTTTACACAAACAAAATTAATCAATAATAAATTATTACATTCATAGAAGTTTAGAAGTAGCAGTTTCAGTGATTGTTTCTAAAAACGTTGGCTTCGAATAAGGAAAAGATTAGTCACGCGATATAGCCTTTTAAAAATAATCAATAGATTGCAGATTTTATGTGTTCGTAGCACGATAATTTGTGACATGCAATAAATCAAGAAATCCTACAATATGTAAAGCATTTTTGATTTAGCGTGCGCTGTAATGAAACTGTAATTCTCGTTTAAGTGAATATCTGCACGTTAGTGATCGGTTATCCAGGAAAGACGTACATTCACGCCGTCTGGAATCGCACGTCTGTTTAGAAAGAAGATTTTGCAGATTGCACGCAAATACACTGCGGATGTTTACGCAAATGCAACTTTGTTTGTTCCACTGTGTCAAGAGTTTTATCACGTTCGAAATAAAATAAATACCTTATTGAACAGTATTAACTCTTGGACAACGATGACTGGGGTAATTTTGATCCGAATTTTTAAGAACTTCATCCCACTTTCCACCTATAACCAATTTTAGTCAATAATTATTTACATTAACTTTCATAAGAAAAGCGATTTTCGTAGCGAAAGAATCGAAATTACCGTGACCGCAACAGATTTAATTCGATCTAAATCATTTGGCTCGTTTACAAAAACAGGCGATAATAATTCACGAATTCCGATATAACCAGACTGGTGTTTACACGTTCGACGGAGGGGATTTACCTTTCTCGACTGATCTCGGTCATCGGCGCGGGGGGGGGGGGGGGGGGGGGGACGGTCCGTCCCAATTTTCGTCAGGTAAATACGTTCTCCGGTGACGTCACGACTTGGCCAGGTTACCCCAGAGGTGAGTCAAACAGGGCCGGTGCGGGGGTGGGATGAGACGATTCGTTCGAAGAAGCAAGATTTTAACGGTCGTTTGCGATTCGTCATTCCGTTTGACGGTGAAAAACCGACGGGGATCAGCTCCCCGTTGTTCCTTCAGCGTTGTTGGTTCCGTTCCACTCTTGGTGAGCGCGCGCGCGCACGCTCTCTCTTTCCTCTTCCCGCGGCCTACGTCGGACGCGCGTGCTAACTTCGGATTACGTAAGTGACAGAGAACGCTGCTACCAAAGAGCCTTGGTTTCCTTTTAAAAATGGCCGTCCACTGGCCCGAGAAACCATCATCATCTCGTGTCAAAAACATCGGCTGTTCTGCGTCGCGGAACGAAGCGACAAGCCGCGATCTGCCTCTTGCGTGTTGGGAGAACCAGCGGACAGGCCGACTCCACGGCAGAGGATGGGGAAATTCATTATCTGGATAGAGAGTTTCGAATTATGAGTAAAAGATAAAAAAAAGGTGGTTCGCCATTTTTCAGTGATTCAACGTGGAAATTTTAATTTTTATAATGATATATTGATTTCTTTTTGAATGAGTAGACACTTTGCTCTAGTTCTCATATGTTCTATCTCCACTAGATTCTAAACTGACAAAATTGAGTTTAAAGCAGAGATGGGAAAATTTATTATTTAGGTAACAAGTTTCCAATAATGAATAGAAAAAAAGTATTTCGCCATTTTTTTTATCGATTAAACGTGGAAATTTCAATTTTTATAATGAAATATTGATTTCTTTTTGATTGAATAGACACCTTGCTCTAGGTATTAATTGTTCTATCTCCACTAGGTTCTAAACTGACAAATTGAGTTTAAAGCAGAGATGGGAAAATTTATTATTTAGGTAACAAGTTTCCAATAATGAATAGAAAAAAAGTATTTCGCCATTTTTTTTATCGATTAAACGTGGAAATTTCAATTTTTATAATGAAATATTGATTTCTTTTTGATTGAATAGACACCTTGCTCTAGGTATTAATTGTTCTATCTCCACTAGGTTCTAAACTGACAAATTGAGTTTAAAGCAGAGATGGGAAAATTTATTATTTAGGTAACAAGTTTCCAATAATGAATAAAAGATAAAAAAAGTATTTCGCCATTTTTAATCAATTATACGTGGACGTTCCAATTTTTATTTCTTCTTGAACGAGTAGATACTTGGCAAACAATTATTTGATTTAATTAACTGTTCAAAGGCCAGGATGACGTTTTTTATTGATATTTTTCTGCATATATTATTCGAATAAAATGCCCAAATAAATTGCCCAATTCGAATAAAGTGCCCAACTCTGCCTTATGTGGCAGTTCTGATTCTCTGTCTATACAACGAAACGATGGAAGATTGTAAGTACAATTTATATTACACCGTGTAAAACACTTAAAAATGAATACTTTATACGTACCAAACTTGAAGAATGTATCGAAACTGGCGTCGATGAATTTAGTTTCGTAGAATCTCAAACGAATTTGAAATCCTCATTTCGTTAACCAGACCAGAAAATATATTTATCTTGTCCTGTATCATTCAACTCTCCAATATGATGATTGCGCGATAATTATCACTGGGAAATAGTAACATCCCATGCGCAAGTTGCTCAACAGTTGCGCACATAGTCGGTAACATTGCGCCATACTACGAACACCATTTTCGTCCGAAAAACGTTCTTTCATCAATCGAGATTCAATAAAACACTTCGAATCACAATTTCACCCGTCCTTAAAATCAACAATCATGCCACAACGTGGATATGTTTCTGCAAAAATTTCCATCAGACGGTCTCTGCTTTTATATCGTAATTTTACTTCAAGAAATAGCGATTCCCCGTCGTCTGGTCTTTCAAGGAGGCACAAAGAGAGAGAGAGAGACGCTCAAAGGAGCCTCTCCGTATCATTCGCGAGGAGATCGAGTTTATGGTAAAATTCCGACGAAGGTAATAAAGAGGAAGCGGCTCGTGAAAGTATCGACTCCTCTGGGTGGCGGCGAATGGGGGGGCATTCGTCTCGTTCGTCGTTTGCTCGATCACACGGATGATACCCCAGTAAAATACAAGTGAGAGTCAAAAGTGAGTATACACTTTGAAAGTTTGGGATTCATTCATATTTATATCTCTCATTTTAGAATCTAACATTTCGCACAGATGCACTATTAACCCCTTGCCCTATGATTTTCTTACTGTCTGCAGTATAATTACTTTATCAGCAATAATTCCCCAGAAACAAAAGGAATTCGTGTACTATAATTTTCTTGACGTCTGCGGTCTTTCGAATTACACTGTTATCGATAGTTTCCCAGAAACAAAATTTCCATAGAGAATTTTACACAACTGTACTTTTACTGTAAAAGTTAAATATTGATACCAGTAACGTGGCACCTCACTTCGACTCAAAGAAAACCGAATAATATTCGTCTTTGTTGAATCGATTTTTAAATCGTCAACACGAGTCTGACTCGATGTTATAGGGCGAAGGGTTAACCAAATTTTGTGGTTATAACTCTGAATTTCTTTTTCTCGGACATTTTGACTGCTTATTTATCCCGAAAACGTTAAAAAAATCATATCCATCTGTATTACTACTATGATCAATATCAAGATGCTACAAAAGTATTACCACGAATCTGACGTTTCGTGAAGTATACACTTAGTTTTGACTCTCACTGTATACTCGAGGAAATCGGAATGTAACAACATCGTATTTTGTAGCGAGATTAGAACGGCCGATAGCTGCGCGCCGATAATAGCCTTAATCGGCGATAACGAGCGAGTGGTCGAGCTCGTTGATAAAATTCACCTCTCGAAGCACGTCGGTGTTTTGCGTTGTTGAAACGGTCGATATTCAATCGTTGCGTAGTTCGAAAAATGTTACTCGAAAATGCATCGATTTTGTTGGTTGATATTCGTTGAACGTTGGAATCTTTTCTGCGTCAAGGATCACTGAAATCGTGTAACGAGGAAACTTGCGTCACGGTTCTCGTAGGATCGTTTGCGTATTTCGTTTTCTGTTCGACACACTGTTTACATACGTATTATTTCATACGTCGGAGGTCGGAAGGATGGATAGGCGATCTTTTATCAAGGCCACTTAACGCTCGTTTAGCCGTCGCGGTAATACGCGACGGTTCGACACGGGAAAATTCATTTTGTTTTAGTTTTTGATCACTTTGGTTTGTTCAGGATCTTTGGAACTGGTGGTAATCGTATTTTAACCCCTTGCCCTATGATTTTCTTGATGTCTACAGTCTCCAGAATTACTTTCTCATCAACAATTCCTCAGAAACAAGAAAAAATTGTATGTAATTGTAAAATTGTACATTTACCCTAAAAGTTAAAGATTAATATCAGCAAACTAGTATTTTACTTTGACTTAAGGAAAACGAATAATATTTCTGTTTTTTTTTAATACATTTTGATATCGATGTTATAAGGCAAGGGGTTAAATATAAATATAAATTAGCAAAGAATGTTAATATAGTTGTTAGTACACGGTTCGTATACTCTGTATGAATGTGGTCGTCTGTTGATGCAGATTGTCGTAATTGTTTCGTGTAATTGTTAATTTCATAAAAAGATGTGTTCCGTGTAATATGTGGACTGCGGAAGTTTATGCAAAGTTCGCAATTTGAAATACTAATGTCTGAAAATTGAAATGGGACAGAATTTTGGGTTCTGCGTTAGAAGCTTTACTACGTTCACAACAACACATAAATAGTATTAAACCTCATTAATATCTTAATTTTATTGCGTTCATCATGGTGAAGGGTGCTATAAAGTAGTCTAGCAATATGGTCCACTGCACTGTAAATGAATAAATTGTTTTGTTTAATTGAATACTAAAAATAATTGAAACTAAACGTTTCTGTTGGTTAATAGTAACAATTTGATTTTTCAAAGTTACTGTTTTTAACCAAGTTGTTTTTTTCCTGTGAAAGCTCATGGCGATCCATATCTGCCGACCCTATATGTATATTTATCGTCTCGTTACCATTGCATAAACAGTTCAGGACAGGAATACCGATTTGTATGTATAATTTACAATAATGAAAACAGTGATGTGCACACGTCGAATGGCCTTAAAGTTTCTCGGCCTTCAAAAACCCGGATCGACCATAAGTCAGCCATAATCGTGCTAAGGCAATGCATTTATAGATGTTCTGAGGTTCTTGATCCGTTCCATCCAGTTTCATTTTGTCAATCTTAACACTAGAGCTACCAAAGCAATCGAATTAATTAATCTGTAACATCTTATAAAAATTGCATCGATCAAAATCATTCTATTCTCTGAGACTTTGCAGAAGTCTCAGTGCTACATATAAATGAATAAATTTTCCAATCCATCAATATGTATGATCTCATAAATAATTCTTATAATGCTGTTACAAATACTTGTAACTTATCCCTCGATAGTTCCAGTGTTAATACATTATCGTTTTACACAAAATAACATTTACAACTCGTTCTGTGCTCTTCGAATACCCGCGAAAGAAAAGAATCGCGACGAAACACACGTGTAATCGTTGCTTCGAAAGCCTCCCGTTTCCTTTTTACGGCCAGCGTTGTCAAGCGGCCGAGTTACGTAATTACCATCGACAATGGATAAGGCGTAGCTGTTCCGTCCGTCCCTCAGCCTGCCTAAAGACTTTTGAATTTTCGAGTCGGGGACGAATCGCCTCCGTCGACGTCACAGTCAGACATCGTTCAAGCGCGCCGCGAAACACGGAAAAATCAAGTCGAAGAAGGGGAGCTGAGCGTTCTTGAACTTTGACCGAGTTACGTGCCATTAGTTGGACCGCTGATCGCTCCGACTAATTCGAAAAGTTTCTTGCTGCTCGGCTCACGGCGGGATTTTTCGGGTCCTTCGCTTTGAATCCTCCATCGGGGGATAAACAAAAGAGGCATGCCGGGTGAGTAGGACGAAATTGCCCCGGACAGGGGATGGGTACACTGGAGAACCTGGTTCGGAAAGTTACCATTTCAGAGACAGGGTGACTTTATCGTCTTTTTAGTGGGGGATTTAAAATTACTCGGTGCTTTGTTTTAGAAGCATAGTATTGTTCAGTGTACACGATATTATTTCTGTAATTATTGAAAATGTGGAAATATTCTTCACACGAAAGTTGTTTAATTTCATGGAGCAAAATCAATATAATCTTCGAATTTTTGTCCTAATTGTTATTCACAGAGATATTAATAATTAATTTACAGACATTTTTAATGGTTAGAGCAATAATTGTGTGTATACATTTAAATTGGATATAATGTATACAGGGTGGTGCCGAAATGATGGTACAAACTGGCAGGAGGCGATTACTTGTATAAAATACATCAAAGTTGTGGATTATAATTTTTTCGTCGGAGGCTTAGTTTTCGTGAATATTGAATTTGAAGATTTATCTGGAACGCGTGTACTCCTGGACGCGATAAGTAGAAACGGAATGTAATGAACAGACGCCGGTAGGCAAGTTCTTATTGAATTGCTCTGCTGAGATTATTTTGGAGACAAATGATCTCTGATAAAATTCATATTTTGGTTTACATTTTCTACTTATTTTTAAGAGGAAAATAATAAAATTTATTCAGGTGATGCTTCGTTTTCTAGAGAAGCGAATTTGAAGATTTGTTGGATACACGGAAAGTAGAATAGGACATGCCTGACGCGTCCGTTCATTGCAGGCCGTTTCTACTTACTGCTAGCACGAAACACGTATTTTAGATGAATGTTCAAACCAAATTTTCTCGAAAACGAAACCTAAAATGAAAACATTTAATTCTTTTTTTCAACTTATTTTTCTTTATTAGCCACTTATTGTTGTATCATTAATAGACTGTGGATGTTTGTGCATTTATAGTAGCCTCTAACCCCCAGAACAATTAAAATAAAAGTTTCAATAAAATTTAATATTATTTATGTATTATTATTACCACAGAAAAGCCCCCAGAACAGGGCTTAAAATTCTGACCAATATTAATTTTCATATATTAGTATTTAAATTTTTTGAATTTGCATAGTTTTTATAGAATAAATTTTTACACGCTGCAGTATACTAATCGAATCTTGCCATTCTTCTGTCGTGATTTAAATCTCATTAAATCTCTGGAAAGATACTGTGACAGAAAATCAGAAACTTCATGTTGGAATTTATTAATCGCTTGAATTCTCAGAATATTAAATCTTGTGGATAACTCCCGTCTGTTCTGGGAGTTTAGCGCCCCTTATTCACTATTTTCATATTTACTTGAAGTAGCGCCATTAATTCAGGTCAGCCCGGAATATTCTACGAATTCTGGTAATTTCGTTTAAAACCCATTTACACGATATATCGACCAGGATTCCGAGTAATCAAATTCGCGGATGTTTGAGCGTGGTCGTTGCGCTGCAACGTGACATTTGCTATTTTAGAGTCGCTTGATCGTTCGAGGAAAGCAGACGGGCTTCCTCGGGCGGATCGATTTATCTATTTATTAGATTAATTATGCACATGGAATTCCTTATCGTATTCTTCAGGCAACGTTCGCCTGCTACGAAAGTTGCAAGTTAATAATCTCTTCAATACTTAATCGTTGAGATATCTCTTCGTAATATTTAAATATCGCGCGTCGAAATTGGCGGGAATGTGTAATGCGTTCGAATTATAAGTTGTTGGAATTTAATTTCAATTTTCATCTGAACAGTTTTCCATTGAATTGGATTTTCCACGTTCAACACTAGAACTACACACGACAAATGCATATCTATTTCGATCGATCGATGCACATGACAAACATTTGAAAATTTACAAATTCATAAATTGATCAATTTCTCTACTTTCATACCGTAATAAAAGTTCTGTAAAAAGATCTGACGAAATGTATTGTCATAACATATTAATCATCGTCTAAAGAATGTACTGATAAGTCATTTTGACTTGTTTGGTAGTTCTAGTATTGATCAATTATCCCTCATCTGTCCCTCATTTTCCCAACTTAATTTGTCCCTCGGCGTAAATTTGAGCCAGTGGTAAAAATGAATACAATGAAGCGATAAATAGTAAAAAGTAAAAGATAATGAATTTTCCCATCTCTAGCCAACGGTAATTCCGAGATCGTCGAATGAAATCGCGTTTACAGTTGTTCCAAACGAAACTTGAATCATAGCAAGGAGCGAGAACAGCGCCGCTCGGCTTCGGTCAATCCGTTCAAGGAGATTAGCGCGCGCGGTCAGCCGCGAGCGTAGAACGAAACGCGGCTTTCGAAGGTTGTCGTACCGCGAAACCATGTCAGTGTGTCAGTGTCAATGGAACCGAGTCATTGGGTTTGTCGATTGTGATTCAACGGGGGGAAGATGGTATCGCCGGCGTGACAGCTCGCGTAGAATCCTCTTGGAAGAATCCCTGTGCCACCTGTCTTTCCCTCCATTGTGTCCGCCAATTACAATAACCAGAACTCGACAAATTGCGACGAGTTTCTACTCGTTAAAGGAACACGGAACTGACCTGGCTCGAACAGACATAATTTTTAATGGTAATATAAGTTACCCATTCAGTGTCAAAATACAGACGTGATAAGTTTTTAATCGTTAGACTGTGAACTATTTGTAAACAGGGTGATTATGATGTTCTTCGTTTATAATTTTAAAAAGCATACAATTGTTCGTATACATTTTATAAAATGTAACAATTGTTGTTGTCGCAAACGACGATGATCATTTCCGAATTTCTGGTTACAACGAAAGAAAATACGCGAAAAGGCACTGAAATGTTTTTTTCTTCTTGATGGTTGCATCTCCAAATATAAACAACGATTAAAAATTTACGCTGATAATGAGGTAAACTTTTGTTAAATATTGTATTAAATAGCTATTCAGTAGATGATATTATAGTGTGTTTGATTAGTTCACTACTTTTCTTTGTCTATAATAAAAAAAATGAACATGAATTAATTATAATTATAATTAATATTGCTTTATCATTTATTTTAATTTTTTTTAATGTATGTCCTTCTCTTCTCATTCTAACCCTGTACTAAAGGGTGTTTATCCCGTTAATAAATAAATAATAATAATAATATCTCGAAAACCCAGGTGCACTGATCGACACCGCAGTCAAACGTTCCTTCGATCACGATCCCGACACGATCCGGGTCGATGTCTACCGCAATCCGCCGCTACCGTTTCCTCGAAAGTGGAATTTTCCCGGTCGTTGGGAATCGATTCCCCTCGCGTCACGAGTCTATCTCCCGGCTGGTTATAAGCTAATGAAATCGGTAATTAACGAGCCGGCTGGGTGTCGGGCAACAGCGAGGCGGGAAAATGAGGATAGCGAGAGTGATTACGGTGCCTATGATCGAGGGAAGAGAAAGAGAAAAAGAGAGGGAAAAAGGCCGTCGAATCGGCGGGAATGCGCGACCGCGCAATCCGGCATTTAGCCTTCGTCGGCTCAAAATAAACGCGACAAACTCGCTCCTCCCTTGGTATCCCCTCGCCCACGCTCATCTCGATCTTTCTCTCTTTCTCCTTGTTACCTCGAACGTTCCATCCTCTATTTCTCCCCTCCACACGGAACGATTCTGTCTCTTGTCGATCTTCACTTTGCTCTGTTCCCCTCTGTTTCCACGGTTTCTCGTTGTTTCTCCGTCGTGCGCACGTCTCGCGTACTTTCGCTGTCTCGCTCGTTTATTGCCCGTGCAGCTAACTAAGCGCGAATCCAATTCGACACACGTACGGCCACGTGCGTGGAACGCCGACTGGCGGTGTGCGTGCTTGCTCTGCACAGCCTCTGTGTTACTCTTTTCGCGTGCTAGTTTACACGCGTATTGTATCTGGCGGATTTTCTGAGGAGCGCTGGTAGAAGCCACGAAACGATGGCGGAAATCGCTGGGATTCTGGGAGATAGTTTTTGCAGAAGGTAAAGTGATATCGTTGTTATTGTTCTTAAGTGTTTTATCTAGACGGTTTGTAAATTTAGAGAATTGAGTTTACAGTTTACAGAGTTTACTGTTGTAGACGCAGGAAAGCAGATTATTCAATAGATATTTAGCACAATATTGAATGTAGTTTTATCTTATTATCGACATAAAATTTTAATTGTTGTTAGGATTTGGAGATGCAACTGTTAAGGGAACAAATTTTCAGAGTTTCGGAGTTAGGAGTTGAATGAATATTTGTGGTTTTCTGGATTGAATTTACTTAACGAAATTTTATCTTATAAATTAATCTGAAATATTCTCAGGATTGTAACGTAATTTTCAGATTTCCACATTTTGATTCGCGACGTCTACAGTAGTGGACAAAAAGGTTACCATTTTTTCGATCTGTTTTACTTTTATTGTTTTTTTTACACATCAACTTGATGCTACAATATATATTTAACATATATATTCCGATAGGGAGTTGAAAACCGGATATATTAAGGTTTCAAATTGAAGTTAAGATATAATAGAAATGCGAAGAATCAGAAAAATGGTAACTTCTGTCCGCCACAGTATCCTGCATAGAATTACCACATTCACTGCCGCGTCGATTACACCGTTGACCGACATGTGACGTAGGAATGCAAATGTGAAATACAATACAATTCGGGTGAACGGAACGTGAGCCGAAATAGGTTTCACGGTGAAAGTGTTAAACCACTATAAACATGAATATTGATTGGCCATTTATTTCCCGTCTGATTCAATGCCTACAAAAGCACACCCGGAAAATACTGATAGATCGCAAATATTTCCCGTTCCGATATAAATCTTCAAGTGAAATACGTACATGAAACATCCAAGATTCATGGTATACTCAATAATTCACCCATCACGACAGATTTAACCGAATCTTCGAGAGAGGAAAGGATCGAGCAACATCGGGCTCTCGTGGGTGTGAAATATCTACGTCACGGAGGAACTCGCGATGATACAAGATGATGGTACCTCTATTTAGTGTCGGAATGCACCGGGTTTCCGGTATTCCCGCCGGAGAATAGAGAGCACAGTGTTAAAAAGGTTGCCCCGTCGCGTCATCGCTCGCGCTCGAACGTCACCGCTGACGTCGATCGATCCCGCACCGCCGTTGTTGCCCATTATTATATCTCCTTCGTGGCGAGTCTCTCCTGCATTGGGTGTTGCGAAACGCGGGAAATCGGACGGGGTTTCGTTATCGGCTGCAATAGGTGGGAGTGATCAGCGCGCTCGAACCTTTCGCGCGTCGATTCACGAGACGGAATTTCCAGCTGATTAACGGGAAGAGCTTCGCCATAGCTCGCTTCAATTTTCCTGTAAAAACACACGAAATACAGATCGGCAGTACCGCTAGTGTTGCCAGATTTTTTTGGTAAGATTCTCAGAAGCACAGCTATCTAAGATCGCAGATGCTGTTAGAAAGATCATGAACGCGCAGTTAACGAGGGAATTTTAAATTTAAGTACATTTTTAAAGAAATTGATGTATATAATGAAGTATGCGTACAAAAATATGTATAATATCTTGCATGGCATAACTATACAATTACCTTAAATATTTTCAACTTATGTATTGTGGTTAAAATATTATAATCTGTTGTGATTGATATAATCTATCCTTTTCTGGAGAAACATTGTTTCTCAACACGATTTCAGACATATACTTGGTTCAAATTGTAGGGTAGTGTTATAGTTATGCTGTGCAGTGTATACATATAGGAGAAGGTTGCTGAATTTGGACCTTCGCCTAGGTTGGACAACTGCTCTGTAACTTGTCATGTGTAAGCAATTTCACCGTACAACAGACAATGTTTCCCTCGTTACTAAGTTAGTTAACCCTTGCACTTTAAAATTTTAAGATTGCTAGTACACTGGAGTATCGCATACCCCATATTATTAAAAAAAAAAAAAAAATGTAAGAAGTGTCAATGTTTATAGAAAAATCGCTTGAAAACGTAAAAAGACCCCAAATAACTGAAAAAGGGGTGTCGCTATTTTTCAAGAGGCGAGCATTTTATTTCTCTTCTAGTTTATCATATTGTCTATCATACCGTAAAAATTTTTTACACGTCATAAATTACAGTAGTACCCGTACCTAAGCGATGGTCCAAATTCAGCACTCACCTCCCACAAATTCGAAACCGCCCGATTCTAATTTCCACAAGAAATTCATCAGAACTTCAGTCCTACAAAAATCGTTCAAATTGCGATAAATCGCCCACTCATCACTGAGTGCCACCCTCTTCGTTCCCACCCCTCCCCCATATTCCTCACTCAATATGTGTGTCGACGTCATACGATTTTTTAATCGAATACAAAACAAAAGCAAGACAGTTTCGCGAATCGAATTGGCCCCGTTTGGGTTGTCACAATACAGGCCGTCGGTGAATAAATTCCTAAGTGATTTCTCCAACGGATCCCTCACACCCACGGGTATCATCGAGAATGGGAACGGTACTGGCGTCGACTGGATGTTGTCCGTTCCCGCGGGTCGCGATATAGGGGACATCGAGGAGAGAGGCGACTGTGGAATCCGTCAGCGGAGCTGTCCTCGTGCCGTGAACTATCGACCCGTATAAAAAGGGTGAACACGCTCGACGGGTCCGTCGTAAAACATGGTCGCGATGTTTTATTGACCGACAGAGACGTGAGAGAGAGAAAGACCCGTTCACCACCGTTCGGTCCCTCCCCCCCCCTCTCTCTCTGTGGATAACGTAATAATCCTTTATCGGACCGCGATCGAAGAGGACACAGGCCAGGCGGAAAGCTGGGAAGTACCCCTTTGTGACGGGCGCGCGAGCGTTCTTCCCAGAACGGTTGACGGTTTTTACGAACCGGCCACGCGAATCGATTCGACTCGTACCGCGGTTCACCGGACACCTCGAACAATATTTTCTCTCCTCTTTGTGTTCCATGCTCGTGGCGGGGTTGCCGTCCACCGTGGTTCTATATGGGTATCGGTAACTTTATTTTGGAAGCGATCGGTGAACGGGATCGTGGAAGGGAGGCACGCGCATGGTTCGGTTCGAAAACGGAATCGAATCGCCGTGGAATTTGCCTCGATGATGGAATAGATTCGTAGGTAAAAAAAAGGTGATTTATATACAGGGTGATTCGAGTTACTGGACTAGGCTGGAGTTCTGGTCCGGGTGAAGTTAGAGGTGGAATCGTGGAAGGGAGATACGCGCATGGTTCGGCTCGAAAACGGAATCGAATCGCCGTGGAATTTGCCTCGATGATGGAATAGATTCGTAGGTAAAAAAAAGGTGATTTATATACAGGGTGATTCGAGTTACTGGACTAGGCTGGAGTTCTGGGCCGGGTGAAGTTAGAGATTTTTTTTTTTTTTTTAGTTATTTAACGGGTATAAACCCAGTGTACATACATAATATTTAATGAAAATTAGATTAGAAACAGTTACAACAATATATTACAGAGCCTGGAATTATTCGCGATAGGAATTTTTAAGAAAATATTGATTAAGATTAAACAGCTCTTAGTGCTTTATGTATTTATCAATTTTGATGTCATGTGATTATTATTTTCTTTTGTCACTTGCGAACTGCAATTGAACTGTTATTTTTAATGGAAAATTACGAGTTTTTTTTTTTTATCTTTTATTCGTTATTCGAAACTCTATCTAAATAATGAATTTGCTTATCCTTGGGAATGCATCAATTATGTAAGTAACTAAACAGATAGTTTTAGAAACGAATCGTATTCAACAAAACGTTTTCTTCCCCTTGATGGGAGTAAGGATTAATCAGTTTCTTTTTCTCCTGAACAAGAAGTTTGAAAATCGTTCACGTCAAACTATATATTAATCAAAATTAACAAATTGCATTGTTTCTTGCCAAATCATGTTGCATTAACTTGAAAATATTTCATGCAGAATCTTCCAACATTTGTAAACAACTGTCGCATCTCTCGGTTGACCACACCGCGTGACGTAAACGGAAAGGTCATCGAAATCAGCTCGTCTATTAACGTATTCACGATCGAGTGGAAATTTCATCGACAACACGATCATTCTCATCCCCCGTTTCAAATCCTCACGCATGGATTCCCTACGACAATATTAACCCCAGGTACATTTTTTACCGCCTTTTCCGCGTTCAAATAAACTGCACAAATCCGCCTTTAATTCGACAAGGCGAGCCGTCGAATCAACATCAACTGGGTACGATTGAAACTGACGGAAAGATTGGAAAGTTAGAAAGGTGGGAACGATCGAGTGGAAAACTGAAATCAGATCCATCGGTTTTGCTTTCCGCCGAATTGACTTTCCCCACCCCCGAAGTTTCTCTAGGGGGCGCCAGAATCTGCTGGAACCGTTTTAAACCCGTCCCATCTTCGTTACCATTCCAAATGGACCGCGATTAACGCGGGTTAATTATTTCCGGCGGCGATATTCCGGAGGGGGATCGGTCCATCGCCAAATGATTCGTTTGAAAAACTCCACCGTCTGCCAGGTATCCGACCGCGAATCCCTGCCAGGTTAAAAGACACCGGCTAATCACCTCTCGCTCGCCGCAACAGTTGCTCCACTTTTCGCGGACTCGTTGAATCGACGCGACCCTCTTTTTCCTTTTTTATGCGAACCAACCTTTTTCCTCATCCCCAACGTTGCGGCGATATTTGGAACGGAAATAGGCTATGCAGTCTTTTCTACCGTCGGGTATATAAATATCCTCTATTAGGATTGGAGTTTTTTTTTTTTTAAAGGAGAAATGATAATGGTAATAATTGCACTGCGGATTTTGTACATTTGTAGTCCATAGGAGTCTATGAAATACATCTGATTTATATAATATTGTTATATCTTCCATATAAATACCAGACGGACAATTATCGTTTGCAAGATTTCTCTGCGCACAGATTTCCAACAATCTCCGCCGTTTACCCATACGCCACCCAGTCAGGAATCACTAGTCGCAGTGTCTTGTTAACGATAGGATCATTAATCTCTCGGAGCACATCGTCGATATTTATAGGAATGATACCAACAAAGACGAAGCTGTTTACCGTTCCTATAGTACTGAATAATCGACGATCGCACAAACCAAACTCGAGGCACTCTCCGGATAAGGATATAATAAGGGTTGATTTAATTGAACGGCAAAAATGGAAATGGCGAAATATCGATCGTAACAATGGAAAAAAAAACGGAACAGAAGTATGATATAACTGGGATAGTAAAACAAATTTATGGACGGGCTACGCGTTGATATTTGTGCTAAAAAAAAAAAAAGGGACGGGGGGGGGGGGTGGGGGGATGGTCGGTCTCGTGTCGACGATCAATTGCGCCCGTCTGGTGGCGAAACGATTCGTCGGGATACACGATGACATCGATAGACGTGTCGTCGACCGGGGGTGAACGATTGCGCGGAATTGTCGGTCGCGAAATTTTGAAAATTGCACGCCCTCACCCCGATGGAAGTCGCCGACTCGGTCGCGCGCGAATATGGCACCGGCTGACGGCTGCCCCAACTCCCATTTATCGGGCCGGTAATCACGAAAACGCGCAGGCTTCGTTAGTGCGATGAACTTTGCCGGCTTTTGTGACCCGTCCCGATGAAGCCGTCCGAGTTTGCTCTTAATTGTAATCTCGAAATCTACCGGTTAGAATACTTTCGGAAGGACGAACATTCTTACGATGAGGATAAATTTTCGGGGATTTTGTCTGTTCTATTCAGAACGCGAATGTGAAATTTTTATTATCGAAAGTATCAAATATAGTATACAGATTTATTGAAGTTATTGTAGAGGTGTTATATTTTGTGCGTTAACTTTATTTTTCTTATTAACCCTTTATGTGGGGAGAGCGAATCTGTTTGTCTTGGATTATACTTTTGTATAGAATTTGACGTTAAAAATATTGCCATCACTCTATTTTAATAATATTATGAAACAAACAGTCTTTCTATTTGTAATTAATAGACTGCGGATGTTTATTGACTAGATCCAAACATAATTTCGTTCACTCGATAAAGTGAAAATCTGGCTTAACTTCGTTAATGTTATTATTATACTGAGCACTAAATGATCGTGTATACTATAAATGCATAAAATTTGCAGTCTAATAATTAAGTTGAAAAATTGGAATTATGGTCAGTTTTTCAAATCAAATGCTCCCCAGAGAATGAAAAATTCTTTTCCCCTTTAACCCTTTCGGTGTGGCAATACTTTTGACGAATAGGTCACATGTGGATGGAATATTCCACTGTTTATGGCACTACTACTATTCATAAAACGTGTATGCACGTCCATAGCATCGAAAGGAACCATTAACCTTTGTGTAGGCAACCGGGTACCCTGGTACCCATTTGTAAATTTCCTTTCACAATTTTTTATGTTCTTGTCTAAAACAGCACTTGATATATTATAGGAAGGGAAAACTAAGAGTAAAATTATGAAAATAAAATTATCTATGTTCATTTAATCTGTCAGAATAGTAGTATTCCGGTTGCTCAATAATCGTGAATATATTTTCGTTGCCTACACAAGGGTTAAGAGGTGAATATCTTGAAAGAAAGATTCTTACCAAAACGTTTGCTCTGGGGATTGAATGTTTCTAATTTAAGCTATTATAGCATTCATAAATTTATTTACGAACGGGGAAACGGTAAAAATGACGGATATATTTTCGAGAAACGTGTATCTGTCAGAATTCATGTTAACTCTACGACGACCGATGACGCCATAGTGGCGTGACGGTGCACATTTAAGTGGCACCCTCCAGTTACCGATCTGTTCCACTCAGGGCGATTGAAATCGTCACGCTTTGGAGTTGAAACGTTATTGAGCGTATTCATCCGTTAGTTGTGTTGCGACTTTCGTGCGTATGTCGTTGAGAAGCATGGTTAACACTGCGATGACGGATGACGTCGTGTGAGCGATAATTGCTTTTGGTCGATGACACTTTGGCGTCATATGCCTGTGAATTGATACTTATCAAATACTTACGACTTGTGGTAAAACAAATGTATATTTTAATATACACGGTGTTCCAAAATAGGCGTAAGTCCTTGAAAGGGTTGATTTCTAGGGTAATTTGAAACAACTTTTTTTCCCTAAGGAAGAGGTTGTTTCAAACCATCCCAGGAATTATCCTTTTCAAGGACTTGCAACTATTTTGTGACACCCCGTACAATAATAATAATAATTTAATATATAATATGATTTTTTAAACTACTTCTATCCACCATAAAAAAATGTAAAAAAAAAAAAAAACGTGTTATACACGTATGTATGTATCATTTTAACAATTACATCGTATCACTCGGGACAAACGGTCAGTGAATAGGTTAAATATCAATTGACAAATGATTTCTACCGCCTCATCTCACTTTCAAGAGTCAAAGCACCCACCTACTTTCATCAGACGTTTGCGACCCTGAGTTCGACTCCATCAATGGCTGTCGTCTCTTAACGCTTTAATTTACGACCACGCTATATATAAGTTCCATCGACTATACGCGAAAGTATTCTGTCCCCAGTCCACCGGCTGCGTTTCAGCAACCAGGAAATCATTCGTATCTAAACTCGTAATGGGAAGAGATATACGTGCGCGCGATGCTTCCTCGCCGCCGGTAATATCCGTCCCGTCGCCGGCTGGTCGGCCAATGGCCCCCGGGACAACTTCATCGAACCGACACGACACCACGAATTCTGGATCGCGGATCCGCCTCGCGTATGGGTTCCCGTGAATTTTCTCTCGCTACTCACCGTTATCCAACCGTTCGATCTTCCCCGCGACTCCAGTCCTTCCGCTGATATTTCCGGCGGACGAGAAAAAAAAAAAAAAACACAACTAAACTACGAAACCATCGTCGACTACGGACCTTGGAACAGTCGGTTGCTGACGAATGTGGTCGATATTCGGTGGATCGATCTCGGTACGGTGGAAATTAGGGGTGGGTTGGAATGTAATTTTTAAATCCTCGAAACTCGAATCGGAAATTTTGTAAGATTTCGAAACTGTAGAAACTTGAATCAATGATGTGGAGAAATATATGATACTAACATTTCATATTGTAATTTAACATATATCCCAGTGTCGTTGCTGTAGGTCTTAATTGTTATGGCTCTACTACTTTCTAAAGTGAGAAAACTGAGTTTAAGGTTTACGAAGTTTAATATTATAGAAGCAGGGATATATAAATAAAATAATCAAACACGCTATAATATATTGTATACTGAATAGATATTTACAGTGATTCCTCGATGAATGCGACACGAGTAACGGCGTTATTCCCACCACTGAGGGAGAGTCCCTCTGTGGAACCAATCAAAATAGAGTAAATAGAAGCTAAGCAGAGGCTCGGCTTCGGTCAAAAAACAAATTCACGAGGGGTTGAAAACGTTTTTCACGAATATCTAGGAAACTAAGTAACTCCCCCCGTTATGTGTATAGGAAAAAGTTGTTCAAAATGTCGAATTTTACAACATATCCAAAAATCATCCAAATCGGAGGGTAGGTAGCTTTTCTACAATTTCACCCTGGAAAAATTCAACCTGGAAAACAATAAATATTCTTCCGAGTCCTAACTCTGAAACTGTGAAATTTTTTTTTTTTAACGGTTGTATCTCCAAATATGAACAACGACTAAAAAATCCAATAATGATCGAAATCGGAGGGTAGTTGAACCAATAAGAAGCACAAAAATTGAATAACCATATTTAAAAAAAAAATGGAGTTAGAATAGTTAACACTAGAACGACCAAGAAAGTCAAAATGTCTTGTCAATACACTCTTACAACGACGATTAAAATATTATAACAATACATTTTCTCAGATCTTCTGCACCTGTTATTACGATATGAAAGTGCAGAAATTAGTAAATTTTTAAATTTTCAAAAGTTTCTCATGTTTATCCAAAATATGCATTTATCGTCGATAGTTCTAGTGTTAAGAACTTAACTGACGATATCGATCGATATCTCGAACGATGCTCCACCGCTAGATCTCAAACGAGAGTTAAGCTTCGTCGTAGCAAGGAACGCCGGGAATTTCTCGCGATCCCGACGGAATCTGCAGTTTCAGACTGGTCGTAGTGTCGCGTGTCCGTTGATTGGTTGCACGGCGATCCCAAGCGTCGCGTCGTGTCGCCGGAAACGCGGCTAAACAGGTGTTCGCACCAGCTGCAGCTGCTCTCTATGGCTCGTCACGAATCTCTCTCTTTCCTCTCTCTATTTGCGTCCGCGCGCCGTTAGTTCCCCTTCCCCCCATTCTTTTGGTATTTCCTAAAACGCGCTGGTTATTCTCGGCGGTGTGTCAGACGCGCAATGAAATTCCTCCTCCGTGGATTTCCTTTCGGAAGATAAAGGCGTTCGCGTGTGTCGCGTGCAGGGAACACGCCTCGCTCTGGGCCCGTTCTCGGAGCATCTCGTCGGAGGCGCGTCGCTGTTGTCGCAGCGAGTCGACTAAATTGAATTTATTAAAAGATCGGGATTTTAAGCTTGCTGGGTGACTGTCCTGGATTTATTCGACCTGAGAGGGCAATTCGTTTACAATAATTGCGCGTGTGGAAAAGTGTGCCGAGAAATTGTACGCAAATATAAAACAGTGAAATGAGTAGTAGACAAGTTTTCAGGCAGGATTATACATGTTGGAATAGTTTTTTAGATTGGTACTTTTTGTGTAGAAAATGTTGCGTTTATACAACTTTGGGAAATTTTTGTTTTAAATAACACGACTAAAATTATTTACATACATTACTTTGCCGAAATATATAAAATATATTATAATACTTGATACCATTTTGTAGAAGTCCAGTACATGAAAAAGGTACGCTAAAAAATGTCTACGATTTAAGAAAGAAGTGATTGATAAATAGTACTATAAATAGTTGAGTTCCTTAAAATTTCAAAATCTCGTAGGATCTAAGTGGAAGAAGAAATAGTGACGAAAAAAATATTAAGCAAATCTTTGAGATCCTCTTTCATAACTGCAACATGAGAAACAGAATTCAATAATGTAAATTCACTGAAAAAACAATTGCGAGTGAAATAACGCGTTAACGCGACGTTGAAGTCCTAATGAGTTAACACGTTCACCGTGGAGTCTATTTCGACAGTGTATGACATTGAAATTTGTATTGTATGGCGCTCACTGGTGATCGACGCGACGTGCACGGAAAGTTCTCTGTCGGTCACACCGATGGCCAACGGGCGGCGGTGATTGTGTTAATATAAAGTGAATCGTTTCAGTAGTTCAGTGTTGATTTTAGGTCAATGTTATCCACTCGATACTTGTGTAAGAATTATTTGAGCTACGCACAAGGGTCGATCGAGTTCAATTAAAACACTTTGCGTCGTTAATGTACACGTGGCGGAACATAGAGGATCCCATGATCGTTCCATCGTGCACTGGTATTTACTGGTAAGCGATCCGCCGCGAATGCTAAACGATGAAATCATCCGAGTAGGTGTACACACCGTGGAACATAATAATTTTCATCCTACCGTGGTTGCACAAAAGTCGACAGCAATGACGACACATATTGCGTCGGTCGGAAGTCGCGAGGAACATACTATCCGTCTTTCATAGAGTCATAGCAGAATTGACGGTTACTGTGTAGTTATTACAGCTTTACAGTGAGTCAATATAACGGCAAGTAGCAAGAATTATTCGAACACAGTGTACCTTTAACTCCTTCCTTCATAATATTCACCCCACGTGGTGCAGGTGAACTGAATTTAATAAACACGAATATTATTCATTTTCCCGTAAGTGAAATGCTCTGTTGCGCTTATTAATGGTGAAACTTTGGAGTAAATGTACATTTAGAACTAATATAATTCTTTCTCCCTTCGGTACGTCGTTAACCCTCGGACCGCGGTGTGTAGGACCATTTTGACCCAGAATTCCAGAAGAATATCTATATAATACAAATACTTCATACTACTCGAATATTCAAATATTCGAATACTTCATACTATTCGAATTATGCGAATACTTCGTGCTATTCGAATACTCCATACTATTAGAATACTCTATACTAGTTGAATTATGCGAATACTCCATACTATTCGAATTGTGCGAATACTTCGTGCTATTCGAATACTCCATACTATTCAAATTATTCGAATACTCCATACTATTAGAATACTCTATACTATTTGAATGATGCGAATACTTTGTACTATTCGAATTATTCGAATACTTCGCACTATTCGAAGTATTTAAAATAATTCGAATAGTTCGAATATTCTAATACTTACAGTTCTAGTCCAAAGGCTTAATCCAAATTCGCTACATCGAATCAGTCACGTTAACACGATCAGACAACGATCAGAAGTGTTTAGGAGGACTAACCAGAGCTCAATTTCTGTCTTTCAGCGTGGAGCGGGACCGGCTTCGGCAGCGGGAACGACAGGCCCGCGCGGCGATGTCGGTCCAGGCCGAACAGGCGGCTGCAGGAGGTGGTCCTGACACCAGACACCATCACCATGGCCACCACAACCACGCTCACCATCATGCTAATCCGCACGCCATCGCTGCGCCGCTGTTCCGCGCTCCCGTCAGGGTAAGTCTATATCCTCGGATCTTATTTTTGTATCGTTTACGGATACTTGGCCCCCGAAAGTTTGCCCCCGATGCGGCTCGTTCCGCCAGGAAACAGGATTAAGGGATCTCCTGGGATGAGACCCGCCCTGTCGTCTAATTCGGAGCTCGCGTAAATATGATTTCCTTTTTGTCGCGAGCACGAGGGTGACACACACGTTTACCGTGAACGCGTTCATAAGGATTCGTCTGGCGTTTGTTGTTTCGTTCTTTGGAATTGGAATTTCGTATAATTTTATTGGAATAATAGTGAAAAGCAGTAGTATCCGAGAGTGCTGTCCTGACCTATAACCCTTTGTATGCAATAAGAGTCGTTAGCTACCTAAGTGAAATTTTCTTTTTTCTAAGATTTTTCTCGGAATTTTTAGTTCTGCATTGAAAACAATTTGGAACATTCGACTTGAATGATTGTATTATGTAGTAGAGACTTTGATAAGTATCCTGGAATTTCTTCAGATTTTTTGAACTGGTATTTTATTGGACTGTGGGTGTTCATAGAAATTTACACTTTTATTGACCAATCCGGGGGAGTAGGAGTCACGTAGAAAGGCGTTTATTAGAGTCAGTGGTTTATTTCACGGACATGTGTAAAGGTAAATATTCAGTACGTTATAAGTAGACTGCGGATGGGTATGCAAATTCCTATTCTTGGACTAATTCATAAAAACAGGAGTTAATAGGAACAGATTACCGGAATGAATAATTTTCTCGAGTACAAAAGAAACTTATGCCAGCGTTAGAATTTATTAAAGTTTCAATTATAGTACATGTCTTATCCCGTTGCATTTGCTGTGATTGCATAACATAGATGTTTATGTAGGTTGTTTACGTTCGTACGTATTCACTTATGCAAGTAACAGTTAAATACAAACTTATTTCATGAAGGAACAGTTTTAGTAGATAAAGATCAAGTCGGACTTTATTAATATTCTTATTTTACACGAAATCCACAGTCTAACATTAGATGTACCAATAAGTAATCCACCATTTTTAAAAGTACGAGGCAATTTACTTCATCTTGTAAAAAGATTTTTCCACTGATTGAAAATGATGTAGGATCTTGATTATGAATACAAATGAAGCACTATAAATCCTCGAGTTTCATAAAGACTAATACTAAGTCCGTGAAGTTATAGTGAATTTCTCATTGGTACACCTAAACAACACAACATTAACATACAACCTAAATTATAACACAAGATTAAAGAACGAATAAAGGTCCGTGTAGATTTCTTGTAATTGTAGAGTCACGAACATTACCGTGTTGCTGTAAGATTACCACACAACGTCGTAAAAAACACCCAAGTTCCCCATAACATACGTTACACATAATAATTACAGTAAAACAAAACAGCGTTATCGGTCGAATGTAAAGGGCTTTTCAACAGGGACTTTGTTTTTTAATAGGGGCAATTTTCGATGTGGTGACAGGTTTGTCATTCTATTTTTTGATATATGTCAAGTACAATACAAGGTCTACAATTTATTATAATGTCTTCAATTTCAATAGAAAATCGCATAAAAATAATTAAAATCCACTACGGAAATGGTGGATCTGTGAAAACTACAGATTGCAAAATTTCGGAGTCAATGAATTTATTGCGAACGAAATTTAACGCCATTAGACTATTTCTTATCGGTTATATGAAACATCAACTCTATACAGATAATCCACAATCCATTAAAGTCTTGAAAACCAACATCCAACGCGTAATTGGTGAGATAGGAGTCGCAATTATACAAAACTGTAATCGAAACATTGACAAAAGGATCGACGTCCGTAAAAATGATCGTGGTGGACATTTGTCCGATATTCTTTTTAATTGATAAATTGTAGACTTTCCACATTATATACCAATAAAAAAATACAGAACTTTCATCCAAAATGTGTGATTTATGTAAAATTTAAAAGTCCCTGTTGAAAAGCTTATATTCGCGTGTCGACGTACACATTGGATAATATTACGTAATATTTTTAATGTTATACGCTCGGTATCGTATCAGCCGTAATTAACCGTTGATCCACGGATTATTCATATTCTACGCTCAGAGGACAGAAATGCGCGTGTGTCGCGTCGAATACCAAAACCCAGCGCACCGGAAGAAATGAATGAGTATGTATTTGCTCGGTGTTTTTACCGCGTGGCACGCTTCGCGTGACAGATGGCGGATCGGTTCTCCGTCGCGTTTAAATCTGTCTCCCTTTCGTTTTGTCAAGCAACTGTACACAATCTGATCTATCGCGTACGCACGGTTCTAAACGGTCCGTGTATCGCGAATCTGCTCGCGATACGTCACGAAACATCAGTACACATACCTTCTTTGCTAACGTCATACGATCGTTTAAGTCGTTCATACAACACAATGAATCCGGAATGATTAACGAGTTGTGTATGGTCCCACGTTCATCGAATTCTTGGAGCGCTGAGAAACAACCAAATTCTAAATTGTGGGTTGACAAATGATTATAATAACGTGATTTAATTTATAATTTATGCCCTGGCGCGGTAAATAATTTTATAACACGCGTACATTGACAAAATACGCATTAGATGAATTCTTTTAACTCCTATTGTTGCACTGATGCAACATAGGGTAAACCAGTGAATGATCGAATTGTTGAATTTATGCACCTTTGAGATTAATACTTGAATGAATTTATTTATAACAACAAAACATCTATTGAAATTGCAATAACGTATATTTTTCTTGACATTTTTATAAAAATAATTTCTTATCCTGATTTCAAAAAAATTATTAACACAGTGCAAACAAAGCCCAGTAAATGACTGCTACATTGCTGAAGTATTTTTAATAAGTATTGTACTTATTAATGTTTGTTTAATACGCTAAACTAAAAATATGGGAAATTGAAAGTGCAATTATACTCCATTTATAAACATTTAATCATTTTAAATTTATCGTTTATATTTCTTACCTAATGGTCATTTACTGGTGTGCAGTCAATTACTGGTTGGTTTACCCTATCTACATTTGAAAAATGCTTAAAATTCTGTGGACGGTTAATATCTAAGTTTCGTCAGCAAGGATTGACAGTTTTATAATTTGTAGTGAAAGCTGATATTGGGTATATAGAGATATGGGTTTTCAGTCTAGCAAACGTTTTATCGACTTTCATGTACGGGTTCGTTTCGTCGTGAGAGGGTCAGCCATCAAAATTAATTACTTTGATACAACCAGTCGTTAATACTGTACATATAAATAAATTAGAATATCGAAATGAGATATCTCTCAACCCTTACGCAACGGGTTAGTCTACGATTCTACAGGGTGTTCCATCTAACGTGAGCACCTTCAGTATCTCCCTTGTTTTTGAAGATACACAAAACTCTAAGAAGAAAGCATTATTTCGTCAGAAAGAGCAAATAGTATGATAAGCAAAAGTTTTTCTCAAGATCATATTTTTTCACTTGTATTCTAATGGGAATTATTCCGTAAAATAAGTAAATATTTTTCGAAATTCTATGGTCGTCGATGTTTTTTTAAATGGGACTGCATATTTTTATCAGTGTGACGTAATACTCGAGATAAAGACCAATCCAATAACCTGTAATAGTGTGATCTTGAATATGCAAAATCTACAAATATATAATAGTAGATTTAAATAACAAAATAACTAGGGATTAGTGCAACCATGTATCGAAGTTGATGGACATCACTTTGTTCACTCATTAAAATAAATTTTCTTCAAATCAATAGCAAGTGACAATACTAAAATCGCTCCTGTTAGTTAGGACACCCTGTATACTTCAGTAAAATCCTAGAAATTCCATGGTTTCTATTTTGTTCCATTTTTGTACATTTTGTCGTCACTTTTAATCTACAAGTACGTCAGTAGATCTCAGTTTTTGTCTTATCTCGTCAGCTCTATCTACAATTCGATTTCAATCATTTAATAACTCGTCGATAATATTTACATTCCCCAGGAAAAAATCTCAAAGCCTCGCGCGTCATTCCATACGTAAATGCATGAAACTCCGGGGTCATGTGTGTCACGTTCATCTTCAATTTTTCTCGACTCGTTCGTGCGCTTATTCCGGTGTCGTCGCTCGTCAAGGTATTAGTTTGTCGACGCCTCGTTTAGACGCCATATGGCGTCGCCTCGGCCATCCCCTCTTCTCGACGTAGCTGGTCGTCGGAGCACCTAGGATCCTCGGGGTCTTCCGATTTCACTCTCGAATCTGGAAGACGAATACCGAAAGCGGAGGCAGCTGCCCGAGGGAAGGGTCTACCAAGAAATCCCATACGACCATAATGGCAGAGCCAAGGACCTCTCCCATGCCTCGTAAACGTGGGGCGTCTTCTTCGTCTGGAACCCCCTTTGCGTCTTCTTTCTCTTTACCACTCGCGCCGGAGAAATTTATTTTCGACCATCGAAGTTCGTGACGGAATTAATGATAATCCGAATATTTATTTATAAAGAGTCAGAGTGCATTAAGTCGAATGTTAAAAAAAATAACATTTTACATATTTCCGGTATCAAATATTTCTCTCTTCCTGGTGGTAAAATTTATTTCGTTCTAAGTCGTCTAGTTTTTAATAGGTAGATAATAGTCTAAAAAGGATATATTCATATTTTTAAAACAATGTAAAGTTCAACACATAGGGTAATTAATGCAAAGTTCACCATTTCTACATATAGAGACTTGTCTTAACCCCTTACAACATCGACTCAGACACGTGATTACGATTTCACAATGAATTTAGTAAACATATATATTATTCGTCTTCTTCGAGTCGACGTAAAATACTGTATCGCTGGTATTAACATTTCAGATTTAGAATAAAAATAGAATTCCTTTTGTATCTGGGAAAATATTAACGATAAAGTAATTCTTCGGAGTGAAGTCGTAAAATAAAACATATGGCAAGGGGTTAAATCTATTTAATAGTTCGAAGGTAGTAATTGTTTTTCGCTCAGTTCTTACCGAACGGTTCCAAAGTTACAAGGTTTTTGCACCTTTGATTTGCTCCCCTCTAAAGTTTGAAAAGTGTAACTTAATACACGCTGGCTCTGGCTTCCAGATATGAAAGTCTAGAGGACAAACGAAAAATTTAGATATTACAATAATACGCAAAGATCTACCAGAGTTTATAAAAACTTATAGTACTGTATAGAAAATTTAACAGAGATCCTATAGGACTATATGAAAAATTACAAAAATAAACAGTAAAAAAAGGAGAAAAAACATTTACAGAACTGTTTTGCTAGAAGACAGTTATGATTATGTAGAAGGAAATGCGTAGTTATTAAGGGAATGATGTAAAACTCAGAAGTCTATCCTCTATAAGTACTCAGCTGTATTCTTGGAGCAGGTGTCGAAGTAGCATGATGGTCTTCGTCTCCCCAAGTTGTTAGTAGTATCGACTCGTAATCATCGATACGATTCCTCGTACGAGTCGCGAATGACCTTTCGAACATCGCCACTGGGGGGGCCTTCCTTCTGGAACTCAACAGGTGTTTCGCGACTTTTAAACTTTCCTAATAACCGTTTTACGAGCCACCCGGATTTCCCCCCATTCGCACCTGCTGCATTCCCGAAAAATTTCGCCGGTTCTCCTCTCGTTCCGTGATTTTCATGACCACAACAAACCAGTTTGTTTTCTTTTTAATGGCTTCGTCTCTGTTCATTAGTTGTCGTTTATTTGGTATTGTTTTGTGTGACTCTTTTCTTCTGCAATTTGCGACATTTGGTGTTTAGGTGGAATCGGTTTCGTTCTGGGAGAAAATAGGTGTCTGTTAATGTGAGAATGCATTCTAGCTGCTAATCCTGAGTTAGTCATCCTATTATTTATCAGATGTGTTGAGAAATTATTGGGATTTCTGCGGAAGTATTTGTCGAAGAATGATTCACGACTGGGTTTCCACTTTTCTGAACAGTAGAAATACACTGCTGACTAAAAGTTTTTGGATCACACTATGATTTAAGAAGATTTGGAGTTATCGAGAAGAAATGGAAATCGAACCTTGTGGTCGATGACTTTCTGGTAGTTCGTACGACGTGAACGTAAACTTTACAGGCAAGAATGAACATAGAAAATTCGTTCTCTTTGTGACGATTTTAACGTGTTAAAAATCAAGTGAAAAATATTATTTCACATATATATATATATATAAATGCTATAAATGCATAAAATCCACAGTCTATTGATTACATATATCTATTTACCGCGAATACGTACAGAGTGCCCCTATTTCGACAATTGTAAACCGACAATCACAATGTCAAGACAGCACTAATATGAAATTCTCTGCTATTTCTTCATATTAAACCATCCTCATTTATCAGAGCATTAAAACCTGAGCATTTCGTTAACTCAAGTGATTCCAAGCTTTTGGCCAGTAGTGTACGTCGCTTCCACGTTTCACGACGTTTGAAATTTAATCCGGGCGAGGCTGGTCCTTTTCCCATTTCTCGTTAAACTTGTTGCCTTGCAAACGACAGTGCAACCTGCTCCTGACCTTTTCCTAAGTCCCGTCGAAGCCTGGCCGCAAACGGAAGTATTAATGGCCACGCGGAAATGTCGTGAAAGTCGGCGTTAGTTGAGGGGAAAGAGAGACTGTGAAATAGGGATGGTGAACGGACAGAAGGGGAGGAAACGGAAAAAAGGAGGCGTCCACTTTTGGCTTTACCGTAATAAATTTTCGTAGTGACATCGCTCGTAAAACACCGAGGCCTCGTATTACGTTTATTGCGGTGCTCGACTCGTTATTGGCCCGAAATGGGGCCGTAATGCCCCGGATACAGAAATTATAATAATGTTGATTTTATTGCGGCTTGTATAACGACGATCGGACAGGTCACGGAGATTGGTGGGCTTTCACAAATTTTAATGCGACTCTTAATTAACTCGGGGCAACAACTTAGTGTCACAGATGGAAAGGTTTGCTGAAAGTAAGAGAAGGAAACATGATGGAGCGAAGCACGTGGGTGGTATTTATTAAAAAAAAAAAAAGACTCTCTTCTCATCCTTTGGTCGTGCAGATTTTTTCTTTCATTTGTAGGTGGGTTTTGATATCTTTGGTAGAGGAAGAAATGTATTGGTGTTTTAAAATTGGAAATTTTATTATTGAGAGCAGATCTATTTATTAACGGAGAACAATCATAGGATAAGTAGATACTAAAATGAAGGAGATGTCAATACTTAAATGGAAGTGTTAAAATGAAGGAGATTTATAAAAAGAATCAATTATTCTTACAAGCAATAAAGGGTGTGAACGCTGAACATTGAACATTAAACGATACATATAATTAAAACGAAACGTACACCGCTGGGAATACTACTAACCCATCAAGGATCAAGCAGTGAATACACGATTGTTACACATAAAAAAAAAAAACAAAATCCAGTTATGTAAATTGCTCCAAAAAAGATTAAATTAACGATCAAATTAAACTCACGTACTCAACAAAACCACACCAGTTTCTCACCCAATTCTCAATTCCACTGTGAGAGGTGGTGGATCAGTCGTGGGCACCTGGGGTGTTACCTTGGTGTAGTGTATACATCCATCGCATTAATTCGCTCAATATCTGTCTCTCGAATCGCATCTCTCCCTCGACCGAGAGCATTCGAGGAGATGAACGAACCCCTGGGAGAGAATTCAGGGCGATCTATCGGGAACGAAAACGGACGCAGGAACGAGCCTTAGGATCGGAGTGGACAACGCGTGCCGCGGTTGAAGAGGGAATAGAGAAAGAGAGAATGGTACACACGCTCGTAAATCGTGTCTGGTTCGACGGGGGATCGTAAAGTCACGCGCACGGTTTTTATCGGTCGTTTCGCGCGGGACACGTATCGTTATCGGTAGGTCGGAGACAGCCGCGAAGACCGTTTCGCGATCGGGAATCGAGACGATTGAACGCAGAAGGCGGAAGAAGACATTGTACAGACTCCTCTCGATTATCGTCTGGTTTGTTCTACACGATTATTGTCCAGGCGCGGTTTACTGTGTAAAAATAAATATTGGACAGACGTTCATCTTCTGTATAAACGAATAAGTAATAGTACACTTTATTAGAATGTTTATTTCGATTCATTTTGCAGATCAGGAAATGTTTGTGCATAAACATCCGCAGTAATGTTAAGCACGTTTTCAATACCGAGTAATGTGATGCAAAGGGTTATTCTACTGTGACGTGTGATTTTTAAACAATTTTTCAGGAATTTCCAGGAAGAAGTATTTTTTAAATTACTATTTTCATAATAAAATAATATTTATTCTCGAATGGGTAGAGATTTGGCAACCACAATTATTTAACTACCGTAACTTGTGTAAAGCTCAGTCGATCTTAACTAACACTATTTTTTACTATCGAAACCATATACATAGCTATATACCTAAAATAAAATTGTCCCCAACTCCAATTTAGATTACCGTAAATTCCCGATGAGTGTTCGAAGGCTCGTATGCACTGAACAGTAAATATTCCATAAACGAATGGCCATACGTGGCTAAAAAAAATATCATTGGCTTCAGAAAAAGTCAGTGTTACGCTTAGGGACATTGCCTTGTTAATGCCGAGGAATCTTCGAACACTCATCGAAGATTTACTGTATACCTAATCGTGGCCATGGGCGTAGTCGGGGGTCAGGGGGTATTCCCCCCCTCCTGGACGAAAAAAAGTGGGTTTTGCACTGCCTTAAGAAAAAAATTGGATTTCGCCCCCTCCTCTTCCCGGAGGAAAAACATTACATTGCCCCTCCCCTCGACGGAAAAAGTGGGTTTTGTACTACTTTAAGAAAAAAAATTGGACTTTACCCCCCTCCTTCCCGGAGGAAAAAAATTACCCCCCCCCCTCCCGGACGGAAAAAAGTGGATTTTGTACTACTTTAAAAAAAACATTGGATTTTGCCCCCTCCCCTTTCTGGAGGAAAAAATTACATTGCCCCCACTCCTGACTGATAACCTGGCTACGCCCATGATCGTGATAGTGGTTTCCGTTGTCCATCTACATCCTCTCTAAATTACTTCGTACGGCAAACTGGAATGCTCGAGACACTCGGACCTACGCGAGGACACTCACTTCGTGTAATTACGAACGATACCGTGCTAGCTTGCCAGACGGACAATGTAAGTGCCACGGACCACGGGGTAAGCGGGACATAGCTTAGCAGGGGGGGATGACGGTCCAGCGAATCCTCGTTTTAATCAGAAGGCTCCTGTGATATCCCGTAGTCTGGCACGATTTCTGACCCCGAGTACGCTTTGTCGGGGAAAGCTTCTCTCGCTGGCGTCACATACCCAGGACGAGGGGTGAGGGGGGTGGCATTCTTTTTGACAAAACAGACGCTAGCGTTTTTATTTCTGTGCGTCGGATAAGAGGTGTTCCTCCTTGCGTCTCTTCTCCTTCGTGGCTTAAGGTGGAGGTGTTTACAGAGGCGGGCAGGTGGAAAGGTCTCTTCGCCACCTTGAAAGCTGCTGCCTTAACAGAGAAAGAAAGAGAACATTACTCCCTCGCACAGGTGTTGGGTCGTAAGAACTCGAAAAGCTTTTCTTTCGAGTCTAGTCTCTCTCTGTTGCTTCGCAGGGGAAACCAGGGAGAAACGTAACAGTTAGTCTTTTTGAGTCTGTGACTTTTAGATTGTGTAGAATTTTTAAAAAAGTTTGTAGATGATAAACCTTGATTATTGGATTAGAAATTAAAACCTGAAAACTTGGAATGTATTACACCGGTTTTCTGAAATAAGACTTTCTTTGAAATTACTCATTTGAGACTTTTGTCCCTACCCCTAGGGACGATTGTAACACCGTGTGTAATTTGAAAAAAGAACCGAATTCATAGGAAAGATTCTTTTAACTCTTTGAAGCATAGGATTTTACAATAAAAGAAATACCTAGTTGCACATACATCTTTTTGTATGAAATGTGTCAAAATATTAATCTACTTGAATTATGTTTTATTTTTAGTATTTCCACGATTTAAAGGTGACATGAATAACGTTCCACTATGCGAGTTGGGTATAAAAAAAGGTGGGACATTTTTCATACCACCGTGTCTCAAAGAGTTAAATGATATTTTTACTAAAAACATAATAGAAATTTCACAGAATTTTACGGGATGAAGTAAAAAATATATATAATTGAAAGACATAATACAAACGTACTTTTGGTGTATTATTTCAATAGGATTTGGCGACAATTGAGGTCGAGGGCTGATGAAATTCGTGTACAAAGATGGAAGGAGACGATTGTTCATTGACTGGCATTTCTTTTATAACAGCTGTTACATTTATCCCGAGTCTCATCCATTCCTCAAGCATGTATCGTGCAGTTTGGGTGAACGAAATCTCTGCCAGTGACTCGGGTCCATCTTCTCGATATCGGAACCGTCGTTAGGATGGGTGACGCGTGGGTTTTGGAAGCGTTATGGTTCAGGGGATGTGACCGAAAGTTACCCGGAGAAGTTGTTGGGGGCTGGCGGGAGGGTTAATGAATTCAGGAATTCGAAGGTCTTCGATACCGAACTGGAACAGACGTGGTTTCGAAACTACGTGTACTTGTTATAAATCCAGCGTTTGGGATTAGATAGGAGCTTCTATCGGGGAATTTCCGAAGACTTTGGTTTTACCGAAGTTGATCCGTTCACGGTGTAATACGGCGATGCAAAACAACAAGATCGTTCGAGGAGAACTGTTCATTCTGTGAAAGCTACAAGTTTCAGTTTCGATGTGTAGTGGTGTCTTATGTGTTCGGTGAGCTGTACAATTCTGTTGTACGAGTATCTTTTGGGCTATGTGAAACGTTGTAGCGGAAAATACATCCTGACATCTATTATCCGTGTATTCTAATGCTCGAACGTTCTGTTATCCGAACGGAGTGTCTCCCAGTTGGAGATGCCTCCTCCTATTGCAAATGTGCATATTTTAGTGCTTGTATAAAATCTTTATATTATTATTTATTTTCTTCTATTCGATCGAATTTTAGGGTTGAAAAAGGTTTTATTTTTTTTTAGGAAATACAAAATATGGCTTTGTTAAAATTATTTTCCTTTCGGGCCCCGTTTCATGTGCGCCACCCGGTAGTATGAAATGTTGCAACGAAGAATAGCGAGGATAATTCACTAGAACCAATTCACGTCAAAATTGTTGTACTGCTTCGAAGTTTACGGTATTATACAGAGCTGAAAAGAAGTCCAGCGGGACGGTACAGGTGCAGGAGAATACTCAGCTCGTTCTGCGTAAATCCGCCTGCAACGCTACCCGCTGACCAATGATTAACAATCTGGACGCTGTGTTTCCCGTTCTCTCTATTCATCACGTGGTGCTATACGAGCCTTTGAAAGCATTGGTCGTGTAAATCAATAAATGTGATGTTGATATATTTAGAGGTTTAGAATATCAATTGAATATCACCTGATATTGAGAGATGGTATACTCTACATCCCCTGTTGAGTTACACTGTTCAACAAATTTGAACCTTTTTCTACCGTTAATAGGCACGTCTGATAGGTTTTATAAGTTAAATACGAATTTGCAAACCGGTTTTAAAACTTGTTTTTGAGAAAATTAATTTAAAACAAATCACAAATTTTCAATTTTGGAGGTATGTTGTGCTTTTTACTGCTATCTTTCTACGATGTTTACTAAAATTATTAAAAATTCACTTGCACCACTTATGCTATCAAGGGCTCATATGATCCGATTGTGTCTGCTAACCGTTTCGGCCAATAATAAAAATACGTGTGTCTTCTCTTCATGTTTATATCTCGGAAGATGGGCCTATAGGGATTTATCCAATTGGACCCACATTCCTTTCGCATTCCTTCCGCCTGACTTCTTTCCAGCTCTACATAATATCACGTTTCCGCCACGTTTAATCCAAGATCGACAGACCCTCCCACGACGCGACGTTTCCCGTTCAACCTTTTTTCCGCGGAGCGCCATATCGCTTATCGAATCGTTTACACGCGTTACGCACGGATCACTCGATCGTAAACAAGACCGGCTGGTCCGGGTAGAAATCCTGCTTGTCCAACTTTCTTGCATTCGTGATACACGGAAGAAAATCCAGCACCCCCTTTTTCCGCGATAGGTATAGTAGGTGGAACCTATATGAATACCGTGGTCGTAAATTAACCCCTCGCCCTATAATGACGAGTCAAATGTGTCATAACGATTTTCAGATGATTATTATTCATTTTCTTTAATCCACTATCTGGTTTTGTACAGTAGTTTAGTACAGTAGACGCCTATTAGATCACTTTAATAACTAGATCACGGTAGTTTATGCAAAATAATATTTTTCGAAATGATTTGTAGAGACTGATGTGAAGATTGGAATTTCTTCCACTTCATAAGGATTTTATTAAGACAAGAATAAGACAGAGAATGTATGAGATCTGATGTTAATTTTACCATTTATCATATTTCACGTAGTTGTGTATGACATAAATACATATAAGTCGTAGTCTATTAATGATAATATTTGATTGGTTCTTAATTGTACGAAACACATTTTTTTCGAGAAGATACCAAAAAGATGTAATCAGCAGGTTAAATTGAAGTGACTATTACCAACCAACTTTCCCCCATTTCCATCCAACTTTCCCCCACTACCATTTGATTTTCCCCATTTCCATCCAACTTTCCTCTAGTACCATCCGATTTTCCCCACATTCATCCAACTTTTCCCCATTACCATCTAACTTTCCCCCACATTCATCGAACTTTTCCCCACTACCATCCAACTTTCCTCTACTACCACCCGAATTTCTCCACATTCATCCAACTTTTCCCCCGCATTCATCCAAGTTTTCCCCACTACCATCCAACTTTTTCCCCCTCGATCTGGTAATACTATTCGTGAGCAGCAGTTGGACACCTCTGCTGTATAGATTTCATCGACTATACACGCGTCGAGTCGCGAAATACCTCAACCGTTTTGCGCCGCCAGGTTTCCCGCGGACGCGTTTAGGAGAAAGCTAAACCTTCGATCCCGACCACCGACTGCTTAAATATCGTTTACGTAACGTCTCTTGTCGTCGCGACTCGTTGAATATTCCGCCGTTTCTGTGCGATTCCTTCGCCTCCACCCCTCTCCGGCCTGTCGAGTTACATGCACAACCCGAGGGTGGGTCTTGTTTCTGTTCCGGGAATCGACGATCGTCTTCGATCCTTGAACGGCGAATGATTAATTAATTCGACTTTCGTGATGCAACAGGCGATCGACGCCGTGAGCTCCTGGCTTCGATGTGGACGGGGAGAATATTTAAGGTTCAGTTTGTCGGGTGGAGCAATTAGAGATCTAAATCAGTCGTTCAAGGATCAGAGTGAGACTACCTTTTTAAATTCTTTCATATTTTAGTGCCGGAGCACTTGATTGGTGCTTAACTTTTTATATTTTTTGTGGAGGTATAATCATTTTAAGCAAATGAACGGACCAAATAGCTATTATCTATGTAGGATTTAATTTTAATTTTAATTTTATTTATAATTGTATTAATATTACCGTAATACATACGTAAATATGTCCTGACATTCTGTTGTAATACATTTATGACTGATAGAATTCTATTTTAAATTTTAATTGTTCTCGTTAGGTATGTTTTAATATTCAATCGTCACCTCGTATCCACACACGCAACTTTATCGCCTGTGCTAGCGTGAAATGTATTTACATTTATTACAGACCAACTCGCCTGAGATCGTAATCATTCGGTTCGATTCTATGTTCGTTTAAGTACATTATAATGTTACTTACAATTAGTGATGCACTCAATGAAAGCTTTTACGAAGCTTCTAATTAAACGTATATACCTTTCAATCAACATGACGTTTTTTTTATTATATAAACTTGTCACTGTTAGTTCCGTTTAACTAAATGTGAACGGGTTACTGCCATAGTGGGTTGTAATCTACCCAACATTTGAAGAACAAGTGAATAAAATCTACAAAAGCGACACAACAAAACGTATGAAACGTGTCTTTCGCGTTTTCACTACGAGAAAGTCGCAGAAACCCTGTTGGAGCAACTTTGAAAAGTTTAAGCTTTTAACTTCATGAATTGATTAGCAAAGACATTATTACATAATTTACTCTTCCTGGTCTGACCGAGATTGTGATTTGTGAAAGTCCTTTGTATTTTTTTGAGTAACTTAATATTTTCCAGTTGTGGCATTTTTATAACAAGGCTGCGGTATGTTAATATCATATACTTTATTATTTTAGTTGTTGCATTTTAAACTTTCAAACTCATTTTTTCAAATATGGTTTTTTTCTTAAATAATCCATCAATGCACTGGCATCTTCAGTTCTTAAGTTTATTCTTTTTTTTTGTTTGGTTTCCCTCGTGTAGATCAAATATACATAGGATGGATGCACCAGTAAAGTGAACACGTACCAATGAATAAAATAAGCAAGTAATTAAATATAGATTTTTTTCAATTCCTTGTTTCGTATTCGAACAATTTTTGCCCCATTGGTTAGAAATATTCATTCACTGCTTAATGTTCATTCACTACTAAGATCTGTATTTTTTCTTTCATATTTTCATTAATTACATTTTTCCAACTTTTCAAAATAAAATCTACGCGTAACAAAACGATATAGATATTAAAAATCTGATTTTCATGTGTCAACTACTTATTAATATTATTATCATTTAAAATTCAACGGTAGGTAATGGTTACAAAATCTGTTAAGTGCTCATTCTTAGGTTCATAAAACTGTCACGGATCGTTATCTCCGTTATTCCTATTGAACTTGTTGCTTGCACGTAGGGGAAAAGTGTCTAAAACGATCCCTCGGGGTAAAATAATTCCTGGCTGCTATCAATAGGTATAAAATGATCCTTAAAAATGCCTTCAAAGAAATGCGAATAAAAAATACAATTGATCACGTAGCTAAATTTTATTTAAGCCAACGATAAGATAGATAGACTAACTTACAAAAATTACTTTACTTTTATTTAAATAATCAGCATGTGTATTTTTTATATAAATTACTTTTTAAAGGAATCGTTTTAGACACCTTTCTCCTACTCCATATCGAGTGTCTCACAGAAAATTGCGAATAATGTCGAGAGCAGCGTTTATCGAGGCGACGCGAAGGAATAACATTGCAAGCGTATAGATTTCCAGGATTCTCGACGGCTATTCGCGCCGCTAAGCAGTCGAAAGCTGTTCCTCCGCGACGTTCGGAACCACCGCCGTCACTGCTCGTATTATTCGGCCATAACGTCGTGATATGCTCGCGGTAAACGTGCTGGAACTAAAAGGGAAAAGAAACATCGGGGCGAACGTACGAGCGTAACGTATCAGAGGGCTGTTTTCTTCGCGAGAGGATTTTCTGTCCGTATCCTGTCGGATACGGCGTGCTTTTCTACCAGGCGATGTCTCATTTTTAATGCCGCGATCATCTTCGAGACTGTTGGCCGCCAAAAGGAAATATTCCAAGTCGACGGGCGCTTTCGAAGGAACGTTCGTCCACTTTGAATCGTGGCTTCCGCGGAAAGAAGTCTAGTAATCCTGGAAAGTTGTCAGATTCTTGGTTCTATGTAAAACTATATTTTTTCTTTGAAGCTGTTAACTTTATCAAGTTTCCCGAAGTAATTAACAGTGGCTTGTGTGGTCTTTGATCTAGCGATGTTTGAAGGAGTTACTTGGGTACCAGTTTTATGGAAAATCTTTTGTAGAGAGGTTCGGTGCATGTTGTGGGTGAAGCAGAATTTAATATAGAAAAATAGTATCCATACAGCTTGTTATTTTAACATTAATTTATGCTTGTAATTATAAATTAATTCTAGTATACTTGGATTCGTAACCCTTTGTATTATAGGTAGACTGCGGATTTTAATGCAAAATTATATTTTATAAAGAATTTTAGATAGACAATACAGGATATTATTTTTTTTCTGAAATATCTTATTGGGTTTAGAATAAAATAGGAAACTCGTTGCATCTGACGGAAGCGTTGTCTTTCATTGAATTTCACTGAGTTCTTATAGACTATATATACATCAAATCCGCAGTCTACTTATTACATTGAGTCAGAAACGTTGTGGCGATTTGAAGCTGGGATTGATAAACATGAATATTATTCTTTTCCTTTAATATTTAACTCGTCTAGTAAATGTATACATACCATAAACACAGAATGGACTTTGCTTCTGAATAACTCTTAATAATAAAGCAACAGTGGCGAGAAAATTCGTCAGAGAAATCGTAAAGCAAGTGGTTAACTTAATATTATAGTGACAATAATATTATCGGTTCGTAATAAACGTCACCAGTACATGAATATTTTTTTCTTCAATTGTACCTGTTTGCACGTATTTGATAGAGTCATTAGTGCCACGTGAGACCCAATATTGTCTTGGAAAAGAATCACATGGATCAGTCATATTAACATTTTCCTTTAACTTCCTGTTCCTGGACCAAAGAAAAATTTCCTCGTATCACTTCTGCAGCCACATTAACAGTCCTTATCATACCCCCGTCATTAGCAAAGGTAATGTTACGTTTCGTTTCTACAAACCGAATAATTTCACTGTTTTTCATGATAGAATCTCCTCGAACAAACGTTACAACGTTCCAAAACACTTTTGCACGAAGAAGGAACTCCGTCGAGGAAATTCCGAAAGTATTCCAGTCATTTATCGAAGTTAATATCGTTGTCGGAACGTAAAGCTGGTCGCCTCTGAAACGTGCTTTAATCGCCGAGAACAGGTGTTCCGCCGTTGGCCTCGGCGTATTTAAACTTCGTCGGTTCGAACCTCCCTTCGATACAATAGATTCGCTGTTAACGATCGTTACCGGGCTAATCGTCGTGCGAGACAAAAGATCAAGCCACGCTTGGCCGACGCGAAATCGCAATTCAAAGCCAGGGTGTCTCGGTTAAATAAATTATTAATGGATCGAGTGGATCGAAATTGACGAGAACCAGGTCGTCTACGATCGTTTACCCGGGAACGGTATACGAGATACGTCGACGTCGGCCGTCTCACGACTTCAATTAACCTAATTAGCCACCGTTACGTACTCGTTAGGGGACACCCGGGCACTGGTTCTCGCCCCGATGAAATTTGTCGACTTCACCGAAAATCGTCACTTGGAATCCACCGTAGGGCCGACCCCTCGTATCGTTTCCCCCGCGAGAATAGATCGTCGGTACGTGCGTATCAGAGTTCCGTCGATCCCCCTTCCCCTTTTCTGTCCATTATCCCTCACGTTCCTGTGACCGGGTCATCAGCAGCCCGTGGTTAACACGTTGAGTGTCACCGACCTGTTTACACGACGACGAAGCGACTACAGTAATTTTCCTGCTTAATAGACGCATTTCTTCCCCCCTCAATCGACGCGCAGTTATCCCGACTAATTCGTGGAATTGCTTGCAGTCTTTGATATCTGTGTCATATATCGTAAAATAGCTGTTCGAACTTTTTTTTCTACTTTATTCTACTTATATCTTTTCTCACACTCGTCTTCGACCCGCTCATGAACGAACCGAAGAGTGATAGGAGCCGAAAACTCCTAGAACACTTTCGTTTGCAAATTCCGAGCCTAAAAATCTTTGGACCAGAACAGACCTAACATTACCATTGTTAATGACAGATATATCATAAGGATTGTTAAGAATATTACTCACAGATATATCATAAGAATTATTAAGAACTTACTATGTTTTCAATAAACGTAGAATCTACTATACAGCACACCATACATACATCGCAAACGAAAATACTCCAAATTTATTGCCCGCTGCATTTGCAATAAAAAAATCATCCGATGGACAGGTTAATTGCAAATACATATCATCAAAAAAGCAGAAAGCTGTTTTATTTACCAGGGAAATTTTTTATTATAACCTACATATTTTATTACCATGGGAAAACTACATAAATCCACTTTCACGTCGACGTTACCCAAACAACCGCGCGAAGAAACGCAACAGCGAACGTGCTAAAACGCGCTTATAATTCTTTTGTTTAACCGTGTTCCGAATAAAATAAATACACTGGCACGTAGAGATTTCATTTATATCCCCGCCGAGCAACACGCGGTCCTCCCGTGTGTTTAATCAGCAATGTAAACAGCGAATCAGCGTTCGCGAGACAGTCGCGGCGTCATGGAACGAGAATCGAGAGAGGGATGCGAGTTGTGTCGGGGGTCCGTTCTCGCGGGATTCCGATAATTCGCCGCTTCCCTTTGTTCTGGCGTAGGTATATCGATCGAACCCGTCGGATTGGCTTTCGAGCCGAGGCCCTGTAATGAATTTTCGACTGGTAAAACGCAAGGACCAGCCACCGATCCCTATTTGTCGCTATTGTCCTGCAGTCATTAACTCTTTCGATGCTTGTGTCGAGTCTCCTCGCCATAAAAAAATGGCATTTTTTTTTGTTTAATCTCTTTTGTTAATCTCGTGTCAATTTGACACATTTTTCCCTGAAGAAACGATGTCATTCTGTAATGCGTAGGTAAATTTAGCTGAAACTCGGTGACTTTATTTTGGAGAAATTGCAAATTTAACTATTTATCTCTTCGTTATATTCATTTTTCACCACTCATGTCAATTTAACATTGAGGGACAAATTAAGTTCGGAAAATGAGGGACAGATAAGGGTTGAGGAAAAAAATATGCATTTACTATTTAAAGTAAAATTTAGGTAAAATGAAAAACGTATTCGTAATTTTCACACGTTTTAGAATATTTTGGGACACAAAAAAAATAAAATATACGGAGAAAACAGAACTTGAAAGAAATACATATGCAGCAGTAGACATTTTTTTTGAGAGGACACGTTTTATTAGAGTTTATTTCAAATCTACTCTGTTCTTATTGAGTATACTCGTTATAACTTAATAATAATTCAGCACACAAGTGCACGTTTTAAAAATGAAATAAAACATTTAAATTGTTTAAGTCCCGCGCCTATTCGGCGAGAGAATTATGTAATCCACCCATCGATAGATTCCGCGCGAACTTATTGTCGATACGGTACATCGACCAAGATCGATACTCCCGTCGTCGTCCATGGGGCGAATACCGACGAGGCTCCAATCCGGAAACATTATCGGAAGGCCAAGATTGCCGGTGAAAGCCTGTCGAGAAGCTGGCGAAAAGCTCTTCTTGCCGTCAGAAATTCTTCTGGGACTGAGTACCTACGTTTAAGTGGCCCATCGAGTTACCGATCTCTTTTCTGGTCGAAGCGATCGGAATCGTCGGTTTTTGGTGTTCAGACGTATGGGATGTTGTGCAAGGAATTGCTAGACAGCAGTGATTTTAGAAAATCGTTTAAATGTAGTTTATTAATTATTTTTAAAACTATGGACTGTTTTTACTTTAAAAGAAAGTACGAAAATGTTTTTGGACGGCACTTCGCAGGTTAAAGTTCTATGGTTCACTGTTCACCTTCGACTGACTTTTTTTTTTTACCACGGGAACTACTATACCAGTCGAAATGACTTGTAACGATGATTAAAATGTTATAAGAATAGAGTAGATGTCCCAATTATTGCCACCTTAAGATTGTATAACCTTAAAATTGCTTCAATTTGGAATATAATATTATTTAACATCTCTTTCATTAAAAAAAAAACGAGTTTTATACATTAAGAAGAATTAATAATTTAACTATAACTGTCATCTCAAAAATGAACTTTTATACACTTCAACGATTCATTTTGTAGAAGAGAACTTCCTAGTTCACGCTGTTGCGTTTTTGACGCTCAAATTACACTTTTGTTTTTCAACACTAATTTTCAAAAATCAGATACGTACACGTACTTATGTAAATTCGAGTCCCAATTTAATAATAAAATTTTTCGTACACAATTCTTCATATGTTACGTTTTTATTAAATAAAATAAATGAAATGGTAGTATTAGGGACACTGGCAGTAATTGGGACATTCACCCTACGTTTTCTCAGACCTTTTACAAATTTGATTACGCTATTGTTGCGACCCAAGGCAGGTAAAACGGGGATTTCTGGACAGCTGCACATCACATGCAAAACACTCGCGGTCCTCAAGACCATTCCTTATTGTATTTCGGCGCTGACTTCCAGGAATCCCAATAACAATACATACACGAAACCAATAAAAATGCATACCCCACTTCTTCCAGTTCATACTACCACCTCTTCCACCACCTACACCAACGAAAATTCTGCATTTTCCCCCATTCACAAGTTGATCCGTTACAGCAAGCGTCTTTTCATTCATTCACCAGTACACATTTCACTGTCAACAAGAACACAACCAGTACACACATACACATATATCACATTATTAAGTTTATATTAAAGTCCAAGTGTGTTACAAAATCGTGTCAAATCATACAAGTGAAGAAATCCGTTAATTTAGAAATTTGTAAATTTTCGAAAGTCTGACTATTTATCGACCAACAGAAATACGTTTATCGTGAGTGGTTCTAGTGTTAAAAACTAACTTTCATACGCCTCAAGTTCCAACTCTTGCAGTGATACAGAATAGTGAATAGTCGCGTGTGTGGGTATAAGGACGACAATCGCTTTTAGGAAATTCCTTTTTGGTGGAGTTACCAAATTTTGTTACTACAAACGTTCTTCAGCGAATTCGTCCTTTATTTGTGGCGCGACTGTTGCGTGTATGCGTCGAGAAATGTCGTTAATACTATGACGACCGATGATGCCATAATAGCGTCATCTGAGTGACAGTTTTTAATGACCGATGAGGCCACAGTCTGGCGTCATGTGAGTGTCAACTAGCACTTTCCACATATTCAAAGTTTTTCAATTTTTGTACATACACAGCAGGATCTATATTTTGTTCATTTTTGATAAAAACAGCTGAGATAGTGGTGAAAGTTACTCGCGAAACACGTTCAGTTTACTAATGAATGAGGTGTATATAATACGCATTTATTACACGCTAATGGATATGTGAAAACGTATTTAGTTGCTAAATGGGTAAATTGATCTTTTCGTTTCTTGTTACTCTCTGGGTACGCATTTATTCCGAACGAACGATCATAATTAGTGAAACTATTTTGTGAAAACAAGCACTGAGGTTTCTCCGGCCGCGTGGCGCGAACATGGAAACATTGCGATTTATCCAATTTGGTACGTGTCTAACTGACTTTGCTCGACGAAATTATTCCACGAAATACTCTGCCAGCGAGTGGCGCGTCATTTTTCCACGAATTCATATCTAGCACGCAGTTCAGGCTGCTATTTGATCAGCGTGTCGGTATATTAAAATTTTCCGCGGTTGGATTGTCAAATTTCGTATCCCTTTTGCGTGTTTAAAGAAGCATTCATTCGATAATAGACGAATTGTCGCAGTCAGACCACGTATATTTACGCGAGTTTAAATTCTTAAACCCTTGCCATACGATTTCTTTTACGAATTCACTCTCAAGAATTACTTTATCGTTAATATTTTCAACAGGAATTCTATTTTTATGACAAGTGTTACATTTATTCTAAATCTGAAATGTTAATACCAACGATACAGTATTTTACGGTGATTCGAAGAAAACGAATAATATATATGTTTACTAAATTCAGTTTGAAATCGTTATCATGTGTCTGAGTCGACGTTGTAAGGCAAGGGGTTGAGTGCTATAGTTTTCTACCAACTGGAGACTGATTTTTAAAATTTCATTTCGATGTATGTGCAGAAAAATTCAGGCTTTTAAAGTAAAGTTCATTATTTGCATTTTCACGTGCAAATTAATTGGAACACGTTACCATGTCTGTTCATTATATTCCGTTTCTACTTACTGTCAACAGTAAAATTGATTATCTTGAAAACGAAGCATTATACGAAAAACTTTTATTCTATATTTTCGACTAGTTTTTGCATAAATATATAGAATCACATCCATTCAGATTTTACCATCAGTTTGGAAACATCTTGTACATAGACTACAAATACAGCGAGCAACCTGATGAGATCTTCGTAATTCAGTGAATCCATAATGAATGTTCAAAGGCGCCTCGGCACTGAATATTAAATATCTCGTAAATTAATAGTCACACGCGGCTGAAACAAATATCATTGGCTTCAGAATTCCAAGCTTATTATGCTAAACCTGATTAAAAAAGTTAGCTTTAGCAAGTGAAGAAAATGTTCTCCTTCCCTTTAAACGTCTTTATGCTGCATTTTATTTATGGATTGTCCCAGAATATTTTCTTTTTGTCGAATCCAATTTCTAACGTGCAATCCCATTGAAAAAATTTTCTTTACATTGTCGACTTACTTTTTCCCATAGAATCACCCCTATCCGATTCAACGACCAGTTACACGACACCCCATATAAACAGTATGAGGAAACCATGTGCGAACTAAATAAAAAAAAACCATCCCCAAAATGTTATTCAATTCTTTAAAGTAAATCCCCATGAGGGATTGGTAATATATTCAAAGAACTTCTCGTCAAGATCTCCATATTATCGTATTCCACGCGTTCGTTCGCTCGATAAATGCCTAAAATCTTAATTCTCCAAACTAAACCATCACGATCAGGGAATCAACGTAACAAGGTACTCCCGCTTCAGCATCCCCGCGTCTGGGCACACCGGGCCATCTATCACGAGCCTAGCATCGTTAGCGTCGATCAAAGATATTCCCTGGGCACGCGTCGTAGGTTAATTCATCGTCAGGATTGTACCATCGGGCGAGACAGAAGGAGAGAGAAACAGAGATTCGCCTTTCGCGATCATCCGAGATCGTCTACCGATCGTCTATAGGATTAAGTCGTGCTCTCGTGTTAAGCGGAAAGCGAAGCCCGTGATTTGTAGGTCGTTTGATCGCATTATACCCGCCTGGTGGTTTACGTAATCCTGGCGTTCGTCTTTGTCTGTCTCACCCTGTATCTGTGCACGCGCGCGCGCACGCGGGCGTGTGCATTTGTGCGTACTGCCGCCTCCTCCGCCCGTCTCTGTTCCGTACGATCACAATAACTTCTGTTATTCCGTCTGCACGTGATCGTGCATATATGTATATACAGGGTGAACCACGAATCCTGATCAGTAGGTATTATTAGATGTGTTCCAATGTACAGAACGAAATGTTTACAAACAGTAGACAAGAGCTGAACATCGGAACGCGTACAATAGTGTAGCATACGATACTCTTCGTAATATTACGGTTCGAATATTTGTTTAATCTTTTTTCGACCCACATGAAAAAAGAAGTAATAAATGTTATGTTATGATACTTACCGAATTCGTCTTGAAATCCTCTAACAGATAGGCGTAAAAAAATTATAGGTATATTTGCAAAAAATTGAAGGTGACTTTGAAAAATTATGAAAAAAAGGAGTTGACAAAAAATTTGCTGTAACCATGTTACAGCTCTCTTGAAACCATGCTATACCTGGTAAAAACATTTTCGATCGGACTGCTAATAACAGAGTAATGTCTACTGATGAGGATTCGTGGTTCACCCTGTATATATATATATGTATATGTATATACATACATTCGTATCGAGTCGTGCACCAGATTATAGGTTGGGCTAGATTCACGACAATTGTGCGACTCCGTGTTTCCCTTCCCTTCTGTTTCCCTCCACTCATTCCTCTTCTATCCGTTCGGCTTTCCGCCTTTCCGATTCTCGTTGCTCGACTAAAGCACGTCTCTCAAGGTATATGTGCATCCAGCCATATTTCTCGCAGGTTCGTTTTAAGGATACCTCAGTGCCCCCCATCCCCAAGGATCCTCGCGATGTAAATCGTAGAAAAAGTCGAGGGAAGTCAGTTTACCACTAAAGTACTATCTCGAAAACCATAGGAGATACATGAAAACTTCTAATGGACGAGGTTTGTAGTTTTTGATGTACAATAATATGGTGCTAACAAATAGTCCAAAATATAATTCGTTTATAACAAAAAAATTTCGGATCGAAACTTCGAGGGGTGGTTTCACCCCTTAAAGTCGCGTCTCAGGCGATAAAAAAAAATACGTGTCCCTTATTTTTGACTGCTTAACAGACATACGAAGTTTCATCAAAATCGAAAAAGGACACTTTCGTGCCTTCCCTTGTTAGATGTTTGGTGTTAGTCGGGTCACCTTGTATATCATAGGTTTGGCAGAAGTCCAGTGTGCCATATTAGGAGCGTATATTACAACGGGGTCTTTTCTTCTGCTCCTGTCCGCGTGGATAGAGCTGCGCTATCGGTCCAGCGGGCAGATTCGAGGCGAGACCAGGCTCGCGCACGTGTGCGTCTGTTAACGAGCACCGTGACTCTATTGATTTTGTTGTGTAACTTCCCCGTGTGTCTCGTCTGCGAAACGCTATCGGCACTTCCTGCCGCGTGTCGTCGAACTCGTCTGTTTACGCCGCCTTTCCAGGTGTATTTTTACCTTTATCCGCTTGGACCACGTTGCGTTCATTAAGGTTGTATGATTGCACAGATTCGCGTGTGTCTGATTATCGATTGATCGTTAGACAATGGTGGAGTAGAAATCTGCTGACAGTGTGTATACAGTACTGGATCATTTTTTTCGGACAAAAAAACCGTTTCCTGTATTATTTGAATTAAGGATACTACCGATGTTACATTAAATAATCAACGCCTGTCAAACGCGTCGGAATAATACTAAACACTACGGAGGGCAGAACTTCAGTAACATCATCACAATAACAAATACTACGAAAAATGTACTACGTAATTATACGACGGTATTTTATTATTAGATCGTGGATTTTGTTTATTTATCGTAAATACAAACGTGGATAATATGATACAGTGAAATTTTTGTTAGTAAAGATTGCAATCTACTTTAATTAATTTTGGATCTACTAACGCCTTTAATGAAGAGAATAAGGGTCTAGTTTAATTGTAGATCCGTAAATTAATCTGTAGAAACCACTATGTTTATCATGGTCGCGAGAAGTTTGAAGAAGGATTACATATTTTTTCTCTGCATTAAGCAACATGTATATTTTGTTAAATTGTTCTTGATTGTTGATTAAAAGAAGTTACTGAATAGTAATTCTATAGTACGGATCAGAAACTTACGAGTTGTTAATTGGGTTTCGACCTTCAGTTGATAGAACAACAGGCGGTCTATCAACTAGATAGTTAATACTTCTCTTGTGTATTTTTTATGAGGTAGACAAGAATTGTATGTATCTCCCAGTGGACACTTTCTTTCATATCTACTTAGAAATACAGCGGGTCATACTTTATTCACCCTCTTACACTAGGATCGCCACCCCTATTCGATCGTTTTTTTTTCTTTTCAAGAAAACAGAAATATGCGCTCTCTATAATCCTGTCACTTATACCAAACAGCTTGATTATTGAAAGGGAATATCTTATTTATTTCTCTCTCTCCCCTTTCTTATTTTCACCTTACTATTGTTACCACTCTGTGATTGATCAACTGCTTTCCAAACCACGGTGAATGTATGTCTTAAATTCCTTCCACACCGAAAAGTTCATTTTAATTTCATTTTAACTTTAATCATCCAAACGCAATATTGTAATTCATCATAATTCATAATAACTCTTTTATTTCGCCCAATTAACGCGTAACCAATCGGCCCTCGAGACTTCTCGGAACGAGTCAGAGTTTCATTCTTTCTCGATTTCACCCATAATTCTCGTAGGATCACGCTGGTACGTCTACAATCACGAATTGTGATACAATTATCTCCCACAAAACAATGTTTTAACCTACGCTTCCAACTTATCGCAGACACATCGGGCACAATAAATTTCGCTAATTATTTGTCAGGTGTTTTTTTTTTTAATAAGCGCTGCTCCCCGACCGTTGATTCTATTATGAAAACCTTCTCGCGATCGCTGTGTTCCCGTGGCGAGCGGAAAGTCGTCACGCTTGAGTCGCATTTCCTTTGGCGCGCGTGTCGGTGCGTGGCCGCCGCCACACCAGTGATGGAATTCTCCTTAAATCGTGGGCAGAAGTCAAGAAAATGTTACCCTTGATTTTAAACGCCTTTACACTGTATTTTGTTTATGGATTGTCCCAGAATATTTTCTTTTTGTCGAATGCAATGTTTAACGTGCAGTCTTCTTGAAAAATTTTACTCTATATTTTCGACTTATTTTTTCACGCAGAATCAGCCCCCACCTGGTTGTACCACCAGTTATATGACACCCTGTATAACCAGTAAAATAATCATCTTCAAGATGTTATTCAATTTATTGCTCATGATAAGCTGAAATATCGTCTCAAGGTGTTTAGATAGTGCAGCCCATATTTTGGCTTTTCGATACCAAAAGGGCGTTAAAAATATCTTACATTCTTACGTTTTTAACGTCACGTCATTATAAAATATTCCAATAATGTACGTTCGATTAAAAAATTTCCAATAATTTACGTTCGATTGAAAAATATTCATTTTCTCCACGATTCTCTAAGAATTCGCCAGAAATATCGTCTCAAGGTATTTAGATCCTGCATCCCATATTTCGGCTTTTCGATATCAAGAGGGTGTTAAAAACAAAAATCTTACATTCTTCCGCTTTTAACATCACGTTATTATAAAATATTCCAATAATGTACGTTCGATTAAAAAATATTCCAATAATTTACGTTCCATTGAAAAATATTAATTTTCTCCACGATTCTCTAAGAATTCGCCAGAAATATCGTATCAAGGTATTTAGATCCTGCAGCCCATATTTCGGCTTTTCGATACCAAAAGGGTGTTAAAAAAAAAAATCTTACATTCTTCCGTTTTTAACATCACGTTATTATAAAATATTCCAATAATGTACGTTCGATTAAAAAATATTCCAATAATTTACCTTCGATTGAAAAATATTAATTTTGTCCACGATTCTCTAAGAATTTGCCACTGCGCGCGTCCCAGCGCACGTACGTGCGTGCGTGCATGCACGTCGTTCGCGCGCAGTGGCCGTCTTCGCCTCTCGTTCTCTCGTCTCTGACCTCGTTTTCACCGTGGGCTGTCGGCCCGACTAATCGGATGGCAGACGTCGGAACTCGGCAAGTTAAATTCTTCGCGGTTACGTCCGACCGACCCGCGCACGTTCTCTGCGCGAGCCCCGACGCCGTTTGACCTCCTCTCGTTACGCGCCCCGGCATCGTTTCTTTCTTCTCTCTCTCTGGTCTTTGTCTCTCTGTGGCGCGAACAATTTTCGGATCGTGTCACCCGTACTCGCCAAAAAACGAGTCGTGATTTGCGAACGGAGGACCGTTAACGAGCACACGTTCCCGCTGAATCGGACATTCGGAATTGATATTTCGTCCTTTCTTTTTTTGTTCGTCTGTGACATCTTGCGACTTTGAGGCCTGTATTAATGTGCCTTTTTTTAACGGTGGAACTGTCAGCGTGGGATGTATGTTAAATTAAATTGTATAGTATATAATGGAGCAGTAGTTCCCAACCGTTTCTAAAGTGCGGAACCCTACTGTGAGGAAAATTTTGTGGCGGCACATTTGCCGAAATTAAAATGGAATAAGTTTGTTGTTAAATATGTTTCTGTTTCGATGATATGTTCTGTTTTGATGTTCAAATTTGTAAATAAATAAATGTGACGCATCTTTCATACACAAATAGTAATTTTACGTACGATAATAGTAGAAGTACCTTGCAATTTATCGAATTACAGGTTGGGAACCACTGTAATAGAGTATAGCAGAATATAGTGTGATGTACAATGTATGATAAATTAAAGGTCGAAGTATGTAAATTTGGATAAGAGCACCATTATGATTTCAGTAGTTGTGAAATAGGGAATTTGGAGTCTGTTACATTGACGGGTTTAGTTGTTCTAGTATTAAATTGTGACTAGAAAAATTATTTTCTTTTGTAATATGGTACTTGTAATGTGAAGTTCTTTGCTTTTTTATTTGCGACATGAGATGCTGTTTATCTTCTTTGTAATTTTCAAGTCGGGTTTTGGTGGTTTATCGTTGGATCGTGAAAGTTTTCGCAGATTCCGATTTTCTTAGACGGTTTCCAGAGAAACCAGGATCAAAGAGAAAGTTGTTTCATGATTTAAGGGATTCATTAAATTGAAAATGAAGTAATACGCGCACGTTAATTCTGGTTAACGCTTCCGTTTAATGTGTTTTACACACTCGTTTATGGTGTAAACGCACAAAATTCACAGTCTAGTTATTATGTTTCATAGTTTTCCGAGTTCCAGACTCTCTCGAGACCTACAAACTTCGGAAGAAAGTTTCACACCACTAGTGTACGGTATTCTTTCGGAAACATTCTTAGAACAACTGTATCTTCTCGCGTTGAGTAAACTTACTTTCGATGCTTTTTGAGGGAAAATTAGACCGTCTCTTGACTTTCAGAATACTAATTATACTACGCGTGATTTTACACTACAAAACTAGAACTGGTGCAGAACTTCGATTATTAGATTCATTTATTAAATGTATCAATAAGTAATCGACTATACTTTAATTCTTCGAAAATATCTTTTCGATACTTGTTGCTGAAAATCGTTTCAAATAAAATAGTATAGATCCTTCATTCTCATTGAAGCAAATATAAATTTCATGAAAAAATAACGCATTAGTTATTCGGACACCAAGCTCAACAGAATAATATAATCGGAAGAATTTTTCCGACCATGTTTGTTTTGTGAACTGTACAGGATTTGTATAACAGAGTTAAACGTCGAGGAATTATTTTCGAGAGTAAAATTGGATGAAAAGGTCCGTGCATAGGCCATGATAATTCAAGCCACCACCTGTACATATCACTCTGATAAATCTCGTCTGTCTGTAAGTATTCTTTGGATTTATTTCACCGTCATAATGTTGCTCGCAGCGTCACGTATTGCACAATACCTGTCGCTCAGGACGTCCTTCGACCCGCCATAACGAGAAGAATTAGATCCCGTTAATGAGTTTATTCCTGACTGCAACTGATAAGATAAAAAGAATTTCTAAATTACACGGACAAACCCTTCGAAGAGGATCATCTTGCATTCTCTCGGGAATAGGGTTGATGTCCCAATTACTGCTACCTTAAGATTGTAGCGCAACTTCATATAATTATTTTACGTATTGTTTAATCTAAAAATCGTCTCAAATTCAAACATAGTATTATTTAATATCCCTTTCATTAAATAAAAATAGTTTTACGCATTAAATATAAAGAATTAATTCATAATTAATTAAAATTCCCGAGCAATCACAGTGTCCCTATAACTGTCACCTCAAAAATTAAACTAATTCTATGTGAATAGTATAATTGCCTCTCACTCTTTACTATGATTTTGCCACCACTCGAATTCCACTTTCATTTTTTAACATTAATTTCTAAATGCCAGGTATACACAAGTACACGTATTTCTTTGTTTTTATGCAAATCAAAGTTCGAACATAGTAAAGAAAATGTTTTGTACATGTTACGTTGTTATTAAGTGAAATAAATAAAGTGGCAGTATTAGGGACATTTACGGTATTGTGAATTTTTCGAGACATTATCGAGAATGTTCGAGGTGAAAACGGTGTCGGGATAGCACGTAAATTGCATGACGTTCGCGTACACGGAGCAAACGTACCTCGTAAAAGTTTATTCTCGTTATTTGTTTAGGCGGCGGCAGTCGGCCGTCCTTCGGTCGACAGTCAAAACATTCTTCGATAGGTTCTGCATGATAAGTGTATGGAAACTCGTGTCTTTACTGTTTCATTTACGTAAACAGGCGTTTAAAGCGCCTACGATCATTTTTTCGTTTCTTTTATTATTCAGTAGCCTTTAGTTTTATCATTCAATTGTTTTCTTGTTCGTTCGATAACTTTTCTGTATTAGAGAAATATGGAAAGGTGATTACAGGCACCGAAAGTTTAAGATTGAAAGGAATGAAGAAATAAATTGGTTATTTTATGCGATGAAAGATATTTATTGGAAGTACGATATTCAAAATTAAAATTCTACTTTCGCAATCTGTTGTCATTAAGATTTTTCATTTGTGTTTATTACAACTGTGCTAAATCGTTCCGACTTTTCAACCGACAGTCAATACGCAGGGTGGGCCGGAAGTCATATTACAAATGGGGTCAGTGAGATAGTACGGCTTAAAAAAAGATAAAAATCAAATTTAACGAATTCGCGTTTGAGGTTTCCTTTCTGAAATAATCGAATCTGAAGATAATCGAATTGAAAAATAATTGAATCTGTTAGAGTCGCATACGATTATTGAATAGAACTTGTCTGGCGTGTCTGTTCATTACATTCCGTTTCTACTTACTTCCATGGACGAATTCACGTGTTTCTAATTAACCCTTATAGTACCTCATAATTTTTCCATGTACAATCCAAAAATACTTTGAAAAATATGCAATTTTTGAGGTATCTATCAAAATCAAGATATTTTCACATTTTTAAAAATGTTATTATTCCTACCCAGTAAACGTATGTTCGACTATACAAACTTATTCCATAAAAATAAATCGTCATTACATCTGTTTAAATTATATTAAAAATAAACAGCCGATATACCGGCTCAAGCTATTTTTCGAAAAACCCAGAAAGCCAATATATCGGCTCCAACCTACCAAAAAGGGTTAATTTTGAAAGTCGATATTCTCGAAAACGAAATCTCAAATGACAATATTTTACCCTACATTTTCGACTTATCTTTTCACGTGGAATCACATCGTTATACGACACCCTGTATATTTCCCACGAACGCGAGCAGGAAAGCGTAATTCGCTGGGTCTGGAGCCGTCTCACGATATCTATCGACGAGAGCTCCACGCGCGTTTATTCCGCCCGTAGCCGGTCGTTTGTCATTTTCCGTGCGACCGGTTGGAATTCCAAGTCGTCGGACGCGCGAGCCACCGGCTGGAGGAACACACGAGGAACGCGCGCAGCGCTTATACGGAGGTAAATTCCTGTTGCATGTTCCGAGGCGTCGCGTCGCTCTCTCGGGCCCCATCGATCGCCGTTGCAAAAAAAAAAATAAAAATAAGAAAAAAATAAAGAAAAATCGAGACCCACAGAGATCGATTTATTTATCACGAAACGACCACCGCTTCCCTGGCTCGACGAGACGTTATTAATGAACGTACACTCCCCGTCGCTCTAAAATTAGAAGATCGAAAAGGAAGAAGCCTGGATCGATGCAGGATTCATTTTCCGTTTTACCAGCGATGAAATAATACAGATACTATTACTTGACTGGTTGAACGTTTCCGAATGGAATGCGAGAAATAACCGGGGAACGTGGCTGTTATCTTTTCTGCGGAACTTTTATCTTCCTTGAGATCGTTCTTCTCTGTAGATGGTTAATAACTAGACTGGGAATCTTTGGACGAATTGTTTGTGGAGTAATTTACGGTAATTGGTGGTAGAGAGAATTTTTAGTTGTTTGGTAAGGTTTCTTTTAGAATATCACGTAGTCTACCTTTTTTTGTACTTTCGCACTTTTTCTTTTACCGATTATTTCGACAATCTTGAGACACGTCGATCAACCTGCGGTTTTTTTTTTTTTAGGTTTTAGGTAGTTTTAGGTTTAATTACGGCGGTGATGCTGTATCTCGATTATTCATCATTATTGAGAGGATTATTATCTTTAATTAGTCTGCGAACTGTACGCATTTATAGTTTACATCATTATTTAATGCCTAATTTAGTAGGATGTTTGATACAGTTAAATTGGATTCTATTGTGTTGGGGAAGTAATAGAACCTTTAATAAACAGAAGTTCTCTTTAAGCCTGGTTTCTATAAAAATCTATATTTATATAAACATTCGTCTAATTATATAAACATTATCAACTTATTAGGCATACTTTAGCAGATATTTTTCTATAGTTACTGAATTTGATCTAAAGAATCTGGTTTGCAATAAATGCATAAAAAATAATAATAATAAAAATAATAATCTGACTTCTGCAACAACCCATAGCTTCCTCAAGCTTCGTTGTGCTCCAAGGATCCTCAGATCCCGAGACCAGACAAGTTTCCCAGCGCTCAAGGATCACAGATCCGCGACGTTGCCAAACATTATCCCCGCATACATAAACGGGCGCATTACGAGTCGCGTTTCCCGCGTTAAATCGAGCATCGTCGAATTACCCAGGAGTAGTCGATGGACCGAGAACAGCTTTGCGAGACCTCTTTGGATCGTTCTTAATCACTTTAACGTTCCTCAAAGCGTGCAGAGGGGGGGTGAACGACGGGTGAATCCCGGAAACGCGTTCGCCCCTTTTCGTCGTTTTCCCTTACGCGGCTTTTAAGTTTTGGATTTCCAAGATTGCAGACGCGGCGGGTGGCGGACCGAGGGCTGCAGCCCACCCTCGTCAGCCCCTCTTCGTCTACTGCTACATTATTCAAATCTGTCGCAAGGAGAATCCCAGGGTGAATTTTAAAGGGATGAAGAAGTCGAAGAGTGGCAAACATTCCCTCTTCCGTTTCTCCCTTCGGTCGTTTCGCCTTTTCTGCGCTCGGTTCTTCGCAACCTTTCCATCCTTTCGTGACTTCAGCCCTCTTCCCTTTTGCTCCCATTCTCTCTGTCTCTCTCGCGACTGAGGAACAAGTTACTACCCCCTACGTTTGCCGGTACTTACTCCCGCAGTAGCATCCTGTAATCCGTTTCTAATGCCATTGTTCGGATCCTCTCTATCCCCCGCAGCATTCGCGGAGCCTACGATGTTTGCCAGTACGCCTAGCTTAGGTGGCTCGCTGCTAATTAAATTACTAATTAAACGCGAGTAAAGGTAATTAAACCACGTCCATGCGTGCTTACCGGACGGACCGGCGCCAATCGTCTTACCTTCACGTTTCATTATTTTTTCCGTGGTACTCTGTCATTCGACGGTGACGCTAATTGAGCCTGCGCACGGGTTTGCATTTATTTATTTTGTTGCTTAACGGAATGGAGATCGTTTACTTATAGTAGTGTTAGTAAAGATAAGACCTTTTTCGTCTTTCTCTAACATTCCTGTATGTCACAGAACTTCTTCCTAGTAGAATCATACGAAATTACAAGGGAGATACGGGTGCCAGTTGGACTCCCTGTTATTACATCTGGTCACTTGTACCATTCTAATTGATTCTAATTAATTAATCCTACAAATTTGTTTTACATCTATACTATGATAACCGAATACAGTAATTTTGTACTTTGCTAGGTAAATAACACTAACTCACTTTGATGGCATAATACCGGTATTATACCGGTATTTTCGGTTGTACCTTCGCCCTATATAACCCTATATAAGCCCTACCTTTATAGGAACCGAAAAAATACCGGTATTTATTTCCGTTTATTCAGTCGAATTTACTTTACACAGGATGTAATCAGGAACTTCTATCGAAACGTAAAATACCGGTATTATATCGGTATTTTCGGCTGAACCTTCGCCCTATATAACCCTATATAAGCCCTACCCTTATAGAAATAAAAAAATACCAGTATATATTTCGGTTTTCGGTAACATATCCATTTCGGTACAGCTTTGATTGCATAATACCTGCATCAAAATCATACCGGTTTAAGTCCCTGATTCAAAACATTTCTTTCCCTCATCTCCCCCCGTACACACGACTCTCTTTCACGGAACGCATGACCACGATGCGCGCGCTGTCGTCGCGTAACCCGCCGCTCGGTATTTACCGTAATTTATTAAACCGCCTCCGTCGGGTTCTCCGGCTCGCTTTGACCGTGCCACGACTACAACGAGGGGCGGGCGGGAGTATAAGGGATGGAGGGGCGAGAAGCGCGTGGGTGGAGCGTGGCGGGAGTCGGCGGGACGCGCGCGTAGACGCAGCGCGCTGGGACCCCCGTGTGTGTCGGTTCGGTTCGGTTCGGTTCGGTTTGGTTCGGTCGGCGCACACAGACGGCCCCACCGCCGACGTCGCCGCCGCGCACACAAAGAGAGCAACCCTGGCTTTCGACGGCGGGGGCGGTATGACGGAATCAATACCCGGTGTGTGAGAGGGTGGGATAATGCGGTGGCTTGACGAGAGTTGTAGCTACTAAGGGCGGGCACGGGAAAGAGACAGGAGTGGATGGTGGCGGGTACACCGAGCTAGTGGAGGAGGGGGGAGCGGAGAAAGCCGATGGAGACGAGGAACGTGGTGGTTGAGGGAGGGGGGTGGTTGCGGCCGTTCGAAGAAGAAACGACGAAGGGGGTAAGAGGGGGCAGTCGAGGACTACCGGAGGAAATAAACAATGGGCTGGTAACCCGCGTTCGGCGGTGGTACACGCCGCGCTGGAAAATTACCCACGATACCGGATAATGGAGAGTCGAAAGACCGTGGCGGTGGTAACCACCTTCTTCCGCGATCGGCGCGGCCATTCTTCTCGGCTTTTACTTTTTCGTCCTCCACCCCTACCACCCCCCCCCCTTTCCTCGCAGGGGGTTCCTTTTTTATTGGCAAGCAATAATCACGACCGTTAATGGCGGTACATTTCGCGACGCGGATTCGAGAAGAGTGGAAGTGGTACGTACGGTAAGGGTCGGGAATGGACGTCACCGTGTGATTCGTGTGTTGGGCGACGGGATTGTTCGACGCGGTAATTATCGATATGGAACGCAAAGTGGTCAAGAATCAAAAGTTAGCAACTCAAATGGCCGATAAGAAATTTCTATTATCTTCCGAAAGAACTTAGGTTAACTTGTTATTCACCGTGGAAGATTTGCTCTATGCATTATTGTTCGCCTTGGACCCTTTCGTCTCATACATATAAGTGAAAAATAGAAAAAAAAATTCCCTGAATATTTCGACTTTTATGAAGATGTTGAAAACACTGTTAAGTGAATGATGGCGTCATTAAAGAGGATTCTCGAAACTGATAAAAATTTGTTCCTTTACACACTGCTATTCGAATAAAATTTCTAAGGTTCAAAATCCACCCCCTGTGCGGGTAACAAAAATATTCATGGTTATTGAGCAGTCGGAATAATTTTACTTTCATACTTTTCCGAAAATCTTAGTTTTCACTTCCTATAATATTCCAAGTGCTGTGTTAGACAAATCATAAACAATTGTAGAAAAAATTTCGAAATGGGTACCTGGGTAAGTGCCTACACAAGGGTTAAATGAACGTATGAGCTGCTAAATTTTGATTCTGGTCCACTGTGCGGGGTGGGAAATTACGCGGAAAACCGTGAGATTACCGACGAGAGCGGGGAGATAGGCTCTGATATCGGCGCGACCGATCCTTTCGTGAATTCCCTCGTTTTTTTTTTATTCCTCACGCCTATCCCCGCGTTTCCCTAGGTGTGTTTTTCTTCCGCGTGGGGGGACAGCGATGATAATCGCATTACGGCCGCGGTTCGCTTTTATCCGTACACTTCCTCTCCCGGTAGCCCGGTTAAAAGGTCTCCTGGCTCTAAATACGTTAATTTCGCAGTCGGAATTATTTGGCTTTGCGGGCGTCTCTCTACGGTCGTAGGAGCTGAAGAAGAAAAAAAAACAGAACAGGTTACGAACGAGATATACACTACTGTTCGAAAGTTTGGAAGCAGTTTTATTTTTTTAGTTAACTAATCCATCCTTCGTTGAGTCGTTGAAAGTAACCGCCTATAATAAAGTATATTGCATATTTTGACTAAATCGTTTTTCCAATCGCATGTCTCGTAAATTCTTTATTTTGTAATATTCTAGTTGTGCGCGTGTTCTGTTATTTGTGTTTGCGTGCGTGCCACATAATTCTCGGTGTATTTTAAAGTCGAATTGAAGAATTTAGATAAAGAATATTTTACGAAGTTAATAAATAGAATGCCTAGTTATTTAAAATAAAGGCAATCATTTCGATGAAAGAAAATTTTTATAAGATTAAATTTTTTTTTGTTTCTTTTCAAGTTAGTATTTATTGTGCTGTTCCCACTCTATTTTTTATTATTTAGTAAACTTTTCATACTTATTCCATTATATCTTATATAACTCAATTATTATTCACATACACGAATAATAATACAAGTTTAAGATAATAATGTTTTGTTATCCGTTTGAAGGTAGCAAAAAAGAGGTAGAGTTAAAACTCACCATTCGAAAGAAGTTGGTTTCCACATGTATACTAAATAGACTGCGGATGTTTATGCATTTGTATCATCTTTCACCTCGAGAAATGCAATAAAATAAAGGTTTTAATGAAGTTTAACACTACTATCTGTTACTATTAAAAAATTAAATTTTAAATCCAGAACTCTGTTCCATTTCAATTTTCAGACATATAGTATCAGAAATTGCGTCTCTGCACAAACTTCCACAGTCTAATAATAAGTATACATATACACACAAGCCTTTATAGTATACAACCTTTGTAATAAAAAACAATCTGTAACTCGACATTTCGAGATTGTACGTAACTGCTTCCGAACTTTAGAAAGGTAGTGTAATTGCGCCGACGATACCCATTGCACTAATGCACACCTGTACAACGCGCGCAAATAATTCCTCCCCCTTCCCCCCGCAGATGGGATGGAGAAAAACTCTTACCGCGGTTTTCCATCACTTCTTAACCCGCGGCGGTTCATCGGCGTGCAATCTCGTTTCTCCGCCTCCACCTCCTCCTCACGGTTCGTTATAAAGCTCCGTAATCCGACGATATCTTAGCTTCTTCCCCCGTTCTTTTTCTTCTTCTTCTTCTTCTCTTTCGCTCATTGCGAAGCTCTGGAGTTGCATCGAGCAACCGGCTCTCTCCCCTTTTCTCTCTTCTCCTGTCGGGGTTTGTTCTTCCGCCTCAGCGGATCGATTCCGTTCTGCATTTTGCCCTCCCCGTCCGTCTTCGACCCAAATAGTTCGGTACATCGGTGGCGGTCGCTCGCGAAGCCCTTTCCTCGGTATGCGCGTCGCCTCCCGCCCGGATGGAAGCCCAGCCCCCCGAGAGCTGAATGTTACAGGGAGGAAGGTTAATTAATTGCACCCTTGGCACGAGTCCACCGTTCGAATTTGGCCGTAGCCGCCACCCGCTTAACCTCGGTAATGTCTGTCGTGAATTTAGGTAATTTCCCTTGTACACGCAGCATCCCCCCACCACACACCCTTGCGCTACGCGTCCGGCACATCCTTCCCTTTGGACAGTGTGCAGACCCACCCCCCATTTTCTGAGTATAATTCAGGCCCCAAAGGGCGAATGTGGAAAATTGATTGTTTTGGAATACTTCCTGCTTGGTTCTCTCGGGATTTAATCCATGAAGAATCAATACGTGAATTGTTAATCCTTATATGACTGAAATATTGACTAACAATTTTGTGTTTACTGTGAATAATGAAAGTATTGCTAATGCTTATATTTTTGAAGTATTGATTAAAAATTTTGTGTTTACTGTGAATAATGAAAGTATTGTTAAACCTTATATTCTCGAAATATTGATTAAAAATTTTGTTTGTTTACTGTGAATAATGAAAGTATTCGAACGATAGAATTTGTTCTGTGCTATCGTTGTAAGTGGACGTTTATTCAGATACAGATGTTTATGGAGTTGCTCTTTATTCGGGGTGCTACTGGATCGTAAATGAAAAGAAAAATGGAGAAAAGTTTATTCGACTTCTTCCTGTGCGAAATTATTTCAAACTATTTTGTATGCATGAAATGTATACAATCTGCAGTCTATTGATGGTAGACTGTTTACCATTTTTATACAAATTCTTTTATTTTTTTCTGAAACTTGGACTTACTCAACTTCTGAATATGCCCGTGGTCCTGCTATAAGGATACCTAACAGGTGCATGTATTTGATCGTTTTTCAAGTTGTACACAATTTAAAAATTATTAAAAGGCAGACTAAAAAATTGTTCTTTAGATAATATTTTATAGAATATTTAATAGAATAGTATTATAAAGAAAAAAATATACATTTGAATACTGCTTCGATGTATTCCAGGGTTAATCCACGACTACTAATACACGTAACTTTTGTGTGTTTAATTGTTCCAATCTTTTAGTTGCATACCTTTCATTTTTTTTTCGGAACGAACGAACTGCCTCAATTATCACTGTATGAAAGCCAACTAGAAAGTATATCAGCCGCTCATCTCGATAGAACAAACAAGAGTGTGGTTTAGAGGGCTTAATCCAGTAACGACCATCGTCATGGGTTTAACGACCTGACTCCGCGCACGCTTCCTTCTGCAGCCGCGAAATTCATTATGATACCAGAGTATTAAACTGGTGACTTCGGATCCAGATTTTCGGTCTACTAAGTCTCCCTTATAAATGAGAACTATTTAAAATTTTGTGTAATTTCGGTATAATTTATCTTTATAATTATTTAGACAGATGTACAAATTTAATTCAAACAGAATTATTAAATCCAGTTATTTTCCACTGAGAGTCTCCAAGGCTCTTCTATCCGTTTACCTCACAAAACCATTCTGAAAGTTATTCATTTTTGTAGTGACTGAATTATCGAACTCTACAATACCTTATGAAATAAATATCGGAGCAAATACATGTTGAAAAGTAGAAGGAAATAATAATACGTTCGTTCCATAAAACATCAGAAATTAGATGCACAGAGTACCGTCAGCAATCTGTTAACTCTCACAGCGTCCGGCCTGCTCCCATAGTTTCTCCGACAATAAGCATTCGGGGTAGCCTTATAAATACTTCCGTGACCAGATCCTCCAATTCTTTTCCGTCCCATAAACTCGATCCTCGGCGAACTTTCGCCGGTGCTTCTTCCGTCCGTCCAGCCCCTGGAAATTCACCAATTTTCCACCCCGTTCCGAATCCCATCGACTTCGCCGCCAATCCCGCGCCGGGATTCCAATATCCCTCCCCTTTACCGATCGAAGGACGACCAGCTGTGGCAGATTCGGTCCAGAATCTGAACGTGTACACTGGCCGAAATTTCTATAAAGTCACCATTTTTTTTTAACGAATTCTTAAAATTATTTCGTACCAATGAAAAATTTGTGTTTGGTAGCATGTTGGGATTAATAAAAGAAAGCTTATCCGCCATCTTGGATTCAGAAAAGTGCCGGAAAAATTTGGGAATTTATGGGACATTTAATGGCGCTCCCATCACTTTGGTGGCGAAAATTAGAACCAATTCCAGAACTTCTTCCAAAACTTAAAAGTTTTAGAATGAATTATTTTATTATTTATTATTTCTTATTACTTTTTTGGTTAATTGATATTAGGAATAAGAGTGGAGATAGTGCGGGATTAATGAATATCGTAAAATCGTAAGAAAATATACAATTTACAATGGTATTTTTATAAATTTAATAACAATTGTTTTAAATACTACTTATGCATAATACTATTTAATATAAAGGTGCCATTTTCGCGTGGCCGACACAAGATCAGGTTGCTTCTATCTGTTTTGAATAAAAAGAAACATAAATGATTATTAATCTATACGAGTGATACGCTAGTTTAGATTAAAATGTGCGAGAAGGGTCAAGGAATCCCAATACGCAAATATGTCGTTACGTTTCCTTCCTCGCGTTGCCTTCACAGGAGCCCGCGGCTGCCCGCCACTTGCTAGGCTAATGCGTCTGTCCATTGCATTCAGTTTCTACTTACTGCCATGACGAATACACGCATTACAAATGAATCGTTGAATTCGATTTTCTCGAAAACTAAGCCTCGAATGAAAAAATGTTATTCTGTATTTTCGACTTATCACCCTTTATCCGGTTGTATCGCCAATTACGGGACACCATGTATATCGTATAATTCATGTCTAAAGGAGGCGTTTTCTTTCTTTTGTCTTGCCTCGTGTGGAAGGCGCACTTCCGGTTGACGTTGTACAGTGGACGGACGTGTGTTTCAATATCGCTTTCAATTCAAAGTATTCTCTTTAATTTAGTGTGTTTTATAAAGTATAATTATTTAATAAACTATACAGCAGGCGTCGGGAACCTATAACCCATTTGATAATTTCAAGTGACACACTTGAGTTCCACAAATAAAGTATAATATATAAAAATAAATTATAAAACATAAACATGAAACGAACACTTTGAGAAAATATAAATAATAGATTAAAATTAACCACGTGGGTCATAAGTTGACAACGCCTGCTATACAGTATTAGTTGTACATGTGTTTATTTTATTCTCCTCCGAACAACAATTAATTACAACACGGTGTTTCGTGTGTCGGTCTGATTTCTGCGATGCACCAACTCGACTCGGCAGAGTGGCGTCAAATGCGAGTCAATGCACTTGTACACCGTCGGTTAGGCGGGGATCGAACGAGAAAGCGGCTCTCTCGCTATAGGCCATTTACATACATATACACACTTACGAGAACCACGCTTTCAGACGCCACGCGCGCTTGGTGGGAGAGAACGGGGGACAGAGGAGAGAAATGGAAAGAGAGAGAACACTGCTATCAGTGTTACTTTAACAATTGATGTCGGGCACAAAAGCCACGAGCGTTCCGGCAATAATGAAAATCAGGATCGTGACCCGGGACAGCGGAATGATACGTGACCTAATTTTTCGATGGATATATTTTTGTTATTGTTGGAAGATTGTGGGTGTGCGTTGCATGAGTCGGTGGAAAAGAATCGGCGATGACAGTTGCTTGGCAGTTATTGTGTAACCGATATACAGTCGGTGACAAAAATATTCGGATACGATTATACTTTTGATTTCTAAGATATATGTTTTGAATATATAGGGTGTCCCATGTATGGAGAGCATCTTTAGCACTAGCTTTTGATTTGCAGAAAATTTATTTTAACAAATGTCCAAAGTGATGTCCATCAACTTTGATATATTTTTGCATTAATCCTTCTATCGTTGTTATCTTATTATTTAAATCTATTCTGAGACATTGGTGGATTTTCTGTACTCAGGTTGACGCGAAGGTTACACTATTTAACGAATAATAATAGTCCTGAAACACGTTCGGAAGTTTCCCCAAAAAGCAATTGAAAAATCAAAAAATCGAATTCGCCCTTATTTCAAAATTTTCCCAATTCATTTCGAGCCAAATTCGAACCCTCCAAATTACTCGTTCGAACTCCCAGACCATCGTTCCGAACCATTGCGCGGTATCCAAAATAAATAAACAACAAATACATCCCTCCTTCTTCGATTCTCCGTTCAACGTCAAACAGTCCCCGGTGTCCCGATATTCAAATGCCAACGACGCTTGTTAACGCTCTAGCACGCCAATGGGAATCCTAAATCGACCGCTCTCCATCGGTCAATTCCGAACCGTTGCGTTCCATAGGTGGTTGGGCAACCGTGGACCCGGTATTCACCGAACCAGGGGCCGCATAATGATTCCCATTGGCTCGGTTCGGTCAGAGGGCTACACAGCCTGAACCAGAGCGAAAACGGGAGGAAAGTGTGTCAAGTTTGCCCCTCCCTCCTCCTGTGTCCATCGATCGACCTACTGACACGATCATCGGGAGGCTGAAGGAAGAAAAAAAAAAAACAGTCTCTCGTGGCCAAAGGTGTGGCAGTGAGAGGAGGGACTATTGGACGCCTTGGGTTGTAATTAATACCGACAACCGTGCCCCCCTCCCTCCCGCCCCCCAAATGCTCGGGATAATTAGGAACGACGCACGTCGCGGAAGAGCATTTTACCCCCATTAGTTCCGGAGACCGATTCCTGTTACTTAACCAGTCTCGTTAGGGCTGGGCTTCCTTCGTTAACTATAGGGGGTTAGTGGGGGGAGGGGTCTTTCCTACACGGTTAGGTAACCGGTTTCGCGAGCACCGTCGATCATCCTCTCCGTGGACGGGCCCCGCTTATCCGCAACACATCCGACAGATAGACAGGAAATTGTCCGGGAATAGGTGTACAGTGATGCGGGCGGGTATATGGTTCTCGGTGGAGCGTAAAGGAACGGTGAGCGCATCGACGAACAGAAAAAAAAGTACAGTCTGCCCTCGAACGGTCGTGGGCTTGAACAACGTTGTTCTTGTTGGTGGATTTTTTTTTTTTCTTAAAAATGTTAGGTATTAATGCTTTGATGTCCGATGGCGTATACTCGTTGGTGATATTAATGTGACCACTTGTCTATGTTAAACAAAATCTAACATCAATTTTTTGAAACATAATTGTTATTCTTTGATGTCAAGATGTTTTTTTATATTATTCTGGCAATATGTTTGGTGGAAGTAGAGGAAATAGTTTTTGTGCACTGGTGCACTGAAAAAAAGTTGTTTCTTTTTAATCAAATTTTTAAGTGGTTATATTAATATGGTCAGTGCGATTAATTTATTGTGAGAACTCGCGAAACTTTTCGTTTGTTTATTCCCCTTTATTATTTCGTACTTTAAATGTATTTTCCCGATTTTATAAAAAATTAGTTTTTAAAATATTATTACGTGTTTTCTAACATACGCATTTTCTTCATATTTCACTGATTTTCGTCTGCTAGGAATATAACTGGCGCTCGTATTGCGACCTGCGGTTGGTGTGTTAACCACCTATTGTTCCGAATGAATTTGAAGTCACATATATGTATATCGATATTTTTTTGGTTTAATTTAATTCTTTGCCGCTGTATATTACAATTTCTCTTTGGTAACTGATAAGGTTCTTGGTAGCCATTATTAACTCTAGCTAGAGATATTGGAGTAACAATAAACTCTTTGAAAATTGTAAATTCATTGTTAATTTGTATTTAGAAGTCGATATTTGTTCGTTTCGCATTACACAAATGTTTTTATAGTCACGAAAAAAGTTCATCAATTTTTTTATAGTCACGAAAAAAGCCCATTAATTTTTTTATAGTCACGAAAAAAGTCGAGCTATAGAGGGTTAAACAAATTTTGGAGCGAGCCGTGTGTTTATTCGAGAGGGTTGAGAAAGTACGAGAGCATAGGTGACATTCATAACCCGTAAATTACGGCAGTCACAGCGGCGAGACGTCTATCGAAAAAAGAAAGGCGGAATAGGAGCTCTCTTGCTCGCTGTGTCGCAATATGTAACACGTTCGGTTATACCGGAAAATCGTAACGGACAGCCGTGCGTCCTAGAGTTCGTTGGACCGATTTTTTCTCCCCTATGATTTTCCGAGTAACATTTCCTTTTCTGTAGCTTATTTTACTGTAAGAATACAGTAATAACAGACATATATGTATATAACACACAGAATGAGGTTTCCTATGGACTTACCCTCACTTTCTCTTCTTTGCTTACTATTGTTTGTTGGTCGAATGTTTATTTGGTAGACACGATTGACGTGACATTTTTTTCACGTGGGAGGTGTGCTCCGCGTAAATCGATGATCGAATGCTATGAACAGGTAGTGGTGGCACTGATAGAGCTTCACACTTTATCAATTTATTCGTTTTTAAGATATTCCATAAATAACATCCATCCTAACTATTACATGTATCCTAATACTTTTTCAATCAGAATTAAACACTTTTTAAAGTCCTAGTGCTAAAAAATACTGATATTTTAAAAAAACGTCTCCACGTACAACAAAATGTTACCCCTAAAACACTGTGAAGGATTTTTTTTTCGTTCCATACTTTTTTTTTTTAATTGACCTAAAACGAGTGATTTTTAGGTGAAAATCGCACTTTTTCAGGAAAATGTCCGCCATTTTGTTCCTAATCAATATTTCGAAAAATCCCACGTTCAAGGACAAGATTGGTTCATCAATTACATAAATCTCACGGAATTTTTAATTTCAAATGAACTTTTGTGTTGATCACTTTTTGTGAAGAGACATCCGTGAGATCGCTCACCATTTATTTACTAATAAACATTTTTAAATAAAAAAAATTACCTTATAATCTAGAAACTGCATTCTTTCAAACACAACCACATTTTTTCAAAGAGGTCTTATATTTTTTGAGAAAAAAATTCCCAAAGAACACGCTTTTTTCGGCCTCCTGACTGAGCATGACCCCTTAATAACACGCTACCAGAGACACTTCATCGTCATTACCTCCTCCGAGAAACACCTCGCTAAATTACCATTCCCAATTAATTAAAGACAGACCCGTTTAGTACTTCATACAGCGGTCGAGAAACGCAGGGGGTGTTTCCAGGAAACGCTTCCACCGGGTGGGATGAAACCCGACGTAAAGACTGGCGGCGAGCTCGAGGCCACAAGCTGCGGAATTATAATAAAGTGTGCCATCGGTGTGTCAGGAGCTGCTGCTGCTGCAAGGGATGTGAATGGCTCTATTTCGGGCGTGCACGAGACCCCGAAGCGGGCTGGCTCGGTCGCGCCGCTATAAATACAATGAAAGGGGGAGCGAGTGGACGCGATCGGTCCCGGCAGTAATTTCGCCTTAGTTATTAGATGTCTGACCGTCTAGGGGGTTACGCAAGGATACCGCGGGAGGAGGTAGATTTTCGTGTAGAGGAAGAGGGTAGAGCTGTACGTTGAACTGAGGGGGACATAGCGTCGCGGGACCAGAAGGGGGAAAAACGACGAGAAATGGAACGCTGGTAGAGCAAAGGGGGTAGAGCAAGGGGGTGGTAGAGTATAAGGGGGGTAGACGATAGGGGGAGGACGAGTCTCGTGTCTCTGTGCGCGAGAAAGGATGGTGGAAAGTGGCGAAGGGGCTGGCGACGCTCGATGGCGGGGGTGGATGGAACGAGTTAGGGGGAAAAAGGACGCGTCGCGAAGAGGAGAGGAGTCGAGAACGTCGCCGGTCATGGACCGACGTGAACAGGGAACGGAGGAGGCGCACGAAGTTGCGATGGGAGAGGTTGGGGTGTCGTTGACGAGACTAGCGTGGAAAGGGGGTGAAAAATAATCGTGGATGAGCGGGAAGCGCCGATGGATGGGTGGGGGGCTACGTTTCATCCCGACATTACCGTGATTAGTAACTCCGCTTACTTGCCTGCAGGCTGTCGTTCGTAATTTTTTTTTTTTTTCGCGTGGAATGGTCGGAGTAAAGCGTCACGGATTCGAGCCGTGCACGGGGAGCCGCTTAATCTTTTAATGCTCGCGAGAACGAATCGGGGGGAAAAGAATGGCGTGTCCTTCGGTGTTTAGGCCGATTTCTTGTAGCAATTTATCGTTCCTTCTTACGGCGGGGAGGACGTACGGATACCGTTGGAAGGTGTTGCAATGGAATTGTAAATGTGATTGGGAAAGTTTATGGAATTTTGTATCTTGGAAAACGGATGTGCGGAAGCAAGTACGATACAGAAACTGTATTTTTTGGTTTTATTGTACATTAAATGTTTTTTTGTATTATAGTGCGAATGTATACTTATATATATATATATATGGTATATGTGGCGAATGTATACTTATTCACGGGATCTGTAATCGAGGTCGATAAGAATGTTTGGTAACTGTCGATAATGTTGATTATTTTCTGTGTTTTACTAGAATGTTCAATGTATCAGTGTAACAACCAACTCTATTAGTTTATTATTATTTGTATCTACATCTCCTTTTTTTTTTCTAATTTCATCTGGTATTTCTGGAATATTAAGCTCACCGCTGTAGAATAAGACGAATACTTACTATTACCTTAAAAAGAAAAAATATTTAACTATTTTATAGAATGAAGCTTTTACTTGAGATTGAACGAAATAATAGCTGGAAGGAATGCAATTCTTATTACTATTACCCCCCAGTTTTCGTACATTCTCCGTTCTCCTTACACCGAGTTGATATTGGCGAACCAGTTAGCGACAAACTCCGAATTCCTAAGAATCGACGAATCCCGACAGCCAGGACATTCCCCGCGATCCTTTCCGCTAATTAATTCCCAAGGTCTAAATGAGCCGGCGTTGATTTCGAGCCAGTTGGCGGCTAACCTGCGCTGTTCCTCTCTCGACTCCGCCTTTGCCCATCCCCGAGCTGTCAGGTTCCTCTGATTTGCGATTACTTGATCTCGATTGTTTTGGTATTACTCTTATTTCGACCCTTTCACGAGCACTGGATTTTGATCCTTTGGCGATTAAGCTTGAGTTCGATCCTTTGGTGATTACTCGATTTCGATCCTTTGGCGATTAGGTACTCGACTTCGATCGTTTCCCAATTACTCGACTTCGATTGATTCGCGTGAGTCTGCGCGCAGCTCCAGCGTTTCATCGCGCAGAACTTCCTCGTGGCGAACATTCGCGCCATTTTCTTTTTAGTGAGAATACCGAGGAGTTCAGTTTAACTAACTGAAAAAACGTTTGTCCAACAGTTAATGCATCGACACCGACTCACCAATATGTATTTATATGTCTGATAACTGGACTACGGATTTTTATACAAAATGACATTTTGCAAATGACGTCCAAAATCAAATAACTAACGAAACGTTTATTCGGTAAGTTCGAGTGAACCCACAAAACGGGTGGCCCGTTTGTTTCTGCTCGTCCATGATTACCTACTTTCCAGTCCCTCCAAAGCTTCGGGTGGTTCGACATTCGAGGTGATTTATCGGCTCGCAGCGATCGACTCCTACGCCATCCACCGTCTCGAACGACCCTAATCTTCCCCTCGTTTCCATCGACTTTCCTTTCTCGTGGATGTCGCCCTCGACACGGTTCTAGCCGAAAAAAAAAAGAAAGAATCGATATCCTGGACAATAGCGTCGCGTCAGGTTTTTTCGCCTGGTGTTCGTTTAATTAGTCCGTCCCGATGTCTCCCTCGGGAGACACACTGGCGAAGACGGTGGGGTACTCGCGAAAGTTAATCAGAACGAACGTGAAAGGAAAAAAAACTGCACCTATCGTTTTACATAAAAGACACGTGGTATTATTACAAGTTGCTTGCCCCAGCCACACGACTTAATTTTACAGTTTGAAATAGTCTCGCTAGGGTCCACAGATGGGCAAACTTTTTATCTGGATAAAAAGTTTCGAATAACGAATAAAAGATAGAAAAAATATTTTGGTAATTTTTACTTGCTACGTGGAAATTTCTATTTTTATAATAAAATATTCTTTATGAATGGATCGATATTCGTCGAACAATTATTTAATCTCATTAACTGTTTAAAGCTCTTAGTAAATTTTAAGAATCACCTTAATATCAGTTCGATGGTATTTATCTGCTCTCTGTATGCACCGTAAGTAAACGGTCCTCTTTTTATATCCTTGACCCTTTAAATTTTCCTTTGTTTCGAAACTGTATCTGGGCTCGTAGCCGTGAAAGGGATAGTTTGATCAGCTGATTTTTTTCAATGACGCTCGAATGCGTGGGTGTCGGCTAACGTAGGTGTGCATAGTAACAGGTGGTACTAGCAGTCCCACGGAGAACCGTAATGCAGTTTGACGGCGGCCATTCAGCTGGTCTCAACACCACCGATCCTCTCTCTCTCTCTCTCTCTCTCTCCCATCTCCGTTCTCATCGTGGAAGTGTTTGAGAAGCTTGTCCCGCGTATCGAGACGTCTCGAAGTGCTATCTCGACGAAGGGTTATCGCCAGAAGATCCTCCTCCGAGATGATCCGAGCCAAACACTGGATCGCAGACCGGTCTCCGGTCGGTTCTCGACATCGTTGCCGGAAAACGAGCGTGTAACGTGTAGAATATCACTGGCTCTCGATAATAGATCGATTCCCTTATTTCCGTCGTTTGATCATCTTACATTGAATTATTCGGTATACCAACAGGTCATCTAATATAATCATTTTAATAGACTGGTAATAGTTTTTAAATTCAAAATATATTTAAAAGATTTTTTTCAATCAGATGACAATTAATATATTATTACTGTTGAGACTTTTCGAGGGGAATCCTTTTGGAGAAATTACCCTAATGTTTTGTAAATATTGTAGCTACTTTTATGAGGGGGGACACATCGATACTGATTCAATCGATTTGATAGTGTTCTGAACATTTTCCTGACGTTTTTTTTTGGAAGATGATGGAAAACGGAGAACTGAAATGAGAAGTAATGTTTGATGTTCTGGATGATGAATATTGAATTTGATAGAATATTTATAGAGGATTGATTATTGGTATACCTAATATTACCTAGGACTTTCTTTAGAATCTTCAGTGGTAAAGTATGAGTCTGGATAACATCTACTACAATAGTTTAGTTTTCTTCTTTAAATCTATCCATATAAGTTCGACTGCCTCGAATACTCACGGACTGAGTGTCTTATAATCATATCATCTTGTTAATTGCTACCCCCACACACCCCATCCATACTTCGAAATCTTCTTTTTCCATCTCTATTATTTCAAAGTGTTCATTTATAGCCTTATATAACCTACAAAACCTGACGAAACAACAATTTCATCAAAAAGTTTAATATTTATGTATTATTAATAATACATATTAGAATCCACAAAATAGGAAACATAATTCCGTTGAATTTTTATTTTTACAACATCCCTGCCTAAAATTCTGAATTTACATAAATATCCGCAGTTTACCAACGCGTCTGAATTTATTAAATATCATACCATTGCATTACTACCGTTATTAATGTTTCTTCCACGAAATGAAACACATCGCGACGTTGATGAATTCCACGGAAAAAAAGCGTGGGGCCCGTTTGAATTCGACGACGCGTCAGAATTATATCGAGGGTGGAGAAACGAACCGCGGAAATTTATTTCGCGGGGATTTCCAACGGGAACGCGTCGGACGGTTCGTTTTTCATGGAAACAAATGGAAACGTCTGGACGATGTTCGCCAGACGTCGTTTCGTTTACCCGCTTCCGGAACACCGTGTCGGCAGCCCGTCAGCAAACAGCCCCAAAGCGTTCGTTCGTCGCGCTTTTTCTCCTGCGATCGGTCCTGTTTTCACTCTTCCGTTTCCCGTTCGCCATCGGTCGAATTTGATTGTTTCTCGACGCGCGATAGGCAATACCTTGGCGGACATCACGGGACCTCGAGCTACGTCGAACGCTGCCGGCTGTTTTCCTTCGAGTCTCGCTTACGTGCTGGAAATTGGTGAAGCTTTGATTTATCGCCGTTCGTGACGATTTCTGTTCAGAACGAAGTGGGCAAGATTGTTTATTTCGTAAAAAAAAAAAGCTCTGTGAAATACAATAAAAGACAAAACTTTCATCGAATCCAACAATTTTTCTAGTTTATTCTTAACTGAATAACATACTTAAGAGAAGATAGAAATACCTGCTTTAGTTCTTGTCTTCAACAGTTATTTTATGAAGTTTTTTTTTCGCATAAAAATCCAAAGTCTAGACATTACTAATTGGTACAGAATTGCTTTATATGCCTGCCCAATTGTCATCTATTTCCGTGTTTATTAGTCTATTCGGTTGAATACTGATTGATATTTAATGTACTTTACACTCGATTGTCTCCCCTGAAGGGTTGGTTACACATTCGAATATTATTGGCTTCGTTGCAGAGGATAAAATCCAGTTTCGTGTCTGAGTGCGACGGTCAATCAAGTATAGGAAATTTCAACGAAACCTTGTCGGTCATCAATATGTTAACTGGATAATTCTTCGAACATGGACACACATGTGGACTCAATTGAAGATGGATGACTATAGATATAATGAAAATAAACGAGAAAATAAACAGTTTTTTCTACACATTTCTAGAAAATTCTTGTTACGACAAACTGTACCGTACCAATTTTTAATCCACTAACCACGTGCGATCATCTTCAAAAATGACCGGAAATTGATAACCCAGACGTATCACTCGCTCCCAAGAATTCTGGTTCAAGGCACAGTTCTGAGAAGCTCCGGGTCAGAGTAATTGGTAATTAATTCCAGTAGCTAGTATCCACCGAAGCGGACGTTCACTGCATTCTAATGACCGGGATGACTTCTGCAATGACGTTTGTATACTTAAGCACAATTTTCGAATCAACGTAGGTCATATATCTTGATACTTCGGTGCCTTTAGTGAACCCTAAGGCTATCTTCTGAAACATTTATTTCCATAGTATCGCTATGTCCTTCTCGGCAGGTATTCAATAATTTTTCCATCAATCTCAATAGAAACTATAGTCCAATTTTGCACATTTATTTACATTTAATCGCCACTGTCGCTACCGTCGACACGAACAATTTGTATGCCTCGAATTTTTCAATAACACTTCAGTTTCGAAGTTCTTTTTATTCTTGATTCTATCCTTTTAACATGTTTACATAATTTTATGCGAAAAATTAAATCTTATTATTCATACAGTACTATAGAACATAGAAATATTACAAATACTTGTCCAAACATACAGTCTCGAAGTGAAAAAAGTAATATCCGTCAAAGTGTTCATACAATCCGTTTTTCAGCAAGTATAGAATATATGAATTTAATGAGATCCTTGTCGGCAGTTACCAGGTTAAAATCACGTACCATTGGATTCCTCTTGCTGCGACCATTCTGTGTACACAAACAAATGAAAGCATACTCTGGCATACAGCTTTCACTACGCGTTTCATCATCTTTCTCACACGTTAAAGGGTTACAGTTCTCTTTCAATTGACTAATTATAAATCAAAAACAATTCTCTCCTTCAAACAAATAATAATAAATTCCATCAACGTATTATATCAACGCGTATGGTATCCATTAAAGCGTCACCCATCTTTTTCAATTAACTAATTACAGATCAAAAGTCTATTCAGCCTCCCAAACAACAACAACAACAATAATAATTCTATTAACGTACACGAGCAGTTTAAAGTCAGAATATTTCCCATTATATCCACCGGCTTTCACGGTATCAAAAACCATTCTCGCCCCCGGTGTAATGAACTCCAATATCCATTTACGTTCGTGTGTGCACGCGCGCGCGCAGCCTCCAGGAACAGCCCAGCACAAAAACGGAGAAACGTTACGCTCCCCTAGAATACACACATAGCTCCACGCTCTCTTGCCAACCCTTTCGACACAGAGGACACTTCCGGTTAGATTTCGCTAAACTCCGTGCACCTGCAAAAAAATTCCGCGAATATGCCTCCACCCCTTTTACCACGAATTGAATTCGCGGTGGTCCCACGATGGGTACGACGGAAGGCAGGGAAGAGAAAAAAAAAATATTTCAGCTAGACGCGCGCAATTAACCCGACAAGCCCCCGAATAGGGGCTGCCGAACAGCAGCCTGAAATGAGGGGGGCGGGCGGGTTAGAGGGTGAAAGACGCGAGAGAAAAGAGGTGTACCACACGGAACAGAGGTTGCTTACCATCGCGACCCCGACGAGCACAGGACGACGGCAGTCGTCGTCGGTCGCTTAATGCGAATTTCACATGCATAGAAGAAAAGAGAACGCGCCAAGGGGGGAACCGCAGGAAGCGATGCCAGGCACGTAGCATTTTAACATGGAAAGGAGTCGAAAGAGGGCGGAGAGGTGAGAGAGGAAGGGGTGAAGCGTTGGACGTTTCGTCCTTCGCGCGGGCAAAAGCTTCGACTTTTTACCTTTTCCCTGTTACCTCCTCTCTTTCCATCTGTAGCCTCACCACCCCTTCTGTTCGTATTCCTTTGCTCGTTTTCTACGACCCACCCTCCACCCCCTCAGTCGCTGGACGTTTTTACCCTTTCGATTCCAGCCGAGCAACGGTCCCTCCCGGTCTTCCGGGATCGCAAAGAGAAGAGCAAACAGAACGTACCAGCCTGTATCCCGTTTTAATATCGCGTACACGAGCGCCACCGTGCATTATAAGCTTTTCGAGATGAATTCGTGGGTTTCGTGCCGGATGTGTCGTCCCTCGCGATGCACGGCGGAGATACCGTGGAGAAATTTTGGAGTTGTAAATTGGGCAAGCGAGTGATCGAGGAAGAAAATTTAACAGCTGGGTCATGCAATTAAATTTTTTTTTGGAAATTATAGTTTTATTTAAATAGTAGATAAAGGAACGAATTTTGGCAATTTTAGGGAGCCCCTTGGATAATATCATTCACTGACGGTGTTCGCAAAATCTTCGTGGAAGTTTAAACTTTTAAGGAAGCGTTTTTCTATTTTTGATTGATATTGATGTTCCAATGAATGTGCGTTTATCCTATAGTTACACTTTGTTTCTCGACTCATTTCATTTCCACTGTTTTCTTGGTGGAATATTGTGCTCTGTTTACTTTACGTTACTGTGCGCTTTTTCGATTTCCAATATTTGTTTAATCATAGAGCATTCCTAACCCAGACCTCAACCTTCACGCAATTGCTTCCTGTTTCCATTGTCATCTTCTTCTCGCTCTATTGTCATCGTCTTTTCTCTTCATTGTTCCCAATCTACGGTAATGTCGTTTGAAACAGATAGTAAACATACAACCACTCCTCGATAATAATCGAGAAAATGAATTTTTTTCTCAAAAACTATAAGACCTTTTTCAAAAAATGTGTTTGTGTTTCAAAGATTGCAGTTTCTAGATTATAAGGTAATTTTTTTATTTAAAGATATTAGTAAATCAATGGTGAGCGATCTCCCGGATGTCTCTTCACAAAAAGTGGGCTGCCGTGATCGCTGTAACTTCGTAACGGTTCATCTGAAATTAAAAATTCAGTAAGATTTATGTAATGGAAGAATCAATCTTGTCCTTGAACGTGGGGTTTTTCGAAATATTAATTAGGAACAAAATGGCGGACATTTTCTTAAAAAAATGCGATTATCACCTAAAAATCACTCGTTTTTGGTCAGTTAAAAAAAATTATGGAACGAAAACAAAAATCCTTCGTTCAAGGACAAGTTTTTCAGATTTGAAATAAGGCGCAAAAGGTTTCATGTAAATCGGCACAGTAGTTTAAAGTTTAAAACGTGTTTAAAGTTTCACGTCAAGTTCACACTCATATAAAATGTTCATTCGTTAACGCCTGTAACCCTGTCATTTTCAATTGGATTACCTTGAAACTTGCACAGAATATTCTCGAGATGTACATAAACAAAATGTAGAAAGTGAAAAATCGATTTTTTCCAAATTTCTGTCTAAGCATGACCCCTTAAAAATGGTTGCCATTTCTATTTATCGAAAAACCCATAGTATCGAAAATAAATTTCTGTACAACATGTTTCTTCTATATTACCGTCAAAAATTCTAAATTTGCACAAACATCCGCTGTCTAATATTCATACACCAGGAACTATTCCTCTCGGTCGGTTATCGAGTCGGTGCCAAAGTGTTCGAAAAGAGTTATCCGCCGACGAGCTAACGAGGCAGAAACTGCGCGACATCGGCTGTATATCGCGGGTCCCTTCTTACCCCTGTTGCCCTTATAGCCGACGACAAACTGTTTCGTGACGTGAAACGGTAGCGGGAGGAGGGAGGAGCTGCGGAGGGCGCGCGAGGGTTCGTCGAGGCAGTAAATTTCAGCGCCCAAGTATATCGCCGCGGCGTCTCTCCCAACCCCCTTTACCGACCAGGGCCGCGTATAAATTTCCAACGCCTAATCCCGCAAAAACCGAGGCGGGGATCGGGCGGCCGAGCGTCGACCGCGAAACAAAAAGCCGACTTTTAAAGGGTTAAAAGGCAGAGTAGGAGCTCGACCAGGGCATTTCTCTGCACGCCTGTTCTTCTTTTTTAAAATTTTATTTTCATTCTTTTCCCCCTTCGTACACGGCCAGCACCGCCGTTCGTTCGATCCGTGCCACTAATAAAACGCTAATTAACGCTTCGCCTCGCGCGCCACGACCGAATCGAACGGGGTTCGTCGAGCCTCTTCGGAACCTTGACTCCTGCTCGGTGATTAATTACCGGCAGCACGCTCGTCCTTCTACCACGAATTCCATCGGCTGTATCGCGATCTCCCCTCTTGCAAAAATCGAACTGGTTTCATTTTTTTTAAATATATATATATATATATTCTTTAGCAACAATGTAATCTGAGGCTTCGTTACCGAGATATTAACGAAAAACCCCGACCAATCAGAGTTCCCGCGGTAGCGTTGGCCACAAATCGCAGCGCCTCGTAATCGTTCGAACGATAATCATCCCTAGGAACGATTAGTCGGACAACGACAGTTTTAGAGAAGATTACTGACTGTTGGTAATTAGGCAATCAGGCTTATAGAATTGCACCGTGATCTCGGTGATTCTCACCGTTTACGGATGCATGATGCAGCGATCAAACGACTGAGATCCTTCGGAGCACTGTTTATAGTTATAGTTAACGAGAAATGGGCTTTTTCCGTTTCTAGTTTATTCGTCGTTCTGGCGGTTTATTATCTTTGGTTTTACGACTTTATTGCGCACTCTGGATGTATAAAGACGAAATTAACACTATATCTGCGTGTACCTGGTATTATTCGAAGTCTGTTGAGGGCGATGTTGGACGTAAGCATTACCGCTTATTAATATTAAGACAGTCGGTGTGTATGAAGTAAACGAGATAATTGGTAAAAATGATGTATTTTAAGACATGTTTATTATTTTGTTATAGTACAAACGTTGTCCATCGAGTTTTAATGTGTCGTAAACAGTATTTATTTTAGATTTTCAGTACTTTAGGAAGCGTAAGTACGTGCTGCTGCGAAACTTAATATTTTCGTTTAACTACAATATTGCTCAATAAGATCCCGTTGTTTAGATACAAATAGCGATTTTTTATAGAGCAGTGAATATGATTTTGCACCATTGGTTACCTTCTGTCTTACAGACAAAGATGAATATCACCAAACGAGTGGGAAGGAATTACGAGCAGTTATACTGTAGGACGAACGCATTCGTAGATTTTATGTCATACACAATATAATCGTATATTACACATAAATACTAGTCCTGTAATAAGTCGTGTCCTTCTGGAAAAATTATCCCAACATTTCCCAAAAATATACAGACAGCTGTATCTTATGTTATCAAGGGACGAAAGATACACTGATATTGGCGTATGTCGTGTAGTGGTTTAATAGCCAGCAAACAGAGAATTTTAATCAGGCTTTAGTTCGTCTGGTCAGATGAACAATTACGTTATAGTCAGATTTTAGTTTACCTGATCAACCGAACACAGATATAGCGCGTATAAATCTTTCTAGTTCAACATTTTTACTGCACAAATATTTCTATATCTCGCTGTATATTACTAGCCATATGGATAAGTAGTCTAATCTAATCCAGAGATAAATTTGTATCATTTCATCCTTTGCAAACGTATACGTATAATCCTTTACCCAGCTAACCAACGTCAGATATGATAGATACGTTGAACCCGCTATAGTATAATGTGCTATACAGTGTATCCTATATGTATAATTTGAGCACTTACCTCACTTGCTTTTGATTTGCAGAAACTTCATTTTAACAAGTGTTCAAAGTGATGTCCATCAACTTCGATATATTTTTGCACTAATTTCTCTCTCGAATTTATTTTATTATTTAAATTTATTCTCATACACTTGTGAATTTTTCGTATTCAAGGTCACATGAAGGTCACACTATTACAGGTCATTGGATTGGTCTTAATCTAAACTATTCCACCATGTTGATAAAAATATATATCCCCATTTAAGAACCATCAATGACCTTAAAATTTCGAAAAAAATATGACCTTAAGAATAATTTTTGCTTATCATAGTATTTGCTCCTAACCAAATAATACCCTCATATTTTTTTGTATTTTCCAAAACAAGTGGGATACTGAAGGTGCTCAGGATAGGTGGGACATTTTCTGTGTATATTCCTTTGCACAGCTAGCTAACGTCAGATATGACAGATAAGTCGATCCTGCTATATACCGAACGACAAAGCACGATCTCACGGAGAAAATCATCCGTGTCTACCTAACTATTCTCGGCCCATCGAAGGTTCTTCCACCGTGTTCATTTATATAGACTTATCATTATCAGGTAGGCGGCGCTCATAGTCGCTCGAAATAGAAGGTTGCAGCGTCTGATTATCTTCATTATAGGTAGTAGGTGGTTCCGCGTTTATCTTCCCAGGGAATCGCTGACGGAGCCAACGCACCTGTCCTCGCGTTCTCACGTGGAATCAAAGAAAACCACCGTGCAGAAAACCAGTCCCTCGATTTATGATCATTCTCGTATGTATAATCAGCGTCGGTTCGCAGACGACCGGGATGATTAACGCGTCAGTCTGAATCGTTTCATTCAGAATCTCCCGCCAATTTGCTGTTCGCCACGATAACGACACCTGAAACGTCAAGCGGTTACTAGAGCGATGCCAGACGCGCGTCGAAGCGGAAATCGAGGTGAAAAGACGGATCGAAACGCACCGTTTCACTCGATTGTCGCGAATTAACTCGCTGCTCGAAGCCTGGGACATAATCCATGACTTCAATTACAGTAAATCCTCGATAAGTGTTTGAAGGCTCCTCGACACTGACGAGAAGAGATCCCCAGGTGTGACGCTGACTTTTTAACTCTTTGAGGCACGCGATTTTAAAGAAAATAAAAACCGTAGTTGCACAGAATTTTTTTTAATATAAAAGGAATTATATAAAAATAAGATATTAAACTGTACGACTGTGAGTAACTTCAACTTTTCGAGGTGGGTTAAAATATATCCCACCATGCATAAAAAGCTAAGCAAAAGGTGGGACAGTTTTTAACCCAACCTAACCCTAAAGAGTTAATGAGGTTTAGCACAGTGATAGAGCTTGGAATTTTGAAGCCAATGATATTTGTTTCAGCCGTTTATGGCCATTAGTTTATGAAATATTTAATGTTCAGTGACGAGGAGCCTTAGAACACTCATCGAAGATTCACTGTACTGTTCACAGACCAGGTGTTCTATTCTTCCTGTGTTTGCCTGTGTAACACACGTCTTTCATTCTCTCTGGAATTTTTATTCTGCGATACAATGAACTGAAACAAGGTACTATATGAAAGAACACCGCATACTACCCCTTTCTTTCATCAAGGAAACTCAATTTTCGCAAAAATGTTAAAATGTCTTCAATATCAGTGTTCTGTTAATTTTTTGGCTGGTAATAAGTCTGTAGTATTCTCCATCCACAGAGCAATGTCTGCACCGTTGATATTCCTTCTGTTTAGTCTGTTATAATTGGAGAAGCAAAGAGGGAAAGGGAGATCGTAGGTTTGTCGGACCCTGATTCGAACAGGGATCCTTCGTTTGCCGGACCAGACTGTTCTAATTGAGTTAACTAGGCCGTCGAAAGGCGCCTACGGAGGGCCAACGCTTCCGAGTGGCTTCCGTCCATGCGGACTAGATAATATTTGATAGTATTTTGTCACGAGTGATTCATTAGCCCCCTGTTTCAGGCTCTATTTATACTGTGAATATCTCGCTGGATTTGGAAGTACGTGAGGCGAGGGCCAGACTCCTCGGTTCACTGAGAATCTTTATTTATCATTTAGAAGAGAGTCTGGAATATAGCACCTTTTCTATAGAATGTTATTATGGAATATATTGTTTAGAAGGGACTCTGGAATATATCTACTTACATCATGGTTTCGTCAATTTATTTAAAGACTCATTGTTGCCATTATTCTTCCTCTCTCTTTGTTCCATAAATAATCCACTAGTTACACAGGTTGGTGTAAAATGGTTCGAAGATTGAAAGCAGACGTCGACCGATTCTGCTCCCGCTTTTCGAAAAAGTTTTGCAATAAAATAAAATAATGTGTTAAAATTATGGGGATTATATATACAGAGTGTTAAAAGATTTGTCTAAGGCTTTAGGGGCTTATAGTACTCACCAAGTGGAGTAAACAATTACACAGTGACGTGAGTTGTTTACTATTCTATCAGGTTCCAAAGAAAATAAAAACTTCTTCAAAATTGATCAAACTCTCATGTACAGTGAATTCTAGAGAATCATGAGTGCTATAAATGCAGAAAATCCGCAGTCTACTCATAATTTTCAGGGAATATTTCCTGGACATGTCCCTTTTCTGTTGTACATAAAAATTATTTCCATAGCTCACTAGATAACATACAGGTATGTCCCTTTTCTACAATAAACATTCAGCCTACAAAATTGGTATTCTGCAAAGCCGATTCCTTACAAAAATGAAGATATCCTTCTGCAATTAGCATAAATTCATTTGTCGAATGAAATCGGTTGAACGCCCATAGCGAACGAGTTAATACAGACTCCTCTCGATTATTGTCCCGAACTCGGGTCCGCACCGGGACAATAATCGCATAGAAAGAAATGCTTCAGAACCTCGTAAATTCGGTTTTTGCCTGAAGCCTGAGTCTTAGCAACAAAGTATGCGTTTGATAGCCCCCCCCCCCTATAGTAGTGGACAATAATCGTGTAGAACAAACTGGACGATAATCGAGAGGAATCTGTATTCCCTAATCATCGATCAATAGTCTCAAAAAGCAGGGAACCTAATCACCTCTACAAACCCAAGCTACAGTTCACTTCCAATGATTCCTACCGTCCCATTCATAAGACTAATGCCAAGAACGACAAGAATCATCACATAGTCAGTTCATATACGCTTCAGCGCAGGCATTCGACATCGGGACGCAGCGTCGTTCGGTCGTTAATATCCTTCAGCCTGCGTTTCAACCGCGGTCTGAACTTCCGAGCGCTGGCAAGAACCGCAGAAAATGACATTTTACTCGTTTAGCTCGCCCCTTCCTGCCCCCTCCTCTTCCTGGCGTGTCCATTACGGTCCACATGTACGCGCACAGAGGGCCTTGCGGAATAGAACGATAGCGAGAGAGAGCAGGCAGCTCGTTTAAATCCCTTTTCATCCCCCTCCCCAGATCGGCGTATCGCAACTCCGACGATATTTCATCCGTTGCGGCTGCACGCGGCCCGACTCCCGCATAATATCAAAGGGAAACCTCGAGGAGCTCGTAAGAACAGAGAACAACTGCCTCCCAAAAATCCTCCCGAGCACAGAAACTTCCGTTGGGCATCGGTCGGCTGGCTTTTCTATGGAACGTTTCGGTGCTGGATCACGCTAACACCACCAACCCCCTTTTAGTCTTCTTTACCCGCATTCTTCGCGCGCGATACAACCCACAGGACTCGCTGTTTGGACGCGCGATTGGGCGAATGGGAATACACTTTATTGTCGTGAAAATATAACGGATTTTAATGTATAGGAAGTTTCTATGTAGTAACTCAAATTTGTGTTGTAGGTTGCTTGGAACAAGAATTTTTTTAACAGAAAATTACGTCAGAGTATACGGAAAGCGTGGTTAATTCTGATTGTATGTAATCCGAAAATTCGGATTTTTTTATTTTGAAACTTTGCAGTTTAGTAGGAGACCTACGTGTTAGGCAATTGTTTTTGCTGGTTTGTGATTCTCCGGGGTGGAAACATCCCTTAATCTGTGTTCATTTACAGGTGTATTTAAAAAACTATAGTAGGCGTAAAGAAATTGTTAGGATACAAATTTAATGGCTTTCTATGCTTTCCAAAACTGTGCAATGAAATTGTTGAAAATTTGTTTAGAATTCTCTTGCACGATTTTATAAAGCACAAGAAGGTATTAAATTTTCATTGTAATAATTTCTTTGTGTCTAGTATAATTTTTAAGATATACAAAAAAATAAAGACACATTAACCTTTAAGGGATGTTTTCACCCTAAAGAATGAAAAAGCAACAAAAACAATTGCCTGAAACTTTTACCAAGGACCCTTACAAACGATCAAAGTTTGCAAAAAGATTTTTTTCTTTTACGTGTTACCTGAGTTTCCTTCAACCGTTCGCGGTCTGTGAAGGTCTGTCACGGATAAGTTTGTAAGTGGGCAATGAAATATCGTGGCAGGTATGCGTGTGGTGATAGGGGAGCCGAGGAGGGAATTAGTATTCGGTGAGCTGTAACTGCGTGCACATCAGAGTGACATCTGTGATATTCGTGTACGAAGGTATCTATTAATTTATACTGTTAGTATCATATTATACTGTTGTTTTATTGTGTTATCCTTTATACATAAATGGAAGTAAGTGAATAAATACAGTGGATAAAGAAAGTATTTGTTTAGTTAGGTTTTTTATAACAGAAAGTATGATAGGAAGAAATATGTTGGTTGAAAGCATACTACAGTTAATACAATGTAAGTGAATAAGAATTTTTATAACGTAACCTGAGAATCTGTCAAATTAGTTTTATAACCAGATACGTGCAGATACTGTTTTTTACCCACTGTTTATTAAACTTTCAGGGTAATAGGGTAGTATCACACAGTTCAGACTAGTATGAGCGTCTATCTCCCATTTATTCGAATTATTTTTGTCAACCCTGATCATATTCTACTTCTTTAGTAGAGTTTCTTAGTACTTCTTTAGTAGAGTATTACAAACAACAAACAGAATTCGCGTGTTTGAGTTTGTTTGCCCGAGTATTTTCATTTTTAACTAATTCTTCAAAATAATTCCAAATAGGGTACAGTCCTCAGACCTCACTAATATGTTAGACAGGATTGTAATCCTTAATCGAACATTTAAATTTATACAAGACTACGCTATTATAGACAGTGTTAGTGGAACTGAAAGTGTTTGACACCTTCTATTTACCCTCTGGAGATCGCGGTCCTGAATGTTCCGTGGAGGGTTGTGGTGTACTCAAGAGATACACTAATTGAAAACTATTTATAGGTCTTTTTTTTCATTTTGATTTTTTATATTTAAAAAAAAAAAAAGAATACTCAACATCTTCGTTTCGTCTCGTTAGTTTTCTGAACGTAATTCAGTAATATCGTTTTCACCTAGATCATAGTTTCTCAAGTTTTTTTCAGTTCACTGCCCCTTTTCCAAAGTTTTCTTTTTGTTCATCGCCTCCTTCGTGTCAGTTATCTCTATTATCAAATTTTTCCAACTGAAGCTGTGCGTGTAGTCTTTAAATCTTGAAAAGTTAGATTGAAAATAAAGAAATTAAAGTAACCAGAATGCCCCCCCCCCCAAGCGCCTATGTTGGGAACCTACATGATCTCAACTTTAATTTTCAAACTTATCTTTCGCGTGTATTTGTCACAGCAACCACGACCTTCGGAGAATTAAAACGCATTAACTGCTACGTTGATCACCGGTGCTTAGGACCGCTAAATTATACAAAAGTAATTTAACCGAATGATACATTTATAACACATCTCTGTCTTCTTTCTTAACCCTGCAAATAAAATTATTTCAAATTTTGAATTAATCTGTTCTCAAATAATGGGAAGTACACAAAAAGTAGTACATAAAATTTAAGTTTGTTGGATATTAAAAACAAATATTTAAAAATACAATACCCATTGAAATTTAATCTTCATTTCGGTTCATATAGACTCTAAGAGAACAGCACGGTTAAATCATCTAGTTTTAACAGTCCTATTTACGATCCGAAATTTGGCCTAAACGTGGAGGGGTTGATGACTCAAACCGAACTGTTTCAGAGTCACTGTTAGTCACACACCCGGTAACTGATGTCAGAAGATACGCGATAGACACACCCGACGCGAGTACTCTGACTCAGGGTTGAACACTGTATCAATTATCCATGGGCACCAGAGTTGGCATACTTTTATTTAAATTATACACAGTGAAAAGCCGCGGTATCTAAGGGCATCATCCCGAATTTTAAATAGTTAATGGCATTAAATAATTGTTTGCCAAATATCCACCTATTCAAGGAAAATTATTGTTATTATAAAAATTGAAATTTCCATGTTTAAACGATTCGAAATGAAGTATTTTTTTTTATCTTTTATTCGTTATTCAAAACTCTTTATCTGGATAACGAATTTGTCCATTTCTGATCTGCACTCTTAAATCACTCTGACGCAGAGAGTCAGATATCTAGAGAGAAATTGTGGCCCACCAATTCTCGGTTGGTAGTATGGAGAGTATAGTATAGATTCCTGCGGGGTGATTTCTGTCGCGTTGAACTCCGGCAACGGCGGGCCAAACGGAAGATTGATAACATCGTGGGGTGGATTCACGAGCGTGGTCCAAACCTTACGGCGGCAAGAAACCTCACTTGGTCGACGCAACGTATCAGTTTCTTTTCCCGACGTTTTGGCGAGGTTCGAATCCCCCTTCCCCAGAGAAATCCTTCTTGGAACATCTACGACTCCATCCGAATCGTTACTCGAGGAATCGCAAACGGTTTCGATCGCTTGGTAAAATAGAGAACTGGACATTTATTAACGAAGGCATATTTTATTAACGAATATTTATTAACAAAGTAATATAATTGGACGACAACAACCGTTACGTTCATTAATAGACTGCGGATTTTAAACATTTATGGCCTATAGAGGTCCATGAAATACAATAAACGATTTTTCAAAGTCACCTTCAATTTTTTGCTAATACACCTATAATTTTGTTACGCCTATCTGTTAGAGGATTTCAAGACGAATTCGGTAAGTATCATAACATAACACGTGTTACTTTTTTTTAATTGAATTTTTGAAAGAAAATTGAAGGTGACCTTGAAAAATCGTGACAAATAAAAAGAGTTTACAAAAAAGTTGCTATAATCACGTTAAAGCTCTCTTAAAACCATGCTATATCTGATAAAATCATTTTCGATCTGACTGCTAATAACACTTCGATCTGACTGCTAATCTCTACTGATTCGTGGTCCACCCTGTATATTACTGTAATATATAAAAAGTCTTCGTAACCGCAATCTTCGCCTTAAACATCCACCTGGGACATTTACCTCATAAGCTTACAAATAGTTCTAATTTTACCTTATTTCACATGAAAATTTTGTGATTAATTCATCCAATTTTATGATAATGGCCCACTCTGCACCGGTCACGGGTGACTACTGTCGCAGTCAGCGTGTTAATCTTTCGGAAAGTGGCAAAAGAAACACGATACGCGCGAAATCACGCCTCGTTATCGTGAACGTGTCGCGCCATTATTCCTCTCGTGCACGCTTTTATCCACGGCCGTTTCCGATGAAAGGCCAGCGACGCCTGACAGCAGCGTGTGCGGGACGACGAGTCTGGCTAATTTCGGAACGGGGCACGAAACCAAATTTTCTCGTGACGCCTCGCTAGAACGAGCTAAGCAATCTTTCGGCTATATGCTTTACGCGCGTACACGGTCTCTCGCCGCTTGCCAACTGCTCCGGTCTCAGCCGCCTTCGTCGTCGTTCTTTGCTTTGCTCCTATTTCCCTGCCGCATAAGGCGGACGTTAAATAAAGTTTCACCCTCGCGGCGATTGCACCACCACCACCACCTCCTCTTCTCTATCCATCTTTTTCTCTCCCCTTCGTCGGGATAAAACGACGGCGTATTTTTTATCCGTTCCCTGAAGAAATCTCCGCGCACCCGGCCTTTGATTAAAACTTATCGGGCGACCTTCTTGTTGATTCACCTAGATCGGATACTAACAACGCTTCGCGTGGGAACCGATGTCCTTTGTGCGGGGAAATTGGGTGCTTCGTTGAATAGCAGCTTCGAAGATCCCTTTTTCCCTGCGTGTTTTGTGGATAAGTCGTTTTTATTTCGATTTTGGACCTTTTTGTTCTAGAGGAAGGGCCACCTACAATTTTGTGTCGGGAATTATTATTGACATTTATGCTAAATTAACGTTCGATTTATTTCAGTACTTGAAATAAATTTACCAAGTAAGTAAGGCCCTTCTTCTACGCCACATTTTCCCCTAGAGAAAGGGCCTTCTATAATATGGTACCGGGAATTATTATTGAAATTTATGCCAAATTAACATTCGATTTAACATTTATTTCAGTACTTGAAATAGATTTACCAAGTGCTAGTAGGCCCTTTTTCTTATGTCCTTTGTGCGGGGAAATTGGGTGCTTGATTATGTTGCTTGGACGTTTTGGGTGATTCTTCTTGGATCTTTGATGAGTTTTTTTTAAATTTTTATGTGGAGAGGCAGAACCTTGTTTCATTCAATTTCCCTCATTTACCTAGATACTAAAAACAAAAATAACGAAGTTTTAACACTAGAACTACCGACGATACACGCATATTTGCTTCGATCGGTGGATAAACGTGAAAACTTTTGATAATATAGAATTTTAGAAATTGACTAATTTCTTCACTTTCGTATCGTAACGAAGGGTGCAAAAGATCTGAGAAAATGTATTGTCATACAAATTTAATCGTCCTTGTAAGAGTGTATTGACAAGTAATTTAGACTTGCTTGGTAGTTCTAGTGTTAAATTCGATCAATAATCTTTATACCCTAAAAAATCACCGAATCCATACATTTCAACAATACTCCCCCGAAATCTGATTCATTTTTCATACGCAAATTGTCGCCGAATTCAGGTTCACTCGATAGTTTCCGAACAGTAAACAAACGGGGAACGTCCCTTTTTGCTCGCAATTCACACGACTCGATCGAGTCACGAAAATGGACTGGACAAGGGATTCAGTGTGCTCTCAGCGTAGAGTGGATCAGCGAGACTCGCTTTTATCACGGGATAGCATTCGAACACGTGTGGGGACAGTGTGTGCTGGTTCGTGGCCGATTCCCATGCGTGTTCCTCGAATTCACGCGATCGAAGGGGACCGTGTACTTGCACGCGGGTGTCACGACAGGCGAGCGTTTAGCTGGGACACGAGGGATTACACGCTTTGCGAACGAGAACGTCGCGATTCCTACGCCACTGGAATCACGTGAAACCGCCGTGGATGTCGTTGAAATCTAAGAAACTCTCCCGATGATTTAGTAATTCATTTAGTAATTTAACGGGTATAAACCCAGTATACATATATAACAATTAATGAAAATAAGATTAGAAATATTTACATTAATATATTGTACAGTATGGAATTAGTTACAATAGGAAATTTTTTAATAAAATATTAACTAAGATTGAACAGTTCTTAGTGCTCTGTGTAGAGATGCCTTAAAATATTCAATAGAGCCACTGAAAAAGTAAATCAGGTCCGTGAAATTATTGGTTAATTTCAGTATTCGATAAATTCAATCACCTGAACGATATTTAGTTTTTATTATAGCATAATAAAATATATGATTCTTTCTAACACACCTTGAAGTAGCACAAAAGTAAAGGAGCTGCAATAATTGAGGACATGATATTCCGACATCGACCTTCTGCGTATTGGAAGCTGGGAAATTGTCTGGAATTGCACGTGAAATTGTGTCCGGTGTTAATTGCTCGGTGTACGATCGAAACGGTTGTAATAATACCTTTATTGCACCGCGAATGATGAACGATGGGCGAGAGAGGGTCGTCGCTGATGCAGTAATATGTAACCTTGAACGATAGTACACGCGCTGCAAGGTAGAACGATGGTGTTTGACCGTGTAAGCTTGAGATTGTGGAAAGTCGAGGAGAGTGGAACGCAGGATAGGGTATAAGTAAATTGGCACGTTTTAAGACGGAATAAAACAACGAGGAGGGCATTGTCAGAGGGTGTAGAGTTACGTTATAGACTTTGGATTTTATGCGTTTATTATGTGGATGATTATATAAAAGTCAGGATACTGGAATATTTAGGACACTTGAACGAGGTTTTGTGTTTCTGTTGGAATATGATATATCCTTTGAGTACAGTGAAAAATTCTTCTTGAATTTCAGCTTGTACAAATTTTGCATTTATGTACATAGCCATGGTTCTAGTCTAGGTATAATGGTAGGTCGATGTGTGGGAGAAGGTTGCTATGCATTTAGGCCAAAGATGGGGTTTATCGAAGACAGAGTGTAGTTGTTAATGTCTCAGTAATTAATTAAGCTTCCAACAGGCATACTTGGGAATCCTCAAACTGTAATTTTCCCAGTTGCTCAACACTTTGTCAAGTGAGAGCCAGATCTAGCTTGTGACTAATGTTCCGCTGAATAACTGAATCGGAAGATTTTACACTGACTTACTACCATTACCTTTGTCAGGTTCAAAAATGTTCCTCCTTGGATAGAGCCCCTTCAATCTTAATTCTGTGAGTTGCTTAACACTCTCCAACTAATCTCTTCCATAAAAAGTCATCACTAGACTTTTATGCATTTATGGCCCATATGACTGTGAAATACAACAAAAGACAAAACTCTCATCGGTTCCAATGATTTTTCTATTTTAATCTAAACCCAATAAGATATGCAAGAGGAAAAATAAATTTCTACATTTGCTCCAGTCTTTCTAAATTACTTTAGAAAATGTTATTTTCCATAAAAATCCGCAGTCTAGATCCTGAAATTGAAGAAAAACTCTCGAAATGCACTGGATAATGTTGTCAGCCACGTTTCGGGATAGAACAGACTTCCCCAAGAATTGACGCGTTCGTAAACGGTGAACGGTATAATTGATCGTCGTTTTGCGTCACCGATGGAACGCCTCGGTTGCCGCGATAATCAGCGGCGTACTTTTGCGATAGCCACGAATTTACGATCGCGTTCCAGCGTTAATCGGTCGGGAACAAGGTTCCCCGGACTGTAAAGTGAAACTCTCGATCGGGCCTGACCAAGGGAGCTACTACTCGTCGCGTACACGGACGCCCGTGATTGCGGGAATTTGCGTCACGACGCGCGTCGTTCGATGTTAACGACGCGGCGTGCTCGCGTTACGAGCCCACCTGTATACAGGGTGGACCTCGAGACGTGATCAGCTTAAATTATTCTACTGCTAGCTGTTTGATCGGAATTTTTTTTCGGTTAATTTAACACGTGATTTAGTTAGTACAGTAATGTCTCGATGAGTGCAACGTACTCGAGTCCACTTTAGAGCATTCGTGACAAGGCAGAAAGGTTTTCAGCTTCTCATAAATTTGTTTTCGTTCGAAGTCGAGCCTCTGCTTAGCTTCTGTTTACTCTGTTTTGATTGGTTCCACAGAGGGACTCCCCCAGTGGTGGGAATAACGCCGTTACTCGTGTCGTATTCATCGAGAAATCACTGTATATGTTACACAATTTAAGGAGAGCTTTAAGATGATTGTAGCAAATTGTTTGTCATTCCTTTTTTTTTTTTTAGAATTTTTGAGGACACCTTCTGTTTTTTTGTGAAGTTATCTATAATTTTTTTTACGTGCATCTTTTAGTGGATATTGAGACAATTTGGCAAGCATCATGACAGATATTTTTTTTTTGTTCTAAATCGAAGAAAGATTATGGGAATACCTTTTACTTTAATTAACATTTTTAAAATGGTGTTCATTAGGTGCAATACACTGGAGTAAACTGATAAGAAACGACTGCTTAGTTCTATTTATGTTTATATTATATTATTCAGTCCCTGGCCATATTAATGTGACCAGTTGTTTACTTTAAACAAAATATTACTAAGACCAGTTTTCTGAAGCATAATCGTTATTCTTTGATGGAGGACCGGTTAAATCAGTGAAAAAATTTCTCCAGGACAGAACTATTCCATTACTGGATTGGCCAGGAAATTTCCATGACCTTAATCCTATTGAGAATACTTGGGAACTCTCGAAACGATAAATTTCTAAAGTAAATGTTACAAATAAGAGGGTTTTAATAGAAAGAATGACCTATTATTGGAAACATAATAAATATTTAAAAGAAATTTGCTTCAAGTGCATACAAAGTTAATGTGCTATCGTAGTGGCAGAGGGAGGAATAACCAAATATTGATTAAAAATGTCTTTTGCATACAATAAAAAACTTTTGTTCCTTCAATACAGTGTTCACCATTAACCTAATATTTTCCACTAATTTTGGATTATATGAAGACATATTTTTTTATTTAATACAAGCATTAACGTTTGTTTTTCCATAAAATTTTCTAGTGGTCACATTAACTCTTAATGTTGAAGTTACTCATAGTCATACAGTTCAATATATTATTTTTGTATAATTTTTATTATATTAAAAAAAATTCTGTGCAACTAGGGTTTTTATTTTCTTTAAAATCGTGTGCCTCAAAGAGTTAATGTGGCCAGGGACTGTCTATAAGCGTTCAAAAATATTTTCGATCGAACAGCTAACAATAAAATAATCTAAACCGATCACGTTTCATGGTCCACCCTGTAGGTCCCCGGCGTTTTACGACGCTTTCGGCGATCGTTTTACGGCGATTCGCGGGACACACGCGCGTCATCGCGTATAGGTGAACGTTGCACGAGATACTCGAGGCGAAGAGAGACGTGTGTACACATTTAGTGTCTAGAAAAGGCTGGAAGAAAGGGATAGAGATAGAAAGGCAAAGCTTGGGAAAAAAAGGAGAGAGGAGACACGATGGAGTGTGGGTCTTAGTGGTAGGGAAGTCCCTGACCTGGTCACCTAAGCGTTCTTCTCTCTTCTTTCACCGGCAGAGTTTCTCTCGGGTAGCTTCTTGCGGCATTGCGTTTATGTCATCCCCGTCTGCTCTTTCTTGGTACCCTTTGAGATACTGGGTCTAGGAATGGGGGAAAAAAAGTTGGAGAACTCTTGTTAGATTGGATACCTTCGCTACGTCGAATGGTTTGGCGAATCGAAGCCATCGTGTCTACTTTCGTTGTTGATACGCAACTCGTCTCCGGTCGTTTTCGTCTCGAGACCGTCGATCGTGAGTGGGCTGTGGTATACAGAGTGTTGATAAAAATGCGAGACACTTTCGTAGAGTGGATTGTAGATGTCAAATTAGGACGAAATTATATTCGAGGCTTCGTCTCAGAGTTATTAAATGTTGAAAATATTTGAAATATTTCATTCGTTTTAATTTTATTTCATTCATTAGTTTCAGTGACAAGGGAACTTCGGTATCCCGAAAAATTCTATTCTTTTTTTAAACTCTGCAGGTTTGTAGGAAACCTCGGTAAAAGCATCAGGCAATTTGTCGATATTGAATACTTCAGCGTGAAAGCACCCCTTAACACATTGATTGTCACGTCACCAAAATATGAGTGACACGTATATTGCAAAGAGGTCGGACTATTTAAATACCGTTACAAAATTTTTCGTGAAATTAATGTCGCAGTATAAAACAATATCAATAGTCTGTGTTAACTAAATGCATATATTGTCGACGATTTATGACCTAAAAAACGAAATAAAAGTACTACTAAATGGCACTAGAGGCCAGGAGCTAGTTACAAAAAGTTAATTATTATTATACTTTAACTGCTACAATCAGCAATGAATTATTTTTATATTTTCCTGTAAATTTTATGAAATGTAACATACACCCTTCTTCTAGATACCCATTTAATTAATAATCTTCGCACACAAATTCGTTATAATTCGCCATGCATAATCCACCCTGTGAAAGTGTCCAACATTTTTCTTAGCACCCTGTATACAACTGTGTGTATCGATCGGTCGATGTCTCCGTGAGATTCTGTCCTGAGGGAAGACAGGGTCGCGGAGGCCGCGTGTACGGTTGAATTAATGATTTTCTCCAAAAACTGCACTCGACCCTTCTCTCCGCAGAAGAGAATGCATCGGTGGCCCCCGCTCGTTAGCACATTGACTGACACAGTGAAAATGGCCGTACGTAGTCAGACACACTTTATCTCGTTTTTTAAGTCATAAATCGTCGACAATATATGCGTATAGTTAACAAAGGCTGTTGGTCTTGTTTTAAATTATACTGCGACCTTAATTTTACACAAAAATTTTATAATAATATTTAGGTAATCCAGCATCTTTGCAATGTACCCTCGCGAGCAAACTCGGCTTCTGCTAGGGGAAAAAGTGAGGTAAGGGCCTTCTACCATTAAGTTTTGGCAGTTACTGAAATTTATGAAAAATTAACATTCGGTTTAACATTTATTTCAGTACTATTCTACTTTTTCCACTAGAGGAAGGTCCTCCTACAATTTGGCATCGGGAATTATTATTGAAATTTATGCCAATTTAACATTTATTTCAGTACTTGAAGTAAATTTACCGAATACTAGTAGGCCCTTTTCTTATGTCCCTTTTTCCCCTAAAGGAAGCCGAGTTTGCTCGTGAGAGTACTTGCCACCCATATTTGGGTGACGTTCCAGTCAAAGTGTTAAAGAACAGGGCCCTGGATTGGTAGTACATCGGGCAAGGCGTTGAAAAAGGGTCCACGCGCGAACAAGCTACCGCGTGATTTATAGCGCGCTCATTAATCACGTTAAGTTCCCGCGGGCGTTCCTCCCTACCCTTTGAACCGCCTCCTTATTGAGCCTGCGATTTGATCTCATTGTCCTTGAAGACAAAGCCGCTCGGGCGCGCGGAGAGATCATGAAACGCGCGACTAGGAGGAGCCGACTCGGAGCCGTCCATCTGACTGTCTGTTATTGTGGCCCGCAACAATGTTAGCCAGGCTCCGTTCGAAACGCGGCTCTCGACCCTCCTCCCACCCCCTCAACAACATCGTAAACTTACCCAGCCACTGTGTTTCCGCCGTATTAATTGTTATTGCTCGCGTTGTAGCTTGCCCGAGTTACCTCTCGCCACGAGGCCCTCCCCTCCCCGCGAGAATTATAGCGGATAAACCGGGGGCAACTCGGGGAAGCTAATTTCGACTGGGATGGCGGGGGTGGCGACGACTTCGGGAACTTTATCGTGATATTTTCGAGTGTTTAACAGTTTGATAAAACGGACGTGAATGTGGTAGCCAGGTTTAATTCTTGCGCAGTGCTCGATAGTGCAATGCATTACTATTCCTTGAATTAACATTTTTAGGAACGTATTTGTTAAGAGCAGACAGAATATTTTGTTTATCCTTCGGATGTATTTAAATTAAATATTAATACAGATGGTAACGACAAGCTATTGGTAGAATATCCATTTTTCTTGGGAAATTTTTTAGTGTATATTTAATTATAATTTCGGAATGATACGTGCCAGTATCACTTGACAGGTTAAATTGGGTCTGGATTAAAATCGAGTTAAGGAGATATGTCAGCTGTCAGTGTCAAATTCATTCAGAAATCTGTACGATTTAAAATACTGATACGGTGTGTCATTCGCCATTTCCTGATGAAGCTTGCTGCAATGTTTTCGAAACGTTGGGAAAATACTTCTACAAAAACACGGCTTGCATACGAAAGTCTCAACATTAATAATTAGACTGTAGATGCTTATGCAAATATTGATTGTCGTAGACTAATTCACAAAAATGGAATCCGATAGAAATCTGATACCCCATTAAAGCTCCTATAAACTTGCACCGAATACAAGAACGTTGCTAAGCTTCTTCAAAAGTTCACCTTTACCTAGTTGTATACTATCCCGTTTACGATAAATACCGTGAAAGCCTCAAATCTCTGATCGAAACTTCTACTAACTGCTTATGAGTCAGCTTACCCAATCACTGTGATTGTCTAAGTATCTCGCAGTCTCATTTACAAACCATAGTTTCAAGGGACCCAGTATCCACCTAGCCAAAGGCCCCCCCATATTCCCAAGTATCCGCAACGCAAATCAGACGTTCAATCGCGTGGTATCGTCTCATTACAATCAGAATATCCCTGTCCCGACAATGACCAAAAATTTTGTCCACTTCCAGGTCAACCCGGACGCCCAGGACAGCACGACGCAGCAGATCCAATCGAAGCTGGGCAACTATTCGCTGGTGAAGCATCTCCTGGACGAGCCGAAGCGGCTGATCGGGATCGAGGGTGTTCCACCCAGCCCGGCCCCTTCGTCGGCGACCTCGTCCCTACGAACGAGCTCCGCGTTGGTCGTCTCGAATTCCAGGAGCTCGCCGTCCTCCCAAGAATTCAAGAAACCCGGAGGGCCAAGGACCAGCTCGTCCTCGTCGTCGAGCCATCAGCGTGGCGGTTTCGTGAAGCCTGCGGATGGTAAACCGCCGTACGGAGGCAGGGGCGGTTATCCGGGGCAGCCGGTCAAACACGGGGGCAACAGCAACGATCATCGTAGCCACGGTTTATTGCCCGCCAAGGGACCGCCCCCGAACTCGCCCGGGAACGGGACGCTAGGCGGCGGCACTTCGATCATCGCGACTGCCGCCGGCAGCAGGCTTCACTCCGCCGGCATCAGACTGTCCAGGTTACCTCTCGATAACGTGAGTATCGATTTCCATTGTTTCGTGGCCCACCACCACCATCCAGCCGCCGTCTACGACCTCTCCCAACCCACCCTATATCCCATTTCAGTTGTCCTCGTCCTACCATCTACTATGCAGAGATCGTAAGTCGTCGATGACTCAGATTAACTGAACCATCTCCAGCCACAAACGATTACTGATGTCTCTGTGACTTTGATCAATTGTTTATGGGATTGATCTGAGAATTTTCCTACATTTGCTTGGTGCTGGTTCGAGACTTTTAAGGAGGAACTACTGTTTCTGTTAGAAGCATCCCCTTTACTTACAAGGGAAGTTCGGTAATCTGAAAATTCTGATTCTTTTTTAAACTTTGCAGGTTTGTAGGGGACCTTAAGAGAGGTATAGCGCAATTATTGTTGTTGGCCCAATTTCAGTTCTTCAGGGTGAAAACATCCCTTGAAGGTAGATTGGTGGTTCCATATTTCCCTATATATCTTGAAAACTATCGTAGATATAAAAAAATGGTTAAAATAAAAATTGAATGGTTTTTTATGCTCTATAAAACGATGCAATTAAATTGATAATTAATAAAAGTGGGTTAGTAATTAACCCCTTAACCTACAACTACGGGCATAGCCCGTAGTAGATGATCGGGCCAAAAGTGAATATTACGGGCATAGCCCGTAATACGATAATCGGGCCAAATATAAATATTAGCGGCGGCGCCCTCCTAAAGTTATAAATATTTGTGGAATATGTGATAAGTACATCGTAGGTTAAGGGGTTAAAAAAACCATTCAATTTTTCTTATAATCATTTTTTTTATATCTACGATAGTTTTAAAGATATACAGGGAAATATGGAAACACTTATCTATCTCCAAAGGATGTTTTCACCCCGAAGAACTGAAATTGGGCCAAAAACAAAAATTGCCAAAAGAAAAAGCCAAAACAAAGTTTAAAAAAAATCGCAATGTTCGGGTTACTGAACTTCCCTTGCTGGTCGCTTGTAACTCGGAAACTAAAAAAGATATCGGAAAATCGTTTAGATAAATTTTACATAGTTTTCCGTTGACCATATATCAATGGAAAAGAATTTTCGAAAAAGTAATTTTGTCGAGAATGTTTTTTTGAAAATAACTTTCTTGGGTAATTTCTTCCTCCCGGTATATGGACAACTGAAAACAATATAAAATTTGTCTAAACATATTTTCGATATCTTCTGCAGTAAGTGAAAGGGACGCTTCGGATGAAAAGGGTGGTTTCTGTCTTAACGACTAAAAGTAGCGCCAACCAAGTATATTTTTAATTTCGTCCCATAATTAATTGAGCAAACTTACAGAAACATCCCTTGTTAGTCGATTACATCCACAAATCTGTCGCGTGACGAAGACGGCGAAGGATACACATCGAGATAGAGCGGGACTGAGCGATAACGCGAACCAGTCGTAGGTATTCAGTGACTTACGATTTCTGCACAATACCTTCCAGTCGATCTTGTTTACACGGGGTAAAATGTTCTTGTCGTCGCTGCGGGACGGTGCGTGTGTGTATTTTCTGCCACTGGTGTCTCTTGACTTCCAGGCGCGATGCCAACTTTCGCTGTCCACGTTCCCGCGATCGCTTTGTTAACGACGGACCCGTCCCGGCCTTTATTTACTCTCGTTTCGGTGATCGTTAAGCGGAGTACGATGAAATTAGATATCGGGCCGGTTCGTTGTTGAATCGCCTGTTGCGATCGGCGTGTGTACACGTTGAATTAGCGGTGATCGGTTGTTGGGCGTTGCGATATACTGTTTCGTTAAGTGGATTGCAATGTACTGGTGAATGAAGAGGGGAAACGAAGCCTGTTAAAAATTTTATTAGTCGCGGTTGGTGTTTCGGGGAACTTTGGCGTTCAGTGCAAGTACTTGTTCCAACTGCACATGAAATTTTTTTTTTTTTTTATTTTCTTTGAGCACAAAGGAACTTTCAGTGAGAGTTATATGGCTTTACATGGGTTTTAATATACATAGATTTCGACGAAGTAAAATGTTGCATGTTTATATTTGTAGATTACATTTTCTTAAAAAATGATATACATGTGAAATTGTATCGACGACTGCATTCTCAAGAATTTATCGTTAATAGTTTCCCAGGTACAAAAATAATTCTATTCTTATATCAAGTGTAACATTCACTCTAAATCTTAAATGTTATTACCAGCGGGACAGTATTTCCCTTTGACTTAAAGAAAACGAATTATATGAATGTTTATTAAATACAGTTTAAAAACGTCATCACGTATGTGACTCGATGTTCTAAACCAAGGGGTTAATCATGTCTCCATCAAAGAATAACAATTATGCTTCAGAAAACTAACGTTAATTAGATTTTGTTTCAAAAATTTCACAATCTCTCCTCTACATTCGCAACGTTCTCCACTCTTCATCCACCAGACCAGAATCAAAAAGCATACTCTTGACGTCCGGTATCTCGAATCGCGTCGATCCCCGAGAAAAGATCAAGCGTTTTCGTCCCCGGTATTAATCGGGCCGAAGTGACAATAAAGAGGTTATTACCGCCTCCTCGGTTCCATCCCAGCCCGCCGAGGAAGCCTCTTTCCGAAGGGGGGCGGTTAGGGGTACGGTGAAAGCATCGCGGCGACAGGTTCGTTGACAGGAAACGAATTGCTTTTCAATGGAAATCCCTGCTCGAGGAGTACACGGTGTAGGAAGAAGAAGGGGGACAGGGGAGAAAGGGCTTCGAGTTTGGTCGAGCCCTATTACGCGTGACTCCTCGAGGTGCAAATTTCATTGAGATTGACTATCGATCGGGTCTTCCCCGATTCGGTTCCGCGTCTCCTGTGTGTCCCCTCTATTGCGCGCGTTCTCCTCGAACACGTCAAGACAGAGGGAGAACCGCTATCTCTCGGTCTACTTATACAATTAGGCTCGCCCGTAGAAACGGCGACATCCTCTTGGCTCTTCGTGGAAAATTGATTCCCATGGTCCTTTCGCGGCCTTCCCCCATTCTTACCCACCAATCGCCCCATTTGTTTTTTATCTCTCGCTTTGTGGTCTCTTCGTTTCCCACCCCCCGAGATCGTTCGTTTGCCGTTCGGTTTCGTCCGCGGAATTAGGTGGAAATTACGCGCGATATTGATGGGAGAAAAATGAAAATTCTGAAAGGGATTTTACGCACGGGATTATTTTGCTAATGCAGGTGATACAGGTGATTTTACGCTCGGATGGATTAGATTGTGGGGAGAAACGATTGGAATTGGATTGAAATGGTAATACTAATTCGTAGGGTATCGTGTATATGTATATTCGTGTTATGGATATTGTCGATTATAGTCGAAGGAAAATGATTTTATCGTGCTCGCTCACGGTTTTGAATTTATTTGAATAATTGGAATCTGTGCTTATGCGGAAGTTGTACCGTACAAGTGGACGAAAGTGTTCCAGTGGGAATTTCAATGAAACGCATATGGATATTGATATTTAGATCTTCATGCCAATATTATAACGGAACTGTTACGACTACACTGATCAAAGCAATTATAACGTTGTTATTGTGGAAGGTTGTGATGGGCTAACAAGCGAAAGTAACGAAACAAATGCCGAATTTAATGAATCGACATCTTCTACGTACTATACCAACGTCCATGTCTATTTTTGATGCTCTAATTGGTTTGAGCGGTATATACTAAATACATAGCCAACAGAGTCCATGAAACTCTAACTTAACACGTTGACTGCCATGAAGGTCACTGATGATCAGCTTCATTAACCCTAGATTAGTGAGCTTACGTAAAAATTACGACCTCGAATTCGGGATTCTCAGAAATCGGCATGTTGTTGTCAATGTTGTCACCATGTGTAGATTGTGATGAATTATTACTGTGTTACATTTTTATTATTTCTGAGTTTGGCTATCATAAATAACGTAGGAGTTTTTATCTGAATAACACTAGTATTTTTCTAAATATTACTTGCTTCCGTTCAGTCGTAATTTCTATGAATGATTAGTTATATTATGTAAGTCACAAGATAGTTTAGTAACCTATGGTTAAATTACACGAAGAAACATTGAATTCCAAAAGAAGATCATGAAAGTAATGAGTGTTCGAGTCAACACGCAAATATTTATATTGATAATACCAAAGACCTGAGTGATTGTATTTTACCATAAATATCATAATACAGTTCCAAGAATAAAAACCGTGGCACTCAACGTGTTAAATTGTTTTCCGTTGTCCGAAGTTACAACAACATTTTAGGTGAACAAAATTAGAGATCCACCCTATACAGTTTGAAAGGTTATATCTGATCCTAATATGCTTTCCCATACAGTAAATCCTCGATGAGTGTTCGAAGACTCCTCGGCACTGAACATTAAATATTTCATAAATTAATGGCCATATTCATCTGAAACAAATATCATTAGCGTCAGAATTAAAACGTCAGCGTTACACCTAGGGACCTCTCCTCATAAATAACACTCATCGAGGTTATACTGTATGTACAATGCATAAAATACTTTAAAGATATTTCCATGTCATGAAAATTGTGTCCATTTCAATTACAAACAGATCACAGTTTGGATACTTTCGTCAACCTGGTCAGATCTCTCACAAAATCCCTCATAAGATCGTTCCACGATACCCTAACTTCCAGGCCCCAGAGGCTCCATCAGCGCTCGTTGAATCCATTCAGTCCAACCTGGTTGGAAGTTCGTTCACTCTAACGATTCCCCAGGCCTCTTTTCACCCAACTTATCAACTGGCTTCTCCGCTTCCGGAATTTTTCCGCGTTCCACCCTTCATTCGCGATTATCCTGGCTCCTTAGTCCCTTACCCTAGGTTCGTTGTCCCGGGGGCTAAAGCCAGCCATCCCCTATCCGTTTTAGCCTGGCGTCACGCGGATCCACGCGCTTTTCCCTCCCTATTGTCTTCGCGTTCTCCAGCCAGAAACGACTGGCGTGACTCGTAATACCGTCCTCCCGTCGCTCCTTTCAACGTCCCTTCTTCTACTGGTAGCGTTGATTAATGATCGCCCGAGAGAACCCATGATAAATCGCGGGACGAACCTCGAGCGAGTGCTCCGTCGGATTCGTCCTCGGGATCGTTTTTTAATTAACAGCCGTGTTCTCGGATAGGAGAGCACGTTACGCGTCCGACTCGATTATCGTCGATTAATTCCGCGGGCTCTGTTGTCGACCTTAAAGGCACGTTTTTACGTGACAGTAGAAGTCGTGGCTTTTGTTGCCGTGACACTGTATGACAATTGGAACTGTAAGTATTCGGATATTCGAATTACTCGAATAATTCGATCAATTTCGAATAATTCGAATATGCAAATATCAAATTTGAATACTTCGAATAATTCAAATATTAAATTCAAGTACTTCAAATATTCGAATATCAAATTCGAATACTTCGAATATTCAAATATCACATTCGAGTACTTCAAATGTTCGAATATCAAATTCGAATTCTACTGCTATTCAAATGTACTAGTATTCAAATTATTCAAGTATTCAAAAATTATTTCCACTCCTAATGACAAGGTGAACCAGTGTCACGTCAACGCGACCTCTGCTTTTCAAAAGTTACGATTTACTGTCACGTGAACGCGTACCTTAAGGCTCGTTTATATAATCAGATAATTTGCGCAAACGGACCTGTGAATTTGCATTTGCCCAAGTAAATATTAATTTTGTCAATATTTATTAATTGTCATCGATACTTTCCATTTTAAGGATATATACAGTACACTGTTTAATCCAAAAACCACGAGTTACACAATCCGAAGGCAATGCAGAAAATTAACCATTTTAATACCTTAGAGCTGATATATCGGCTTTTCATTTGTAATGTAATTTAAACACGTATAATGACACTTTATTTTTATAAAATAAGTTTGTATAATACCTACTATATTCATTACACAATAGATTAAAAAAAAAACGTAAAAATATCTTCATTTTTAAGAGAAATATATAATTTTAATACATTCGTGAAAAAAATGGTAAATTTTTCAAGGTATTTTTGGACGGTACTCTGGAAACTTATAAGGTACTATAAGGGTTAATAATTAAAATTACAATTAAACCTGTAAGGCGCAAGTCGGTTTTCGAAAATTATTTGACCGTGTAAACGGGCCTTTACGGACGAGGGAAAATACAATATTACCCGTTCTGGGGAAGAAACGAGAGACATGGCCGGGAACAACACGTTCAATCTCCGATTGGAAGGATTTAATCATTTTAGCTTGTTTTGTTTCGAAGCGGAGTTTCGCACCACTCGGGTTTATTACCGTCTGATTGGATGACGAATCGGTATGAGAATTGATAATGTAGAGGAGAATAGAGCGATATGTCTCTGTAGTTGCTTGCGGAATTGAGGGAACTGCGGAAAGAGAGTTATCGCGGGATGTGGATGTTTGGGGTATTAATTGTTGTTATTTCGCGTTCCGAATTGTTCGATGTGTGCAATATTTCATTTGTTATCGGACTATAATCCTAGGATAAGTATATTAATTTACAATGCACGTCGAGTGGACTGCGGTTATTTATGCACGTGTACATTCTTATGGACTAGTTTTATGGAAATTTATTTATTTGTCTAATATCTATACGGACGTATGCTTTTTGTACATTGAGCTACAAAACCAAAAACAAGAAATTGAAATCGGACAAAGACTTGTTCACTATTAGGAGTTTTAAGAAGTTTCATACAATATAAAAATCTTGTTTCACCAAAGTGGTCGCTACATTGAGACTCAAACAGTCGTGTATAATGTAAATGCATAAAAACCAGCAGTCTTACAACAATGATAATCATATTGTGCTTATTACACCAGTATAATACAGGAAATATAACGGAACGAAAAAGAACTAACTCACGTAAATAACATAATTATATCGAAACATCCTGAACAACAGGATTAGTGTTAAAAAAAAAAAAATAGAAGGAAAACGTGATTGGATCGAAAGAGACCCGAAGGCTGTGTAGTCCAAGCTTAAATAATTCGGGGCTAAACCAAGATAATGGACTGTTAAGAATACGTTTGTATCTGCGTCTTCTTCCACGGGGCATTAAATGAAAAATTAATTCTCAATTCTGTTGCTTTAGGGGACAAACACGAGGCCCGACCCCACCGAGAATTCAGCGGATCTGGAGAACATTTTGAAGGTAAGTCTTTCGCTATTTCCATTCATTATCTACCCTATTAACGCTATTCAAAAATTCTCCCTCGAATCGACGCGTCCCAGTTGCTGGTTTCACCAACCAAATCGAGTTGTAGCTGCACACCGCGTCGTTTGACCAGTAAACGTTCGAACTTTCCCTTTAGCTTAACCGTGTCGTCGGAACACTCGAGCTCGCCCCGATAAGTCAATTTTCTCAGCGGTACAACGCTGTCCCTCTGTCTCTTTCTCTTTCTCTATCGCGGTCATATCGCGGCTGTCGTTCGAAATCGAATCGACTCACCGTTTCGGTCTGTATCGGCTTTCGTGGCCCCCGCCTCTGTAGCTCGAGAGAACACAATTTCGCGCTGGTACATGGGGGGGGGGGCAACGACGGAAACTTTGTCGCCCGCTAATGGAACGTATCAACGCCACCCCCGCCCTCCTCGTTTCTTCTTTCTTCTCTGTTTTCTTTTTTTCCAATCTCGTTGCTCGAGACTCATTGAAATGTCTTCTTCAAACGCCCTGCACACGGTGCTACACGGTTATTCGATATCGCGCATTCAGACGCCCCCGTTTCAGACGGGACATCGCGGATGATAGGGGTCTTTGTGTCTTCTTCGTGAAAATGGAATCGCTCTTTTGGTTCGATTTTTCGTTATTTCATCGATGGACAGGTTTGACATGTTGGATGGTTGTCAACAGGGACCACCGTCAACGGTAAATAAAAACAGATAGGGGAAAGGTGTCTAAAACGATCCCTTTAAGGAGTGATTTATATAGAAAATGGAAATGCTCATTGTTTAAATAAAAGTAAAGTAGTTTTTGTAAGTTAGTTTGTCTATCTTATCATTGGTGTAAATTAAATTTAGCTACGTGATCAATTATATTTTTTATTCACATTTCTTTGAAGGCATACTTAAGGATCATTTTATACCTACTGATAGTAAGTACGACGAACATTAAAAAGCATTTCGGTTATTACATTTTATTTAAATAAAAACAGTTTTGACGCGTAAAATACGATAGCTTCTTTTGTTTCATTACTTTGTATTAAAAATTATTTTTCGGAAGAAACTTCTATTTTTTTTACTGGTTTTTTTTTATTATCTTGTACCATTATTTGTTTGCTAAGATGTAATAATACGTGAATGGGGAGAAAGCAGTGTCATATTTTCGTCGAATGTAATATTGCGGAGGTGGGACCTTGAGGGGATAATATTGGAGTATACGCCAGTATCCCTTCGTAAAATAAATGGTCGAGGAGTCTCTGATAACATACCTGAATCTAATAATCTTAGGTAATATTTTATTCTTGTACACTGTATGGCGAACAACATTTCGCTGTAACACGGTTAAAGAATCGCGTGAAGCAGCGTAGTTTTGTTAATTTTTGGAACCTAACCTTGTTTTTCTGTATGTCTGTAGATTGTAGATATTTACCTAACTACCTTGTTATACGGGTGTTACCTGTCTATATAAATACGAACTATTATAATTTTTTATTATTACGAGTTTATTGCGTGAAACATAAAACAGAAGTAGTACGCGTGTAAAGCGAGAAATATGTAGCGCGTAAAGTTAGAAACTTCTTAGCTCTAATATGGATTGCACTGCCGCGGGTATTGAAATAGAGTAATAGTCAAGAATGTTCAAGTGAACTTAAAAAATCGACTCTTGTTAGATCAATCGTGGAAAGACTGACATACCCTTAATTTTAATCGTTAATTAAGATCCACTTTCCCTATTATTTAAAAAAATGACTCTTTTCCTACAATACTTGATACTCTAGAAATTTTTCAATAGTTCGATGAAGCCTTTGAAAATCTAGGTTAAAATTTACCCAAAAACAAACCCCTGCAATATCATTCGGACCAATCGTAATAAAATTCATCTGTTCTACTACTGTCAATTACAATGAAAAAATTGTAAATGCTATCGTTGGGAAACTAAATGTTTTTAAATAATGACTTGTGTCCATTATTAAACCATTCGTCACATATTAAACACATTTCCTCGAACAACCGCTCAACTACGCCACTCAAGATTGGCGAACCACGGACGTCGAAATTCGCGACTCTTGTTTACACTTGGTGCAGGTTTGTGGAAGACGCGGCTGGAATAAGTTCCGCGGAAAAGAAATAGCCTGTCCAACGATTCGTACGACGTCGGAACGTCGCAGCTATTTATAGGGGTATCCTTGGAGCGTGGAGGTTCGATTCGACTTATTTCGGGCCCGTAAATCCACGGACACGATCGTGAAACTAATCGAAAGTTTGACCCCGCGGATTGGTCCAGAGTACGTTGCCTCGCCTCATATTTCGAGTCAACCTTTGAAAGCCGTTCGATTGATCGTACCGAAAACCTGAAAGTACTCGATACCTGAAAGTACTATCTCGAAAACCAGAGGAGGTACGTGAAAACTTCTAATGAACGAGGTTTGGATTTTTTTACGTAGAATAATATGGTGCTAACAAATAGTCCAAAATATAATATGTTTATAACAAAAAAATTTCGAATCGAAACTTCGAGGGGTGGTTTCGCCCCTTAAAGTCGCGTCTGAGCCGATAAAAAAAAATACGTATCCCTTATTTTTGACTGCTTAACAGACATACAAAGTTTCATAAAAATCGGAGGGGGACAGTTTTGTGCCTTCGCTTGTGAGTCTCTTCTGGTCATCTAAATCGAAGGCTGTGAAGTTGTATCGCGAATCCACTCGATGGTCTCCGGTCCACGTCCCTTTCGAATCCTATGCCGGTCACGTGCAGCCGTGATTACCGGCAATCTTCATCGGCGTGTAATCGCGTTTCCGTGTAAATCAACACCGCGAAGCGAAGCAATTCCGCCGCGATATCCCGCCGAATCCCGACGCGACGACGCGTCCGACGATTCGTTTGCGCCGTGAATTCTCCACGTACGCGGGACTGGAAAGTGCAGCTTGCAAGTTACGTAACAGTGCTTGTTGTACCGAAGTTGTGGAGTTTCGGCCAGTCAGGGACATTTCTGTAGTTGACGGTGGGGAAATCGATTCTAGGTTCGTCCTGTTCGCTCCGTGATTCGACGTTAAATGTTTATTTATATTGTGGCGTATTTCGCTTTTCCTTGTTTGGTGATTTGTAATTTATTTGTGTTTGTTTGTAAATTACATTATCAATTTTCTTGATATTGGAGTTGCACCTTTTGTAAAAATTATGAAAGAAAATTTTTTTACTGTTATGATACTTGAATACATATGGGTGTATTTTTTTTTATTATAGAATTGTATTGTAAATCGTATCAGTTAAATGGTATCAGCTTGAATAGGTAGGGACAATTGAATAATATTTAGTTAGTGGTCTTTAGTGGTTAAAGTTCATTTCACTCAAAATAAAATTAAGTAGATACTCATCTTCTTTTTTATTGTACTCTTTAATTGTAGGGCATATGGAGGGTACCATCATTCTTGATCGACTCTTATTTACAGTAATTTAGTAACTGTAGATTCCACAGGATTCTTTGTATGTATGCTTATCTCTTGGACAATTTTAGTAAACGCCTGGTACAATTACTACAAAACTTGGTGAAAGCGGAATTATAGAAATAAAATGTGTCGTTAAACAATGCGATACATGAACAGTAAAGTCAAATATTTTAAAACAGTTTACGTACCAATTGCTCGTGGGGGACAGTATGTATAATCGAAGAGTTTGTTAGATCGTCTATAGACCACTTTAGATATCCACGGTTCGAAGTAACTCCAGTAATATAGACCTCGAACAACGTCATTCGTGATAGTGTATAGCAAACTGAATCCTCACTGATGTAGTTACCAACGACAATTACAATTTTTTTATAAAGTGAAACTTGTATAGTTTCCCTTTGTACAATAAGTTGAATCTTTACATTATATAATTAGATTCGGTTAGAAAGTGTGAACAGGATCCTGCAGCGATTATACAATTTTCTATTTCTGTCTTTTGCAAAGAGCTTTATAACTTTAAATATTGGTATATTCATAGAATACCTGTACGACACTTGCAAGCAAGTACTGTATAATTTCCATTTTTTTTCCAACTATATACACCCAGCACTAAATTAAAGTGTAATGATTCTTAAGCAGTAATTGATATTTTGTATTGACAATTAATAATTGAGTCACTAAACGATTAAAAGAAAATGAAATTATCGAATGTTATGAAACCATTCAACTAGTGAGTATCGTCAATTCCTGAAATCCACTGTCTAGATATTAACCAGATTTATACATTGCAGTAGAAAAAGGCAGTGGATATATTATCGATATCGAGACTGGACGAATCTGTGGACAATTTCTAATATCTTGTCACGAAACCATCCTGTCTTCGGACAAACGTGGGCTGTATCTAACCGATTCAGAGTCACTCGATTTGTCCAGGGACACATTCGAAGGTCGAGCGAATTCAATTTTCCTTAGGGGGTCGATTTTTCATCGACGTGTCTGGCGGGCCTCGAAACAATTTGTCGCGTTCCCGAGCGATGTCGATTCACATCGCGGGACAAGCGCCGACAGATACGTCGCCGATCCAGTTGATAAACTGTTGCCTGACCCAGTTTCTATTCGTGAATAGAGAATAATGATGCCGCGGGAACAGCCGGGCGTCGTGGGAGTCTAGGAACCGCAGGCAGATCTTTCCGGCTCCCCAATGGTGGACAATCGACGACGGAACTGTCTGGGTTAGATAGAATATAGCTCGAATATACGTCGTTTTGACGGTGTCACGAGATCCCTATATACAGGGTGGTCCACGCAATTGTTTCTGGTCATAATTCTGTTATTAATGCATTTATGAAAAAATGCCAAAGGAGAAAGATAAATGGCTCGAAGAGCACTACATCTCTAGGTTTTTTTTTTGTGTACAACAGTGCATGTGCAATTATCAATTGCATCATTTCATTAAATGGAAATCTCTGTTCATTCCACGTAAAAAATCATTCGGCTACCATGGCCAAAAAAAAAGATTGGTTGTCGAAATATTTTCAAAAGCTTTTTCATTACATTGTAAACATTTCTGATAACGATCTTTAAGTGTTTTCATAATTGTGTTTACATTATCTACGATATTTTTTTTTATTTACGTTTACAACATAGTCATGAATCGAAACTACACTCGACACTGCCTCATCCCCCGCTGGACGGAAAAAAGGGGCTTTTCCCAACCCTACAGGAAAAAAATTGGATTTTGCCCCCCTCCTTTCCCAGAGTTACAAAATATTTTCGTACTATTTAATATTGCAGTGTAATTTGAAACACGACCAATAGCCTCTATTAACAAAACGCATACAATTTCAACGATCTGTGACTTTAACACTAGACCTACCGACAACAAACGTACACCTATTGGTCAATAAACATATCAAACTTTTGAAAATTGACAAATTTATAAATTAACTGATTTCTTTACTTTCATATCATAATAAAAGTTGTAAAAGACCTAGAAAAGTGTATTGTTGTAACAATTTTAATCACCGTTATGAGAGTGTACTGAGCAGTCACTTTGACTGGTTTGGTAGTTCCAGTGTTAAAAATAAAATTAAGCGTGTCTAGGTACGTACAGCCTTTTTCACTGTGGCAGTCGATGTGTTAATATTTTTTCCCCCCGCCCTGACTGATAATATGACTACGCCCATGCCGAGAATAGATCTCCAGGAATCTGTCCATACATTGGTCGACCCACAACATACCTAGAACGAACGTTTTTTCGAATTATGATCAGTGTTCGAATTAATCCATTGTCAGTCTCGTTGTTTTTCAGGCGTACCGTGTAATGCACCCGTCTCGAAATCGGTAAAAGCTGTCCATGGCTCGTTGGGCGTAGCCTGTAATATATGGACACGGCTTAACGACGATTATCAGCGAATTGATATCATTATGCCGCCGCGATATTGTGACACACGTTTGATCGAGCGTCGAGATACGGGAGTTCGCAATTAATGTCCTTACGGTAGCCGTGTCTATTATCGATGACGGGGAGCGATTAATACCGCGCCGATGACCAGGTGTAGGCGGTTGCCATTTGCGTGTATTGAGCTCACTGGGAAGGAATCCGTCGACAGCTTGGACAGCTTAATTGTGGGTGTCGCTATCTTTTTATTCGGAGATTCGAGTGATTCCATTTTCTTTCCTACGTGGTCAATTTTCTTATGGTACATACCGATCTGTATGTTTAGAGTTCGGGATCGTTAAATTGCCATCTCTGGTTTGAGATTGGTTAGGTATAACGGTAAGATTTAAATGTATCGAATGAATTAACATCATAACAAACCATATAACATCGTGTCAGACACGTGATGACGATTTCAAACTGGATTTAATAAACATGTATACTATTAATTTTCTTTGAGTCGAAGTGAAATTCTGTTTCGTTGGTATTAATACTTAAGATTTAGAGTAAACGTTACACTTGCCCTAAGAATAAAATTCCTTTTGTATCTGTGAAATTATTAACGGTAAAGTTACTTCTGAGCGTACAATCGTAAAAAATGTCGTAAGGCAAGGGGTTAATCGTCGACATGAGTTCGGACAAAAGAAATTTTACGATTAAAACTGAAATCCGTTATTTGGACGAGTTTGGTAATTTCAGTGTTAAAAATCGAACAAACAGAAGCTAGCAGAGAAACCCGTGCGCGGTGTCTATCGCGAAGATCGTGTTTACTCGGAGCAAACGAGCACAACCGGACACCCGTCAATTAATTCTTTCTCATCGAAGGCGACCAAACCACCTATCCACGAGCAAACTGTATCACACTATTACCGCGAGAGAGTACTCTCCCATTGACAAGACTTTGCTGACCCCGTTCTCCGTTCGCGTGTCAACGATCGAACCGCGCGACGTTTCCGACTGTTTCCTGTCGGCCAACACGCAGGTATCGGAGGCTTCACAGTCGGTTATTTATTTATTCACCATCTCGAAGTCGCTTGGCTCGAGCGGTTTGATGCTCGAAACGTTTCAACGACACTGTTTGGAAAGTTTAAAGAGAGACGGAATGCCCAACTTTGCAACGTTACATTTGCTAACTTTACGTACCGTTTTCGCATAAACCGTTAGAGATACTGAAATTAAATTTTAACCAAGTTTTTTTTTATCTTCTTATGCATATGTTGCAAAAAATATTACTTCGAAACCAGAGGAAGCATTTTTTGAAAAATACTTCGTTCTTCTTTCTTTAATGTTTTAATAGATAGATGTATAGTACTGAACGGAACAAGATACAAAGTCCACGTATCGATTCGTGTATTTATTCATGAGGAACATATGGTTAACATTTGTTTTCAGTATCATTGAATCAATGATTCAGTATTATTGAATCGCAGGTAAACAGTTTCAAACATTTTCAAATTAAAAATTGGCAAGCTAAATAAGACCATAACTGTTTCGCGCATCTGGAATGAGCACTTGAGGTCTCTCGAACCCCTGATTCCCACCCTTTGGTGCTTTCTGTAATGTGGGCGATAGAATTTGTCATATAAGTATTTCTCAAGACATGAATACTTATGAATTGGCACGTTTATACTTCACAGTCACTCGATGTATGATGCTACACGAGGCATAGTGATGCTCAATTGTTTAAGACGTTGGTAACTAAGGTAACCGAGAGGAATATGCGGAAACAAGACCGAAATTCGTCATTTCGCAGTTACTGTCTTATTTGACATCTAGTATACATCCTATTTAGTAAATAATTTAGCTGCTTGAGTTAAAATGAACACCCTATACATATACAGAGTGGGCCATGAAATGTAATCAGTTTAAATCATAGCTTCCCAAACTTTTTCGACTCACCGCCCCCTTTACAAAGTTTTGTTTTTGTTTAGCGCCCCTTCGGTTGAACTATCTCATTTAAAAAAATTTCCAAGTCTAGTTGTGCAATCATTGAATCTTAAAGCGTTACACTGAGAATAAAGACATCAAAATAACTAGAACGCCCCCCTAAATCTCTTCATTCTACCCATTCGGTAGCGCCCACTTTGGGAGCCTATGGTTTAGATTATTCTGCTGCTAGCTGTTCGATCGAAATTTTTTTAGTCAATCCTTTTTTATCCGAGTTTTCGAGATCACCTTTATTTTTTTTTATAGATAAATTTGTAACTTTCTTACGCCCATTTTTTATATAATGAATTTTCCCTGTATACAGACTCCTCTCGATTATTGTCCCGAACTCGGATCCGCGCCAGGACAATAATCGCATAGGAACAAATGCTTCAGACCCTGATAAATTCGTTTTTTGTCCGAAGCCCGAGCCTTGGCAACAAAGTATACGCTTAATAGGTTCCACCCCCCCCCCTACTAATGGACAATAATCGTGTAGAACGAACCAGACGATAATCGACAGTAGTCTGTACAACGAATTTTCCCATCTCTGTCGATTATCCACTGCGAAGCACACGTGTGGCAACGAACCGATCGTTCTTATCAGAAATCACCAGTCTCTCGGGCGGGCGGGACCAAAGGGGTCGACGTCCACGCGACCAGTAGTCCGTGTCGGGGAGCAGAAAACAGACCTCTCCTCGTCCACGGAATCACACCAGTGAAAACGTTCGCGGCCATCCGTTCGCGCTCGGCTCCCGTCGAGAACAGTCGACGTTATAGCATCGTTTCTCCAGGCTTTTCCACTTTGTGCGCGAATTTACGAGGATACAGAGTTCCAACGGGTCCAACCGGCCGGTTGGTCTATGGGCGCCGCGGTACACAGAGTTCCAGGGCTCTGCTGCTGCTACCTCTGTCGTCCCCCTGTTCTGTACCCGCCCCGCATCCTCCTCCTTCCATCCTGCCCCGGTCGTTTGGTATAGAAGCACCGTCGAGGCCCATGAATTATTCTCACGGCTCTGCCCGTGGGAAAATACGAGAGTTGCGCCAGTAGGCATCGTAAATGCGGCTGCTAATTGCGCCCAGCGACGACCACCGTTCTGCCGCTGCTTGCACTGGCCTCTCCGTCTCGTCTCTACGCGAATATCGCGTTCTTTTTCGCCACAGTTACTACCCCCCTGTTCGCCCACATCGTGCGCACACCCCTGTATGTAGATATACTCCTCGATTAATCGAGAGATTTTTTTTTTCATCCCCCATTTACGGTCGACGTAACCAGCCAGCTAGCTAGGCCCCCGTTGGGGATATTCCGGGCCCGGCGGAAGCTCAGGATATCTCGCGTTCGACGCTTTTTTTTTTTCGTCTGTTCCCTCGCTTAAATTCGATTCCCGTGTAGCCCACCCCCCACTACCCCATAAATCGTGGCGTAATCCACTTTTCGTGCGCACAGGTCTAAACGGCTCGCCGGGCACGCCGTTCCGCGTCGCTCGCTGTTCGATCGTCGCTTGAACCACCCCTTTTTTCTTTTCTCTCTCTCTCTCTCTCTCTCTCTCTCTCTCTCTCTCTCAGAGGACTCGTGTGATTTCGAGACGCTTTTTCGCGCCACCACTTCGTCTGGGAAACTCGATCCGTGGGTCGATTAAGTATCGAAGGAGGACAATCGTGGCCGAGTTAATAAGGTCAAATTGATGTCGATTAAGTTAACCCCCTTGGAAGGTATCGTCTCGATTGTGTTTCTTGGCGCTGGGAAACACTATTTATTATATGAATTCTAATTTCAATACATCCTTTCATTCTAGGTGATCCTGATAATTTTATAATAGCAAATTTAATAATCACCCAAGGAGGATATTTCTGGGATGTTTTCACCTGTTTGTGTCGTGGAAGATGCGTTTTCGATGTTTGTTGTTTGCGGAAGGGTGGTCTCGGGGGTGGACGGAACGAACGCGACGCGCAAGTACGATCCCACGAGCCCTCCTGAAGAGGTGCTTCCGCGGAACATCGTTACGTGCTCGCGTTGCGTCAGAGGATACAAATACCTTTGCGGACACGGTTCGTGCACCTCATACCGGAAAAGCCGAATCTCCGCGAAGTATACGTTTGTTACTCGAATTTGTTCCTGCGTTTCGCGGTAGAAATGATCGATGGAATATTTCCTTAATATCTTTGGGGATTTTTTGGAGGACAGTGGGAACATTTTTGTTCCGATTCAACCCTTAACTTAGGGAGCTCCTGGTCGATGGAATTTTTCTTCGATATTTTCGAGGATTTTTTGGAGGACAGTGGGAACATTTCTTTTACGATTCGACCCTTAATTTAGGGAGCTCCTGGTCGATGGAATATTTCCTTAATATCTTTGGGGAGTTTTTGGAGGACAGTGGGAACATTTTTGTTTCGATCCAATCCTTAACTTAGGGAGCACCTGGTCGATGGAATTTTTCCTTGATATCATTGAGGATTTTTTGGAGGACAGTGGGAACATTTTTGTTCCGATTCAACCCTTAACTTAGGGAGCTCCTGGTCGGTAGAATTCTTCTTTGATATCTTTCAGGAATTTTTGAAGGACACTGGGAACATTTCTTTTACGATTCAACCCTTAACTTAGGGAGGTCCTGGTCTCTAGAACCCCATGAATAGACTTCGGATTTTATGCTTTCAATAGCCAATAGGGCTTTCTGTAATACAAAACTTTCGTCAGATGCAACGTGTTTTCTACTTTACTCTGAACACAATAAGATATTTCAGAAGAAAAATACATTTCTACATTTCCTCCTGTCTTTCTAAATTACTTTAAAAAATGTTATTTTGCATAAAAATCCGCAGTCCAGAAAACAAAGTAAACAGTCGACTTTTATAGAAGCAAGATCATTCTCGAAACTTTATTGTCACGGCTGGTATGTAACAATTTTTTGAATAGTATAGACGAGTTAACACATTCTATGTTGTCAGTATATAAGGTTTTCTAAAATTCAATAGTTTATGGAAAGTGGATCCTACCAAACGATGATATTTATTTAATAATGTTAAATATAATAATGCTGGAAATATGAAAAAAAAAATCGAACATAAAAACATTTAAAAAAATACCATTCGATTAGAAATAGAAATTTCTTTGGAATATGTTCATAACTCCTTGTACATAGAACATCACGCCGTTTCGTAGACACGTTTCGAGCACCACACTCGAAAAGCTTCTCGTGTTTAATATTCACGTACCGTACCTCCTTCTAATACATATGAACTTATAGACTGACCCAACGTACCGCGGCCGACAATAACAGAGAACGGTTACGAAAACCACTTCGGAACAAAAGGCACTTTGAGCGAAGTCGAAGAAACTACTAGGTCCTCATTCAACGAACTTTTCCAACCACACGCAATCGTCGTTCTATAAACCGAGCCCGCCTAAACGATCGAATCTCCATTCCTAATCATTTTATTCACGCATACTTTTTCTTTATAAGGACCTCTAGAACATTCGTTCGAAAACGTTGAACTTTAAGGGAGTGTTCTACTGACATTTTGTACGAAGAGACATTTTCTAAAGTAATTTTTGACGACAGCAAAGATAGGAATTTATTTCTTCTCTTGAATATCTTATTGGGTTCAGAATAAAGTAGAAAAACACATTACATGTGACGAAAGTTTTTTTGTCTTTTGTATTACACAAAGTCCTATTGGCTATAAATGCATAAAATCCGCAGTCTAACTATAAGTAATGTATTATAACACAAAACTTGACTATAAACGATATCTACTGAAACGTATTTCTAATAATAATGTACCACATTGTAACATAACTACCAAGGAAGTATTGTTAAGTCGCTAATGACCTATAGGAGGTTGATACGACGATAAACAAAAAAAAAAAGAAGGGGAAGTTCCAACCGCAGATGCGAGGTCGCGAGCTTCCTCGAAGAGGGCCGCTGCACCGGGGCATCGACTATCCTGTAACGGGTGTTCGATCCTCCTCGCGTGCGTCTGCATAATTACCGGAAACTACGTTCGCGCGCCTCGAGTAGCGTGGTTGACCGGACCACGTCGGCTGGCAAAGCGTTTTAGTCACCGCGAACGGTTCGTCGAATCTCGCCGAACCGTGACTGGAGCGCAATTCCAGGAAAAAGAGAAAATCGTTCGGCGTATTCCACCTTGGAAATTGTTCTCGGTAGGTTTTCTATTGTACACCGACGACGAATTTAATGAAACCGATTTCACACTCGGACGACGGTGACTGGGTCGAATTTGATACCTTGGATTTCAGAAATTTTATGCACCATTTCACCTTGTGAAAAGTAATTATAGCGTAATTTTTTACTCGTTATTCGAAACACTTTATCTAGATAATGAATTTACCCATTTTTGATTGACAGACACAGTGGATGATAAAAACTATAATTGCTTTGTGCCCTGTATAATACAGTATAGCATAATATAAAATATATAATATAATAAATTAGAGGTCATTAAATGAATACCAAAGAAAGCATTGTTAGGGTCTCCGCAATTGTGAAATAAGAAATCTAAATTCCACCATGTTGACCGATTTGATAGTTTCAACGTTTAATGCAGCATTCGTAAATAACCGAGGGGTTAAGATACGCGCGTGATTTTCCACCTTCGGTCGGCGTTCATAGTCACGCTATAGATCATCGAACTCCTTTGTTTCACCGGCTGCCGCGAATAAATAATTCAGCGCCTGCCGTGAGGACGGGCCATCTCGCCTCTGGAAGGCGGCAGGTTTACGAGATTTTAGGAACGCCGTGTCAGGCGGGCGCCGAAAGCGTTACCCTTCCCATTCAGGAATACAGATTGCAAGTTTAGGAACAAAAGCGTGGATTATGGGACATAAAGTCAGATGGCCGATTATCGACCGTCGACGCGATAAACTCTGAGCACTGAGTCTCTGATGAATTCTCCTCGTTAATACGTTGTCATTGCACTATATATTCGATGGGGAATTTTTTTATTGATCTAGGGCCCTAACTACTAGACCCTAATTCTCGTGATTTGTTGTCCTTACATCGTTCAATTCTAAAAATTTTGCAAATTCTGTACTAATTTACGTGGGATCAAGATATCATAAGCCAGAATTTGTCGCAATACACATTATCAGGGTGCGAATCTTTATGCAAATTCAGATTTTTATAGAACAATTTACTGAATTGGAATCATTTTAAAAACTGGTCTCATTTATTAAAAGTTCGTTTAGGTCCAAAGTAAATGGAAGTTCATACTAATTCCCTCGATTATTGGCGTGTTCTACACGATTATTGTCCAGGCGTTATTCCCACCACTGGGGGTGTGGGGAGGTCATAGAATTTGTCAAGCGCATACTTTGTAACCCCTCAGTCTTTGTTGCAGAGGCTCGGACAAAAGTCGAATTTACGAAAGTTTAAAACATTTCTCCCTATACGATTATTGTCCCAGCGCGGCTCGAATTCGGGACAATAATCGAGAGGAGTCTGTAATATCTATTTCCTTACAGTTTCAGACCAAGCAGTCTGCAACTCGGTACGCAGGTGACACAGCTGGTCCAAAAGTGTTAGTTATCACAGAAACACGTTCCCTCGATTTCATCTCGCGACAGGCGTTCGATCTTCTGATCGATCGTTATCGGACGGCTCCATTAGACCGACCCCCGTCCAATTTCCATAACTCGCGACTGCGTTTCATGTTCCGCGGGAATAAACGACGGCTGGTGGTGGTCGTTCGTTGGAACTGGTTCGCACGAAATGGCACCTAGCGATGTTGAAGTGACTAAGCCCACGGAGAATTTCTCTCCTCTTCGCGAACCATCGCGCCGAGAGTCCTTTTTCGCTTACTCGGCCCCTGTCGCGGGTCTATGCAAATCGTATACGATCCCGTACGCGAGTCACGCGTGTCTCGATGCTGCACACGAGCGACCGGGAATAATAAGTCGCAGATTAGCTGCGTTGGCCTCTCGTCCAGAGATCTCTCGACGTGTGACGACTTTCTTACCTTCCGCCGCGGCGGCTGGCATAAGAGGAAGCCGGTTATCGATCCCTTTTTACTCGTTTCTCGGTGATTTTATGAAATTTACTAGCGGTAATTCGTTGATGAGATTATTAACACTTCGATTGCAGCGTCACCCAAATATGGGTGACACGTAGATTGCAAACAGATTGAATAATTTATATATCGTTACGAATTTTTTTGAGTAAAATTAATATCGACGTATAATTTAAAACAAGGCCAACAGTTAACCAGCGGCAAAAACTTTTGACGATTTATTACTTAAAAAAACGAAATATAGTGTGTCTGACTACGTATGACCTTTTTCACTGTGGCAATGAACGTGTAACGCGTTTCCTGTTTCTCGTTTTTTTTTCTGGTAATGATTTTGTTTGCTATTAAATTTAAATTTAAGGCCAATCATTGATGGTAATATTTAGATTTATGGTATGTAGAAGAGATTGCTCAGTGATCTGGAACGGTTAACGAAAATAACACTCCACTGAGAAGGCAAGGGTTCATTGACTCTAACGTTAATGGCTACATGGCAGAGTCTGATTACTGTCATAAACTTTACGATCTCCAGTTTCTTGTATTATTACTTACTCTGGTAACACCTTCCACAATTCAAATTCAATCATTTCGTTTCATTTTAATACCGTACCGTACTGTAAATAATAAGTAAACTGCGGATTTCATGCATTTATAAACAAAATGTTATTTTGCATAAAAATCCGCAGTCTAATAACAAGTTTCCTAAGATACATAACATTCCACCAGACTTCGTACGAACTTCACGAAACCAAAAACTAATTCCAAAAATTCAATTTCCCACCAAATACGATTCTTCATTTTAAAACGTGACACATAATAGTATAAATTACTCGGCAATCCGTAGGGATTAATTCTCGAAAAATGGAACATTGGAGTTGCCCAGAAACGGTACGAGACGATCGTTGAAAGCCGAATAAAATTCTATTCGACGCGCGACACAGTCCCTAATTAAGTGTCGACCAGAGTGTGAAACGATGAAAAAGTTTTCAAAACAAACAGAAAGAGTACGATGCCCGGGAACGCGTGACGTTAATTAATTTAAATCGCGCGGCCCGCCGGCGATGATGATATCCAGCGTGGACGGGGCGACGAATGGAGGGGGAATTTTTGTGAACCGGAAAAAAATGTGGAGCGGAAAAATATCGAGACGTTCACTCGTAACATCGTTCCGCCGTACGTTTCCGCTCGGCGGATAACGCTCTGGCATTGCCGTTCACCGTTATATCCACGACGCGCCGCGTTACATTATGCATGATCGTGGAACGATCCGACGTTCTTCCATTATTCTTTCGCGCGGACAATATATAATATCTCGCGGGGCGCGCTCGACCGTGTTCTAACCCCCTCGAACCAGCCGGATTTCTTGCTATTCCAGACGCTAATCCGAAAATTTATCAAGAACGTCACTAGATAACCGAGTGAATAGCAGAGAATTGCTAGCTCAACACGGTGCACGATTCTTTAGTCAATTATGTTCTGGGGATAGAAATACTTTACAAGGATTTACGTGAATTTTTGTGACCCAGAGGATACGTTGGATTTATTGAACTTTTGGCGTTTGTCTATTGATATTTCGAAGTATATGTCACTAATAAATTAGATATTATAGATTCCTCTCGATTATCGGGACAATAATCGTATAGGGGGAAATGCTTCAGACCCTCCGTTAATTCGTTTTTTGTCCGAAGCCAGAGCAAGGACAACAAAAGCGAAGGGGCAACAAAGTACGGGCTTGATAGATTCCACGGACTCCCCCAGTGGTGGGACGCTTGGACAATAATCGTGTAGTACAAGCCAGACGATAATCGAGAGGAATCTGTACTGGGGAAAAAGGATATCCAGTTAATATTATTTTGAGTAAAACGAGATACGTGCACACGTTCGTAGGGGAGACCGGGGACAAACGTAACAGTGTGTCTTTTTGAGACTATAACTTGAAGATTTTGTAGAATTTTTACGAAGTGTGTATACTGACTAATCTTGAATATACTACACTAATTTTTTGATATTACACTTTCTTTATGAGGACTCGTTTGATATTTTTGTTCCTGCTTTTAGGGGCGATTGTAACAGCATGTCTAATTTGGATATACATATATGAATTGACAGGGAAGATACTTTTGATATAAACATAAATGTAAACATAATAGAACACTAAAATATACTGAATAGAGTTACCATTGTTCCAGCTATAATCGCAAAATACGTCAAAGTTCTCCAATCGTTTTTAAAAGATTACAAAGACCGAAGATTAACAAAGTTTTTATTTTTTTCCCACTTTGAAAAAAACCTCGTTTTCTTATAACTGATTTCCCCCCTTTATTTATGAAGAAACGGTCCTTCAGAATTGGTCTACACAATCATTCATAATCTACCGAATAAAGATGATAAATGACGGTTTCTGACTATAGATAAACCACAAATTCCACACAATAACAAACTGTTAACAAAATCAAATTCAATATAAATTTGCTAGGATCGTCAGCCCTAAAATCGACTCCCAAAAGATTCGACGAACAATTCATCGATAAATCACAGGATTTTCCATGGCTAAACTCTTCGAACAGGTTTCGTCGCACAGTGAGCCTCTCTCTTCCATTCTTTGACATTTTTTCAGACGTCCTCGGTGCGCTTTGGTCGGGAAACCTTTCGGCGAAGGAAATCACAGGCCTCTTCGTGGTTACCGTTTTACACGCATTCCGTCCACGCGGCGCAAAGGCTCCCGGCGAGCGTGTCGCCATCGCGACAATGCGAATCCCCTTTTCCCACAGTGGACGAGACATTCCGTCCACGTTTCTGGCTCGCGTTTCTCCACGCACGTGCGTTATCTCGGGCGTCGTTCCCGACAGCTCGAACGTTTCAGCGCCCAAGAAGGTGGCCATTGACGAACGAGTCGCATCGCGTTGGCTAATCACACGCGGACGGATTTCATCTAGTCCCAGCTCTCGATATTTGTGGTTCGTACAATACACATGGTGTTCCGCTTAAAACAGGCCACCTAAATATCTTCTCAACTAGTGGTCGTTTAGAAATACTTTTTACGTAATTTAACACTAGAACTACCCACTATAATATAAATATGTATATAATATAAATTTACAAATTTATAAATTAACTAATTTTTTTAATATCGTATCGTAATAAAAGATACCAAAGAACTAAGAAAATGTATTGTTATAACATTTTAATCGTCGTTCTAAGAGTGTACTGGCACGTCATTTTGACTTGCTTGGTAGTTTTAGTGTTAAATAGTTTCAAGGAACAAATAGGATGGCAGGAAAATTTTTTTTATACTTGTCATTTCTTAATGGTTGTTTCAAGATCACCAATGTTGTTTTACGTATATGCATATAATTTTTCCTGTTGTATGTTGTAGCCAACAGTATTATGCATTTATCCTTGTGTTACAGTATGACCTTGAAATGACCTTGAACTCTAAATATTTTAAATTTACTTATAAAAAATTACTATCTGAAAATTATAATGGAGCAGAATTTTTAATTCTCTCCTAGAAGCTTTACCATATTATAATTGTAAACTTTATTAGAACCTTATTTTATTGCTTTTCCCAAGTTAAAAGAACAGTAAAATTATTTACAAAAGTTATTTCGTCAATTATATCATAACAATTACTCAGAAATGAGCGTAGAATGAATATCCATCAAGTCCACTTGTTCTAAAATCCATATTTCACCACCAACTTCACACCTGTTGCCCAGACAAAGTGTTACCAATCTTCCTCCAAACTTAGTTCACAACCTTAATCAATTTCCATCGTACACCAACGAACTTCCCCATCACAAGCTACCAACATTTATTCGAAATCCCCCTGCATACTCCAAAGGGTTGCATATCCCGTGCATTCTCCGCCTGAAATCGTTAAGAATTTCTCGTCCATCGGCCCGCGAGGACCACCGGCCACTAGCGTGGGCGGTCGAAACGTTCTCTCGGGAACCAGTCGAATTTTCCCAGCTGTATAATTCGTCGCGGTGTCCCCGGCCAGTAAACAAGCTCTCTGTCGGTGATCGTAGGAAGAATATAAGCACTCCGACGAGAGTCTTTTGTCTCGGCGGCTCTTTGTTCCCCCTCCTCTCCCCCCTGTCGACGGATGTCTCGACGGGTCAATGAATCTGTCCCGACGATTCACTCGTGGAAATGCGTTTCGTTTGGTGCGCGCCCATGCCGATGCACCAGACTGCATTGTTCGGATGTTTCCGACTTCTCTCTCGCTCTCTCTCTCTCTCTCTTCGGCGTGTCCTTCTCCGTTTGCACGATGTGTGCACGTGTATATATATATATGTATATTTGTGTGTGGATGGGTGGCCGACCGCGTGTCCCGACGTTAATAGGCACACCGTCGTTCTTCCCTTGAGCCGGTGTCTCGCTTTCGAGACCGTTCCTTGCACAACCCCACCCCCCACACACATGGACACCTCGAGGAGGGCAGCCCTTTACGGGAGCTGCGACAATGGGCGAATATGAAGGGCGGGGCGCCCTGGGTCAAGGTTTAGCTTTCGGGGATCGTTTCTTTGTTGTTCTCAGGTTAACGGTACAATCGATGTGAGATTGTTTTTTGGGAAATTATTGGGATAATTTTAGTATGTATGTCGAATTGTGAACGTTGGATGGGAGGGTTTTTAACCCTTTCATTTTGGGTCCTTTGGAAGTAGGACTTTTTGGGAATAATTTAACTTTCTTTGAAACTCACAATTTTTCTGTGTACAAAGTATTTTCGGAGATATTTAGTAATATTAACACATTCTTTTTCTGAAAATAAAAACAATCGTAAAATTATCGCGAGTACGCCGCAAGAATTATATTACAATCGACAAAGAGCAACATTGATAAAGGTGGCCAACTTGTCCGTGTCTCTGTATAATCGAGAAGAACGAGAGGTTAATAATAGACTGCAAAAATTTATGCAAAAATGTAGAATACTTTTAGGAACGAATTTACAAAAACAAGAATCAAACAGAATTCTGACTAGTCTGCGTTCTATCAGGTTCCAAGCAAAAGATAAAGTCCATTAAACTTCATTAAACTTTCCACTGTATCAAATTTTGTACACACATGTACGTTATAAATTCATAAAACCTACAATCTATTTATTACGCTTGAATGGACCCGTCAAACCCCATCGAATCGAATGAATCGATCGGTGGTAGTATCTAATTTCATAAATATTAATCGACCGATCGATCGCCTCTGTTTCAGGAAATGACCATACCGCCCACGCCTCTGACGGCCATCGCCCAGACGCCGCGGAAGGAGCTCGAGTCGAAGTTCACGTTCAATTCCGTGCTGGCGAAGGTGAGAACTCGTTGTTTATTAACGCGACTCGTGGAAATACGAGGCGGTCTAGTACGACCTCCCAGGAATAAATTGTAAGAAAGAAACCGATCCGCCTCGGATATCCATTCCGAATTTCGACGGTAGATTGAGCGTTATATCATCGACAGGTGAAACGTATGCTAAGATACGAACTTACAAGAGAACTTCGATAGTCCGAAATTCCGATTTTTTTTTTAAACTTAACAGGTTTGTAAGTTATTACCTCTACAAGAATTATGTAATTTTGTTTTGCTGTTTTTTCAGTTCTTCTGATACTTCTATTGAGGTCGTTCAAAAACTTGCAAAGTATAAAAAAAAATCGCAATTTCCGAAATTATATTAGTTCCATAACATCCGTCGTATAGACTCCCCTCGATTATCGTCTGGCTTGTTCTACACGATTATTGTCCAAGTGTTGTCCCCACCACTAGGGGCTGGGGGAAGGCCATGGAACCTATTAAAAAATGAATTTATAAGAGTCTGACGCATTTCTCCCTATAAGATTATTGTCACGTGGCAGACCCAAGTTCGGGACAATAATCGACAGAAGTCTGTATATCAGTATCATAATGTTGAAATAACGATTTAAAAGTCGTTAAAGGGTTAATCGAATGTCTATTCGATAATACCAGGCAGACCACCGCGTGTGTGCACGTTCGATCGATCGACGCCGGGAGGCGTGTGTTTCAATCCCAAAGAAGCCCAAGTTCCATGCCACTTGGCGTCGTGTCAAGAGTTTCGGTGCTCTCGAAAGCCACCAAGAAAGAATCGAAGAAGCGGCGAGCCGAGCTTAGCGAATCGGACCGTGGCGAAATAAAAGTGAAAAAAAAAAAAAACAGCTCCGTGATAGATATCATCGGTAGTGGTCTCCTAGAAGCGGATTAATTTCGGCGAGTTGCGCCAGGTTCCTTCCTTTTTTCGGTGCTTGGAAGCGGCATTATCGCTGGCCGCGGTTTTCCACGCGGCCGTTTTTCTCCGCGCGATTAATTGAAACTCGCGAGCGCATAATTTCTCCCGGCCGAACGGACGCGTCGCGAAATTTGTCTTTGGCCAGCCGTGAAATGTAATATCGGCTCGGGGGAGGGAGAAACGTACGTCGCGTTTGACAATTAAGTTCTGCGGCCGGCGGAATTTTTATGGACACAAAGAAGCCACGCGTGGCTTGCTGCGACGAGGAATTTGCGCATTTGAACGAGAAATTACGCGGCGACGAAAATTTCTTAACCGTCGAAATTTTGTTTGGTCGTGGATGTAGGAAAGAATTGGGATAAACCTGGAATGTCGGTCGATTTAATATTTTGGATCGTTTGACAAGTTCGTAGCGTTTCTAAAAAATTTTCCATTTACATCTATATTCTTATTTACTATTTCTTTTTTTACCATTTAATTCCATTCTTCAATTAATTTCATTGTACACAACTTCAATTGTTTTTGGCTAGAAACATAATTTTGTTTTCGAAGTTTTTTCTAAATAGAGAATATTCTAGCGATCTAGAGGAATCATTATGTGATGGGGCAAAGTTTAGTTCAGAGCTGCGCATGTGATTGCTCACGAGCAGCAGCGGCTCGAGCTTCCCCTCCTCGGATTACCCCCACTATGGACCTGAGATTGACTCGCCGAGTGTCCCTACCAATAGTCATCCCGCTTCGACTGCAGCGAGTCAATGTGAGGACCATAGTGGGGGTAACCCGAGAGGGGAAGCTCGAGCCACTGCTGCCCGTGAGCAATCAGTTGCGCAGCTCTGGTATAGTTAATTGAGTGGATGCTATAAAATTTTCCAGGCGAAGTAATGTAATTTTGAACAGAAAAAAGGACCAATAATTTGTACAGCAAATACATTCAATCCACACCTGGAAAATAGTATCTGGTCACTAGATCGAACAATCTTTCCTTTTTCCAGGAAAACGCTACGAATTTTTCCGAACCAATCCAATACAGTGTCCTTCGATTCTGTTTTTTTTTTTAGTGCAGTTTCAGTGTGTAACCTTGATGTATTTTTGTCTTTTTGCAGTTGACCGAGGTGCCGCCACCGGAACTAACGAAGCCTCGTAAGTAAACTTTCTACGTTGTATTCTTTCTTATCGGCGGTAATCCCCTGTCGAGTGGAAATGCTCGATGACGCGATCAGAGTCGGAAATCCTGTTACCTGTTTCGCCTGAGACGTAACTCCCGTCTTTGGAACGCCTGGAAAACCTATCCCATTACGGGCTGACGATAACGTGCTTGTTAATATATTAGGCGCTGGAAAAAGTACAAAATTCAAGTGATCTGAACTTTCTTAATATATAATTTTACTTAACAAAGTAATTAATATTTATTTCTATAGCTCGTCTCCAACGATCTACAAGCTTATATATTCCATTACTATAAAAGTTTGAAGCGTTAGATACAAAAAAAAAAAAATAAACTGTTGTTTCGATCTTCGTTTCGATAAAATTTATAATAGGATTTTTGACGAGTAAAGGAAGTAACGTGAATCTGTGACACCGAAAATTCGATTCAAATTTATCACTGACAGAAAAACCACAACTTTTTCCAGTACCTAATATGACCACCTTTCGCGTTATGTTCGTTTTTCGCTACATATGTTTCCATGAAAATGATAATTGCTACTTAACAAGTATCAAAACGAAGGGGAAAAGTCCCCGTAACAAAAGAGTGTACCGCAAGGTATTTGCTTCCAAGAAAGCTAGTTAACCGTGTTCAACGGAACAAAAGTACAGTCGACGTTACCGGGGGCTAGTTAACATTTATAGTCCATTACACAATTAACTCGCGCGGAACAAGAGATTTTATTGCCTCGCGGAGCACCGTTCACTATTCTCGGCGCGCTGTTTAGCGACGATGAACGCCGGAAATGGATATTTCGGGACAATTGCAGTTTCGTTTCCAGTCGCCGTTTTTTTTTTCTTTTTTCGCGAACGACAATAGAGCCGCAGGATTGCGTACTAATTTAATTGCCCCGCTAGCGATCTTCGACGTGGGCGTTAACTCCTGTTCTTAAGTATTAGGACACTTAGTTTGTATGAATAAAATGTGATATTTTGTAAAAATTATATATTTCAAGTCAGTTTTGTTACTTTATACTAGAATAAGGGTTGTCCATTGAGCTGTGACCCCTTGCCTTACGATTTTCCTGACGATTGCAATCGGCAGAATTACTTTTTCAAGTGTAGATTTACATAAAAAGTTAAATTTTTCACTACGTGTTTGACTCGATGTTGTAAGTAGACTGCGGATGTTTATACATTAATAACATCTTTTAACTTGAAAAAAATGCAATAGAATAAAGGTTTAAATAAAGTTCAATACTATTTCTGTGTCATTATTAACGTAGTGAATCTTCTAATACAGAATTCAAAATTGTGCTCCAATTGTAACTTTGAGATATTAGTATTTGGAATTGTAAATTTGCATAAACTTCAGAAATTTACTAATTTCGTAAAGTCTTGTAATATTCACTTCATATTCGATAAGTGTTCTAATAGTTATGAACGGGAGTATACACCTCTGGCCGATCTGTTTTTCGAGAAACCATGCCCCTGGGATTATTTCCACGGGAACAAGGTCCATGAAAAAACCTAGATCCGTTGCCAGCCGCAAAAAACCGTGAACGTCGATTCCTGGTCGCGTTTTACACTCGCTGACCTTTGCCATTAAACTCCGAGTCCTGAGTAATTAGTATTTCCCTGGTGGTTCGACTACAGGGAGAGGTAAAATAAGTACTAGCCAGGCTGCGTCTCGTGCAGCGTGAAAAATTTTCGTTGCATCGGGTGACTCGGTACCTGTATTTCTTGCACATGTTTGTTGCAGTATTGGTATAATAATTGGGTCACGAAATCTATGAATTTTATAGCATACACGATTGTATGCTGTTCGTTTAATATTTTAAATGGATGTTTACTTTATTTCGGACCGAACAGGAACATTTAATATACTGATTTTGATTTTATTTTTATTGTAGTTTTTGTAGTCCATGAGAATTCGTGTTTGGAAAACATTTGCAGTATACAGTAACAGTAATAATTTTAATAATAATAATGCTACTTTATTAAAATTATTAAAACACAAAGACATGATTGTAAAGGAAATAACAGAGCAAGAAGATGATAAAGCGATAGTAGTGTCAATGGCGAGGTTCAGCAACAACTTGGGTGTTTTTATTAAGTCTGACATTGGTAGATTCTATACAGTTAGAAATCTTAATCACAAATGAAGGTCAATACGAAGTTTTTAAACGATAAGTGTGATAACGATAAAATATCTCGATGAAGGAAGAGGTCATTCTGGATAGTCATTCTAGATATCTGGAATTAAGTAGAATATACTGTCTTTATCAGACGAGGATATACAGGTTTATCCGATAATTCCCCACGTTTACAATGTCCGATAGTTTCGATATCGTAATGAATACGACGTCGATTGCTGAAGTGTGTTTTGACCCTAGAACATTCAGTAGAATTCCCTTTGTTTGTCAGACAAGGCCACACAGCTTGTAGAACTTTGCTCACTTTCACTGTCACACGCTGTTGTAGCATCGCAATGAATAGACCATCGATTGATTTAATGACCTGCTACGTACAGTACAACAAGTCAGACAACGCGTACAATCTGTTTAAATAGATAATAGAATTTCTTCAAGAATCTTACATGAAAGAGACTGTTTTTACAACTACAATTGAGTTCAGACAAGTTAAGTTAAGACAACTCTTACACAAAATCGCGAATAACGAATACACTATCAAATATCTCTACAACAACCAGATCAAAATACAAGCAAACACACCCGACATATATAGAAAAATAACAAATGCAAAATTAAACCAAAAAAAAAAAAAAAAAAAAAGAACAATTCAGTTCAATGATGCATAGAGTTTCGTTAAAAATCTTACACAAAAAATGCTACTTCTACAACTAGATTTCAATTTGACTAGGTACAGAATTTCGTCAAAAATCTTACACAAAAAACGATATTTCTACTATAATTCACTTATTTCTTTTCAGTTCTTCTTTTCAGTTATTCTACTACAATCCAACTATAATTAAATTTGACGATGCATACAATTTCGTAAAAAATATTACCCAAGAAACGATATTTCTGCAACTAAAATTCAATTCGGTGACACAAAGTTTCGTCCAAAGTCTTACCAAAAAGTACACAATTTTTTCAAATATTACATTCTACCGATGAATATCGTTAGCCCCCTTGATGTAAAAAAATTCGATACCGCGAAAAATAAAATTCGTTAAACATTCACCGCGCGTGGACAGTTTTCACCACAAATCCCCAACAATCCGCGTCAGATTTGCCCGCCCACATGCACACACGCACCGAAACTATTTTTTTTTTTCACCGTGGTCGATGTTTGTTCGCGAATATACAAATATTTGTTTAGCTTCTGGTCGACTCTCTTCGCGTTTTTGTTTGGCTCCGCGATCAGTGGCTCTCTATCGTCGGAAAGCGGATCCGTCGCGCGTAAACCTGGTCTGCGGGGGGCGCCCCAGGAAAAACCTGTGGATTCATTGATATTCGAGCGTTTCTAAGCGGTCGAGGGCGGCTGCCGTGGATACTGTTTCATGAATTAACCATTCGCCGCCACGGCCCTCCGTTCCCCGTTCCACGAATATACATTGGCCATTTCGCGACTGGCATTATCGGCGTTACATATTCGGCCGCGGGCGAAGAACTTACTCGTTGGGTAAATTTGAACGTCGCGGTGAACCGATTTCACGCGACGAATCACGGCAAACGGCCTGCGTTGGAAGCCTTTCGGCCCCTGGGACCGCCTCGATATCAACGGTGAAACGATTCGAGAGGCTTAAATTGATAATTCAGAGATTGACTGCTGCGGTGGATACTGCTGACCGATATTTGATCCGTCAGTGGCGCTAGTGGCGATCTCAGAATTAATTATGACACACAAATGGTATGCTAGTGTTAACATGCTTCGAGTGGAGTCGAAGGCGGATGCGCTATTTTGCTCATTAAAATGATCTATTCTTTAAGAAATATGCCTTACAGTTGTGACTTTTACTCTTTAACGCGTAGACCCTTAAATCGTTATTTCAAAATTGAGAGACTGATACGTATGTTGTATCTTGTTATTGTGAAATTGGAAATTTTGATATACAAACAGACTTATTTTTTTTTATTTTTTATTTATTTTTGGAGGGAATACAGTGGACTCTAACTATATTGCCACGCGAGGCAGTTCCCCAACGTTGCGTACGTAGGTTTTCCGCAGGCGCTGATGCTGAGGCTATGACGATAGAACTTATCATGGAGGGGGCTCTGAACTCATTGCCATTTTACTCCCCTCCAGCCCCAACCATGGCAATATAGTTAGAGTACACTGTACATAAATGTCTCAACTGAAAACGTGGAAATCTATTTCGTAACAGTGAAACCACAGATCTTTGCTGACAAAGTTACATATTAACAGCCACAGAATTTGACAAACACATTTAAAATAAGTTTAGAGGACATTATAAGTTTAAGATTACCCTGGACTGCAAATATACATTCATATTTGTCTTGGAAATTTCTTCCATGAACTTACAATGGTGACTAGTGCACAAAAACATTCCGTTACTTAACAATGATAAAATTGGGCCATGAATTTATAGTTACACCGGTCAGCAAAGGGTTAAAAGATGTTCACAAAGGCCCCGAGTCCAGCTCGAATCTAATCTACGAATCTTCCACTTCCGGTCGCCTTTCTACCCTCTCAACGTGGCCCCCCTGGTATATTTCTCCGTGGCCGTTTCCTGCCGCGGCGGAAATACCGAAATGCCCGTTTTCGTCTCCCTCCCTCGGTTCAACCCGTTCGTCGTGGCGCGCCCGCCTCCTCTTTATCAACCAGAAACGGACTCGAGGAGTCCTCCAGGCCCGATTAAGAGGCGGAGGGAACGCGTTAACCGCTCTGCGAGTTGTAGCGCCGCGTGCCGCTGCTCGGTAAGCATCATCCACCTGTGCACACGCGTGTAGGCGTTAACGAGCGAGGGCGTGATCGCGTGACCGGCGACCTTAATCGGTCTCCTTACTATGACGGGTCAAAAAAATCGATTTTTTTTTTTTTTACATTTTCTCAAGGATTCATATTTCAAAACTATAATCTTAAAAAGACTTCGCCCGATTCGAAATAATAAGGAAGTTATTAGTCTTTAACCGAAGCAGCCCCTGAAATTTTAAACCTCATCCGTCCCTCATTTTCCAAACTTAATTTGTTCCTCTGTGTCAATTTGACCCGGTGGTAAAAGTTAATACAATGAAGTGACAAATAGTTAAATTTGCAAATTCTTTGAAATCGGCTAAATTTACCCGGCACCTGACAGAATAACGTCATTTCTTAGGAGAAAACTGTGTCAAATTGACACAAGGGACGGATGAGGGTTAAACGCGTTTTTCTCGAAACGACATTTTTGTAAATGGCTCACGCGATGTCTTGGAAACCATTTGACGGAGTGACTTGAAACTATGTAGGCATGTTCAGTAGGTGCAATTGTTCTCTCCCGGACTAGAATGAAGCAATAGTACTGATATTTGCAAAATTCGAATTTTGTAAGTTGAAAAACAAGCTGTTTTTGCGAAAATCGGCACTTTTTGCAAGACTTCGCCATTTTGTTATTTTTCAATATTTTTGCGTTCATTCTAGTACGGGCGATAGCCACGGCCATACAGATTAAGAGTTTTTCTCAATTTTTGATTTGAGATAACGTGGACGGCCGATATAATGGCAGCCATTGAAGCACCCTTTTTTTAGGCAGTCAAAAGTACAATAACTTTTAAACTGTATTACAGTTTCAATTGAAAAAAATTAAGCTTATCCCATTAGTATACACGAATTCATAGAAAAAAGTTTAACATCCATATACCCTGTAGTTTTTTTTTTTTAAATTACTCAATTTCGCCTAATTTTTATACTTACCTTTAGAATTATCAAACCAGTCAGAAACGGTTCGTAAACTGCATGAAAATTCATAAAACGTCATAAAAATATGTATTTTAGGATATTCCTCGTAACGTTAATTGCAATATGCAAGCGAAAAAGTTCGTTAATTCACCCATTTGCATAACAAATTGCACCATTTTATCATCGTGATAGAAACAGAAACACGTTCGTCGTCGATAATTCGAAGGTTAATTACGGAAGGTAAAAAATTAATTTAACACCATTCAGGCGAAAAGTGATTTTGTAGAAGTCAAAACGAATTAACCCAACGGCATTATAAAAAATGTACCAGGAGGTGAATCCAATAGTCGAAGATCGCTTCTACACGCGCGGAGAATCTATTACGGGAGATTGGTACGTTACAAGAGTTAAAGTTGAACCGAGTAGTTTAATATCTCTTGTATTAATGTCCCAGTGTTGTTCGGTAGACGCCGCCGTGGCAACAAACCCAATAAAACCCACCGTCGATTCCCTGTGTTTTCTCGTCGCGAACACCTGCCCACGGGTTGCAACGAGAAACGACGCGCCAGCACGTGGAGGCTAAGGCGAGCACATAAGAGCGTAACAAATAACCTTCCACCTCGGTCGCGACGCTTTTCCTCCTTCCGTCTCGTTCTTCGTTGCCCTCCACCTCTATTTTATCCGTTTCTCTTTTTCTCCCCGTATTCTCCGTCTCTGCCTGGCCATAGGTTTTTTCATCCCCTTCCCACAACCCTTCTCCACGTTTTCCTGGTACTTCTCTTTTCGCTGGTCGCGATACGCCAGCCAGGACCGGGCGAGACCGATGAGACGAGAAGGTGGTTTCCATGGAGACCAACCAGACAGTGTCGGCGTCTCGGCTGAACCTTCCGCGCCCTAGAACTGGATACCGATCGCTGGAACGTCTCCGAGGACCGATAAGCTTTGGTTATCCTAGGTTCCATGGAGATCTGCAGAGAATAGACTTTATGTGTCAGAGGTGATTGGTACTTCGAACCACGTATCGATACGTACCTTGTCATGATTTTTGGGACAGGATATTATTGGATCGCTTGCGGTGCGACTGTGTACATTGGCGTAACTAGAATTTTTTTTTTTTGGGACAGGATATTATTGGATCGCTTGCGGTGCGACTGTGTACATTGGCGTAACTAGAATTTATTTTGGGGGGGGGGCCAGGTTCACTGACTTACGCCCATAACACTCCCCATCAGGCATCTTTACATAATTTATATCACGTCTGTGGGTGCAAAAAATAAAGGTACACATTTTACAATAATTGTTTACAAATTTGTTTCGCACGAAAACTAAGAATAAAAGGATATAAATGTAATTCTTAAACATAAAAGAAATTTGAGATCGATTGAAATCAAAAGTATATTATGTGTAGATACCTATAATTAAAATCTATCATATATAAGCTTCAATTTGCTGTTTCTTTTTCTGCAAAAGTATTTTTCACATTCTCGAGCGCTAGTTCCCTTAATTGTATCCGACCCTTCAATTGATGGTGCAGGATTATTAGTTAAGGAGAATGTAAAAATTAAATATCTTAATTCTAATAAGTTTTTTTTTTATATATTTCCATAAGTTCTGGAGGGGGGGGGGGCACCCTGGTCCCTACCTAATTACGCCAATGACTGTGCACTGTTTGCTGTTAACACTAGAGCTACCGATGATAAAGGCACGTCTAATTTGATCGATCGATAAACATGGCAAACTGTTGAAAATTTACAAACTTATAAATTAACTAATTACTTCAAAAAATTGTGAAAGGAATTTTTTTAAATTTAGTTCTCGGGTAACCACAGTAGCGAGGAAAAGTTTGTAATACATTTCAACAGCTGTCTATGGTTATACGAGGGTAAAGACAGTTTATTACATTCATATAGTAATATGTAAAAAAAAAGTATCAGTTACCACTTAACCGTTCACCTGGGTTCACAAGTCTTTAACTTCCATTTATGCTAAATACCCATGAAAGTAAAGGCTCGTAACACTTTTTTCGAATACATTTCAGTAGACGTTTATGGTCACACCTCGTACCAGAAATTTATTGTCCTCGTGCAGTAACTCGTTAATTTCGGACGTTCTCTGTCCGATAACCAGTTTCTTCCACAACTTCGTGTTCAGAAGTGGTTATACAATAATGATGTGCTTCGATATTTGTTCCCCTCTGCTGGCTTTGCTTATTGATGTAACGTTACGTGGTAGATGCAATTCATTATACATTGACTCCCTTTTGATGTCAACGGTCTTCTTTATGGGCTTTGAGCGACGAATTCAATTGACCGCTCAAGGCCCATGCTCCAACCACTCTGTTTGCTTACTCCCAACCGTGGTTACCCTTCACCTCATCGCATCACCTGCTGATATACTGGTAGCTATAGGTGAGCGTAGGCACGGAGACGAAATTACATTAACATCTGAGAATTAATTCTTTCCATTATTTTCGAAATACATTTTCTTAACCCTCATCAGTTCCACATTTTCCCAACTTAATTAATTTTCAAATTAACCCAGTGGTAAAAATTGATACAATGAAGTGACAAATAGTTAAATTTGCAAATTCTTTAAAATAGAAATGACGAAGCCTCAGCTAAATTTATCTACACCTGACAGAATAACGTTATTTCTTAGGAGAAAACTGTCAAATTGACACAATGGACGGATATGTATGTCTTATTTACGACATTGTACTGAAGCATTTACTGTCATGTAGCCCTTGATGAGTCTAGCTGCAATGCTTGCGAAACGTTAGGAAAATAATTCCATCAGGACAAGGCTTACACCCTAAAGCCTCAACCCTAAAAACTATACGATGCCAGACCGTGGTAAGCCTTAAATCTCCGTTCAAAACACACTGGTATTTTTCGAAAAACGTAAGTCACGAATAAATTTTCAAATACAGTTAACCTTCAGTCTGTGCATTGGGTCAAATGGACCCCAGTCATTATAATATGAGACGTAATAAGTGTTTGCACCAAATAAATATGCCAGGCAACTAGAATTGCCTGAACTAAGGTTTTACACACACATTACTAAAAAAAAATATTTCTTACGAATGAATAAAAATAAAATAAAAATAACTATTTTCTTTAAAAAAAAACTACAAAATATATGAAAATATATATGGGGTCAGCTTGACACGGAAAATGTACTATGCGCAGAGTGCAGGTTAACAGATTTCCGTGAATCTCCCATTTGCCCCCACAGGCAAACGGTAGATAAGTGACCAGGTCCAAGAAATTCTCCCTCGAAATCCACCGAAGAAATTTAACGAACGTTCACAGAGCAGATTGGAGATTCCACCGGGCGAAGGGTACCAAACTACATCGCGAAGTTTTCATTAGAACTGGTCACCGGCAGATAAACTCGCGAGCAGCGACCGCGCTAGTGCTTGTCCGCCGGATAATCGCAGTAATTATCCATGGACCGATCTGCCTCGAATACCGCGACAGGGAATTTCAAGTTTGCGGTAGTAACTCCGCCAGTGCCATCGCTGCTGCGCAGCAATTCCCGTGACATTAATTATTGAAATCGCCGCCGGCAGCCACCCATCCCCCTTCCCTCCACCTCCACGCCGTTCCGCAAGCTATCTCGAACTCTATTTCCCTCTCATTCGCTCCGTTCTCCAGTCCCGTCTACCTCCTTCCCTGGAACGTTATCCTCTCTCTTTCTCTAGCTTCATCACCCCGTTCTCCATTTCCGTGGCGTCTCTTGCATCGGTGTGTCCTGGTCTCTCTGGAACGGGAGACGAGCCTTCCTTGTCCGTGGCAGGCTCTCAGCCTGGTTTTCTAGTTCGCAGGAAGTCTCTCGGGCGAAGTTCGCCGGCAGAGAAGCAGACAGAGACACGACCTCTCCCCGCCACTTAATATTCAATCGCTCAGCCGTCTTGTCGCTCCTGGCTCGCAACGAGAACAAGCGGGCCCGATAAATTAATATCGCTGATCGAGGACTTCCCTCTAGCTCTCTCTTGCTTTGTCCTGGTTTCTCGCTTCGTTTTCCCATCGGTATTACGAACACAGTTTCCGGCGTCTGTGTCCGATTAGGTGTCGTCGCTTTGGAGACCCCGTCGGTTACCGATTCGGGGATTAAACTCGAACTAGATTTCTTGAACTGTCTTCTACCTGTTTTTTTTTTTAAAGGATTTCTTGTTCGTCGGATGATTAGACTGCGGATGTTTATGCATTTGTAGCAATATTTTGTATGCTAAATAAGACATTTAGTGCAGGAAATAAATTTCTATCTCATTTTTATGTTTATAAATTCATGACCTTGAATAATTATAGTCACTGAATTCCTAATAAAAGAGACTATCGACAGGGTGATTCCATTAAAAAAAATGAAGGTGACCTTGATATCTCTGGAAAACAAAATGACATTGACGTATCTTTAAAAACAACAAAGATATTCGAGGTGGAAACGTTAGGTGATTCACCCTGTATATCGCCAAAGACAACAACATATCCAAATTCGAAATGGTCCCCCAAAAAGTGCCCGATTTCGCGTGGAATGACCCTCGTACAATATCATGCATGAGAAATGGCCGTCAACCTTAACTGTACACAGAAGTTTCACCGTTCTCGACCTTCACGAGTTCATACGCAACAATTTCACGAGATCCGATGTTAGAGAAACTCAACGAATAAACCGTAACGCTGATCCTCCGCGCAGATAACTGTAGGGGACTGCCTGCGTTCCATTTAATCTCTCGTTTAGAGGATTAACTTCGAGGAGCGCCCTTAGTTACGCGCTGGCCCTCGCGTAATTATTTTATTCCGCGTCCGGTCGCGTGTTTCCCGACGATCGCCGTTCCGCCAGTACCGATCGTAATCTAACCATGTGAAGGCTGCTTAATATTGCGCATGGAAACCCCGCTTTAGCTGGCATTAAAACTGTATGATAATGACCGTCCGGTGCCGGGCTTCGAGCTGCTGCTGTCCCTCCCGCTCACCTACAAATTGAAACGAGTCACGCTAACCAGGAACGTCTTTGGAATTCGATAAATTCTTTACCGCCTTTTTATCCCCCGGCCTCTAATTAATCCATCGACATCGTTTGTCCCGAGTGAAATTCTGCCAGAGCGACCGCAGCCCGACGAATCGGAATTTAACTGGTGAAATGGTCAAAAACAAATGATTTTTGGTATACAACAAAATTTGCATCAACTCATTCTTGAGTTCCTGAAAGCGTTTATAGAGTCTTAAGAGTGTCTGTGGGGCAGAGATGGGTAAACTCATTATCTAGGTAAAAAGTTTCGAATAACGAATAAAAGATAAAAAAAAAAGTATTTCGTGATTTTCATTTGTTTAAACGTAGAAATTTCAATTTTTATAATCAAATAATACTTCTTTCCTATTTCTTATATAGTAAATTTATTTTAAATACTGAAATAATTATTAAATCGAATATTAATTTTGCATAATTTCAATAACTCTCAAAACTAAGTGGTAGAAGGCCCTTCGCTTACCTCATTTTTTCCCCTAGCGGAGGTCGAGTTTGCTCGGTGGACAGATATTCTATCCTGCTTTTATACATATTTTATCATCCTCGTTTCATAGCCGGACGAAATTCGATTGGGACTGTCAAGGTTGCGGATACGACTTTCACCGAATGGCGTATTTCCATCTGTGTATCCGTAAAAGTAGGATACCTTTGGAATTTTTTTCGGAGAAAAACTAATCGACCCGTAGAGTTGACAGTTTACACAGTGACTTATGTATAACTCGCCGTGTCATAGATCTTTTTTTGGAAAGAAATTGATAGCAATCAGGAAGATTTAATCTGCTGTATCTGTCATGTAAAAGAGAAATGCTCATTTTATTTACGTAACTACGGTTCTTCGGGTGACCTAAAACAACAAATTCTTGATATAATTATTTTCTAATCAGCAATTTCGCGAGCAAACATTTGCGTTAACCTTGCTCTGAAGTGGAATAAACGAGGAACATTAAAAATTCTCAAAATGATGTTAACAAAAATGCGAATTCTGTTTCCAAATTAGAAAGTATTTTATCACAAAAGGACGATCAAAGATAGACAATGAGCACATATATAAGTAGAAATTTGCATAAAATTTTGTACACTTAAATGTTATGTCAGAAGTATATGAACGAAGGTGAGAGTCACTGTACTTTCAGAACTTGAAAATATTCGAAATTAAAAAAAAATGCGAAATTTCTAAATGCTTTACACCTTATCTTCCGCAAAGACGGTATATTTACACAAATATCCGTGCAGCAACCGAAACGCATAAGATTTTTATTTCATCTTATCGTTCATCGTGTATTCGTCGAAAAGAGCAAACGGCAACATTTCGTCGTAAAATCGCGTTCGAATGGATATTTTACGAGCTTCTCGCGCAAAGGCCCCGCGTTTACGATCGCGGAGCACAAGTGGGACCGGTGTCGCGGCAAAGTTCCCCATGATAAAAGAAAAAAAACCCTGGTACGAGTCGGTGACATTGGCAAACGCAGGTGAGCATCTAACATAACCCTAGCCTTTCGTTGCCTTTCATTCGTGTTTAACCCTTTGGGTGTTATGGGCACCTATCCAGCGAAAATTCTCGACGTGGACTATGGACATATATTATATACATTTGACGAATGTTTTCAGTTTATAGTCCTGACACAAGCAAAAATTATGCATTTAAGATGGACACATATACTTATGTTTCTATAGTTACCTTAGCAACGTTAAGAAACAAATTGTGTTTCTTTTTTTTAAGCTTTTATTTATTTATGTTTTTTATTTTTTTGGGGGTACGTGGTATGCGAAAAAGTATTCCACCGACAGGGAGCGTTTAAATCTGAAGGACTCCACACTCAAAGGGTTAAAGACTACCGTCCCAGGTAACGATCACACCTGTTCTCCTCATGGACCGAGCTTATTCCCAAATTATTTACCAATATGCGAATTTTATTTGAAAATTAAGAAAACTGTATTACCGAAGGACGATAAAAGTTATGATAAGGACAATATATGAATAGAAATTGCGTAAAGGTTTGGACATCTAATTGTGTTTCAGAAGTCTGTGAACAAACGTGTCTCACTGTTAAAGCTCAAGTTATTATACGTAATGATACCCATTTTTCTTACCTTCGATCAGTGAACTCTCTTGAAATATTTGAAAGAAATTAGAGTATCGTAAGTTCTTATTGTATCGCTAACAATGCTTGACATTGAAAAATATATTATATTAATATTCTGCTTCGTAATTTAAAATACGTAGTCATATTTCACAAGTGGGAACGAAAGGGTTAAGACGAATCTTGAACGAACCTGGTGGCCTGTATCCCGTCTCGTATGCCACTTCCGCCGATACCCTTTCCGCTAGAGGTAATTACACCGACGCGTGTCGAGGACATTCTCGTCCGGAAGCGATCGATCGATCGAATCGCGTGTTCAAGTGCAAACAGAGGTATTAGACGCAGACTGTTAGTAGACAGTGTTTGGGAGTTCGTGATATCGGTTAATTTCAGAGGCTAATAATAATGATAGTAATAACAAAGTTTTTACATTGCAAAGAGGGTTGGATTATTTAAATACCGTTAACAAATTTTGCGTTAAATTAATATCGCAGTGTTATTTCAAATAAGACCAACAGCCTCTATTAATTAAATGCACATGTATTTTCGACGATTTATGATTTAAAAAACGAAATACTGTGTGTCTGACTACGTACTGCTTCTTTCACTGTGGTAGTCAATCTGTTAAGAGGGGGAATACTCGATCTGGATGAGCGCTCTTTTGGCGGGATTAGACTTAACACATTGACTGCCACAGTGAAAAAGGCCGTAAGTAGTCACACGTTTTATTTCGTTTTTTAAATCATACTTCGTCGAAAATATATGCGTTTAGTTAATAAAGACTGTCGGTCTTTTTATAAGTAATACTATGATATTAATTTTACGCAACATTTTTTAACGGTATTTAAATAATCCATCCTTCTTTACAATGTACGTGTTACCCACATTTGGGTTAGGTCCGATTAAATGAAATAAAATTCGTATTTTCATACATAATTTCGCCATAGAGAAATTACTGCCTCCCGTGAACAAATTTGTGAATTACTGCACGTAGAAACATGGTAGAAACTGAAGCAGAATTGTAGAATCAGTTGTAAATGGAGAAGGGATTTCAAAGTTGGCTCGTGAGTCGACAATTGTCAAATTCGATGTGTCTATAGAACGTAGGATGACTCGGACGGTAAATTCATTGTCGGAAAATGCAGTCGAGCCCGGGTGCACTTTGACATTTCCCCGAATCGATACCTGTTGAGCTGCGTTTCTGCAGTAGCGCTAGTATATGCACGCGTGTGCACCTGGTATTATACAGGGTGGACCACGAAACGTGATCAGCTTCGATTATTATACCGCTGGCTGTTCGCTCGAATATATTTTTTCATGTTCATGTTCAGTAAACGATATTTTTTTAATATTTCTTTGGTTTAGAAGAAAAAAAATGATTTGTTATCATTAGACTGCGGACATTTATGCAAACTCAGAACTTTAGATAGAATAGAAAATCAGATAGAAATTTATTTCCCGTACTAAATGTATTGTTATGTTGATAGTAATATATAAATGTCATTATGTTTTACTAAAATCTTTATTCTACTGCATTTTGCATGTTAAAATTTTCTACAACTGCATAAACATCCGAGGTCTAGTTATGATACTTGCCGAACTCGTCTCAGTATCCGCTAAAAAATGGGCGTAAAAAGCTCACAGATTTATCTATAAAAAAAACTAAAGGTGATCTTGAAAACTCTGACAAAAAAGGGTTGACAAAAAGTTTGGTACAATCATCTTAAAGCCACCCTTGAATCATATTATACTATCAAAAAAATTTCGATCGAACAGCTATTCCCAGAACTTTTTGTATTTTATAAACAGAGTAATCTCTACTGATCACGATTCGTGGTTCACCCTGTATATGTGGGTCCTTCGTGCACGTGCACGACGCTGCCAGGGTTTGTTGTGCGTGTATCATTATGTCAGCCCATGAATATATACGCATGTCGTATCTGTCCAGCGGACGATCGATACGCCAGGCTTTTTGTCGATCCACGGCCACGCCGACAGCTAAATGGAATAACAATTACGTCTGAGGGACGGCACGCTGATCTATCGGATCGATAAAATTTCCCTGAAATATACCCGCATAATTAATCGAATTATCAACACGACGATTCGTAACATGGACGACACGCGCGTGACCTGCGTTTCGATTTCAATTAATCGGAGGATCAGTTTTATGACCGTCAGATCTGCTATTCGGAAACTTTGATCCTTCACCGTGATTTATTCGAAATGATCGTAAGTGAAATTTTGGCTCGTCGGTTCGAACATTCCATGAAAGAACCCGTGATTATTGGAATTAGCGAATGTGATTTCGTTTTCTTGTAATTCTAGAGACTGGTTTAGTTTGTGCTAGATTCTACTCGTGTGGATACGAGGCGAGAAACGGCGTGATGTAGAGGGGTGAAATCGTATAGGTGGATGGGATATACTGCGGTCGTAAAATCGTTCGGAGGACGAGGGTGTTACGGATGTTGGAACGATAGAATTGACAGAAATATGGGGAGACAAAGGGCTTGGGGAGTTACTTGAGGGATCGTATGAGGCATTACGTGAACCTCGTCAGAATCGAGCTTGAGGTATTGCGCCCCTGTTATTGGTGGTTTCGAATGACGAGAGGGTGATATTTCATGAGGAAATAAGTCGAAATTCTATAATAAAATTTTTCCGGATAGGATCTATGTTTTTGGGGGAAACTAGACTGCCTGTACTTTATTTGACCTATGAACGTTTGGGCCACGAAAGTACCATTTTGAAGTATATCGAACGACTATTTTTCTCGATTAGAAATACGGGGTAGTCCGTTATTGACGCCCCAAGAAATAAGGGGATGATCCTATATTGAAAACTGAATCAAAGTTTTCTTCAAAGCATCAGTTTGCTTTGAAGAAAAATGTGTTTGAAAGTAGAACTGGTGTAGCTGTGTCTGTTCATTACTTGCTGTTTCTACTTACTGTAAATCCGATATAAGCGCATCAGATGAATTTTCACCAATCTGTTACGCAACAAAATTTTACTGTACATTCTCAACTTAATTTTACACGAACATTCTGTTCATTAACAATCTAACTGCCAATATTGAATCTGCTTCTATAAGTTTCTCAGATTTTATTATAGTTAAGTTTCAACAGAACATTTACGATGCATTTATGCAGACCGTGTAATTTACGTATTTATTTTTATCTTTGCATTTATTTTTACAGCCTCTTTCATAGTACGTTTCAATTCCTATGTAATAAAAACATCGACGGTAATAATATCAGGTGTACCAAACAATATTTCTCTGTTAACAAAGTGGTAATTAAAACAGTTGAAATTTAATACATCTATTCTTTTCTTCCTTCGAAATGGCGGTGAACATTGAGGAACGAGGACCGATATCAACATAAACTTCTGATTTCCATGAGTATAAGTATATTTAGTTTGACAAATTATCGCAAAATTATTTATTGGTACACTTAATATAACAATATGTGACGATATTCTCTCACAAAATATTCCCTGGTAACATGGAACCCATTAAATTCACCGATGCCAACGCTTCGCCCAGTGGATAAAATTGTTACACGATATTCGGTGCATATCGAATCGATTACGAGCATCTAATGGCCATTAACGCGGGGTTAGTCGGATCGATCCGATAAATCTGGCGGTTCGCCACGCGTGGCCCAATAAAAATGTCCTGCCTCGAAGTAATCAGTGGGACTGGATCCGTTTCTATTTTCGATAATAAATAAACAAATCACGCAGCAGCAGCGTTCCCGGTTCGTATCTATCGTCGAAGTTCTGATTTTTCCCCCTGTTTCATCCACGTCGGCCATTATCGGATGGGCTCCTGCGTATCGTAGCGCGATCCTCTGAAACTTTCGAACCTTCGTTAAAGTTTCTATTACGCGTCGCTGCCCCTGTGACCACGTACACTCCCGCTCATAAGTATCAAGTAATTTATCGAATATACACTGAATGTTCGAAGGTATTTAAAAAATTCTTGGAAGTCTGAAATAAATATTGTTCAACGGATATTAACCCTTGGACAGCGCACTGTGAAAGATGCACAGTTCTAAGGACTCTCGGGGCCAATTGGGACTTGAAGTAATATTATTGTTATATCTATGTCGGAAAGAATTGTCTAGTTATATTTTTTTATTGATGCCATGTACCAAAATGAATTGATTTCTTCAAATACCTTTTTCAAACAATCAGTGATTTGCGAAAATTATTTTGTTTCAGCACCTACAATATCTCACTTGTTTTTGAAAATGCACAAAAAATCTGAGGGGAAAGTATTACTCAGTTAGATGGAACAAATACTGTGATTTCAAGGTCATCGATGATTTTTAAATGAGAATATATATTTTTATCAACGTGAAGAATATATATATAAGGTCTTCAGCGACCATTGGCGAAGGGTTAAAGTTCGATGGACAATATTTATCTTACTATAAAGTAACAAAAATGGCCTAAAAGATATAATTTTTACGAAACATCACATCTTCGTACAGACCAGCTGTCCTAATACTTATGACCAGTAGTGTACCTGTTTCCCAACGCTGGAAAAGCACCGCTGCTGGTGGTGAAGTCCTCGTCGTGCTGCCTCTTGGAATTGCTTTCGCAACTCTGGCTGCCCGCATCGTTCGAACCGAAACCTCTTAAACGGCGTTAACCAGCGCCGGAACGAGCGTCCCCGGAACGTGTGGGTCGCGACCGGGTTTACAACGTGCAGGGGGTTGTACACGTGCTGAGCGAAATTAAATATTGAATATCGGGGAGACCCCACCCTTGTACGCTGTCAGTTACCTCTCTCTCTGTGTACATATATATACTATCGAGCGGAGTGACCTACTTGTCCAATTATACCGTACACGTTTGCCCCCGTGAAGTCGTTAAATCATGACTTTAGATGGAAACGGGGGATAGAGTGCACGCGTGTGTGCCGCCCCATCCCTCGATCCCCTGTATGATTTTTATCTACGACTTTTTCACGTTTCACGGAAGAGTTCAGACTAATTTTCGAGGCGTGGCCCTGTGCTCCGGTTACCCCTTTCCTTGTTCAACGAAGGTTTAAAACGGGGTAATATTGCGTCTGTTTCGATGGTATCTGGGCTGCGGGTGGTTCATCGGGAGAATTTAGGAGGGCAGAAACAGTCAAGAAATGAAGGGATGTTTGAGAATTTTTATAGTATTTGATAGTCGCTATACTTTACTTACGATTCATTATGATAGATTTAAAAACTTGCTGTTGTATTAATCCTTAACTTGGGACGTAGAGTCTGAGGAAACACATGAGTATTTTTTTTTTTGGAATGTATCATTTTTATTCAATAGTTACTTAACGTAAAAAATGTACCTGGTTGTGTTGTAAGTAATAAGATTTCCATCTCACCAGTTAACTCTTTGAGGCACACGATTTTAAAAAAAATAAAAACCCTAGTTGCACAGAATTTTTTTTAATATAAAAAAAATTATAAAAATAATACTAATGAGTAACATCAACTTTTCGAGGTGGGTTAAAATATATCCCACCGTGCATAAGAAGCTAAGCAAAAGGTTGAACAGTTTTTAACCCACCTAACCCTAAAGAGTTAAGGGTTAACAAAGATCTTTAAGCGTATGTAACCTTGAAGAACAATTGTTCCGCAATCATTGCTTAGATTTCTCCATTTTTAAACGCCTTGTCCCATCTTTTAATAGATTTATGAATTCCCTTCTGATAGAAACTAGATCATGGACATCTTGCCCATCTCTTTTCTCACTGTTTTTTTTTCTGAATAGAAAAGTCATTCAGCCATTTTTGACGCGATCAATCAACGACTGATTTTCTGCCATTCACTTGCTGCATTTTACGAACAATCTCCTGTCACCCGTTAACGATCCTAACGGAACAGAGTTAAACATAAAATCGTCTAAACTATATACATGGTAATTATTATAATTACAGTCCTCACAATTCCTGCTACTCTATTGGATACCCGATAAATCCGAATTTCATTTTTCCTCCTATATTCTGTTTTTCGTTGTACATTCCCCAAAGGTAATTTCCAGCGCAATTCTCGATCCACGATATTATAGATTCCTCTCACATGGATGGACTTCATCTTGCATCTGATCCAATAAAATCGTCAATATTTCAATTTAAAAATAGAGATCATAAGGGACTTCCTATGGTTTCAACTTGGAACTAGATTTATTATCGAAGATCTATTTATCAGCTGCAACTGAGGCAGCAATCGATCAGGCAGCCTCGGGCGGTGTTATGTCATCCGAACGCGAGCATACCTCTCTCGATCACGCTTCGATCGTGTTTCCAATCGTTCCCGAGTGACGTTTCGCCTGTGCGGCGTTGCTCTGCTAATTTGTGCCGTTTGATCGCGTAACTGCGAGACGACGCGCCTCCAGCCATACTTCTGCCAGGCCAGTGTGGACGGATAATCGGTAAACGATGTCGCGTTTTCCTTCGATTCCCCGCCATTATCTGCACGCGAGCCGACAATCTTGCTCTAACTCCGCTTCGATATCGGTCATTTGGTTAATTTACGCCGTGGAATACTTAACGAGACTGTCGTTTGTTTGTTCGATTACTTCGGTTGGGTTTTCGAGCAACATTTTTTTCACGTTATCGACGTTCAATCAACTAAGAACGGTTGTTTTTATTCTTATATTCTCGAATAATGCAACGTTATAAGACTTACAGCTGGAAATTCCGATTCAACCGTGGTAGAGCTTCTTCGAACTTGTCAAAGGTGACGACTGCTCTAAATAACAGGGAACTAGGTTCGCATAGCGAGAGCACTTATGCCGTTTCAATTATTCCAATTGTTCGTAGTTGACCGCCATACGGTATGTGAACAATAGTTCGTAAAAGTTGTTTAGATATATGGAGTTCTACCGCGGTATCTATGTTAACATTATCCAACATTGGCTTCGATACCTAGAGACCTTTCTCTACTTTACCTCCATTACATTCTGTGCAAACAATTTCAGTGTCGTATTATACACAGTGAGCAACGACAATGATCAAAGAGCAGACTTTCGTATGTACATCGGTCTAATAAATTTTGCATAATGTACGTACATATCACTTCACATTGTTTCTCAAATTTATGCTCAACAACCAAACCCATCTAAATGAAATTTCTTATTACAGGTACAGTTACTGAAATCATAAAAGTGGTTTTGTTGGAATTCGTGTTGTATTGCATATTAGACACATCAGTACATTATGAAATTTAGTTTAGCAAATATTCAACGCTAGTAGTTCTAGCCTACTTAATATTTTACTTCGGAGGTTCCTAGTCTTTTCTAAATTGTACCCCCAATATAAAAAAAAAATGGTTGTAATTTATATAGTTGCTATTATTTAAATTTTTTACTCCTAACATCGAGCACCAAAGTGAGAACCGCTGGTCTGCCTAATGACACTAAAACACTAAGCATTAGGTATATAATCTATGAATTTCTAACTCTTTTCTAATTCACAGTGTATCACATTCAAATTTCTTTATTTTCAACCGTTATTTGTTGACAAGATACGAATATCGCTTTTAATTTTTGTTACAGGAAATTCCTATTTCTTTCTGTAAAAATTCCAAAAACAGTGACTATTTTTACAAGAAACAGCTAAGACCTAATGCACAAAGAATCTTGGAACATTCTATTCTATACTTCCAAATACATTCGTAATATAGAGAACAATAGACTGGCAACAAAAGGTCCCACCCGCGAACAGCCTTAATCCCTATCTAAAATCTCCCAGCGATCTAGACTCAACGCAAAAAAAAACTAACTATATATCTTGGACACCAGACAACCCCACTTACAAGAATTTAACCCTCATTCACCCTTCATTTTCCCAACCTAATTTGTCCCTCGAATTAAAAATTAATACAACGAAATAATAAATAGTTAAATTTACAAATCCTTTACACTAAAAATCACGAAGCCTCAGCTAAATTTACCTACACGCATTAGAATAACGTAATTTCTCAGCAGAAAACTGTCAAATTGACACAAGTGGCAGGTGAGGTTTAAAACCGATAATTCACTGTTCCACTCCTTAGCAAGAATCGTCGCGATCTAACCGGATCTCCTCGAGCCCGTCGATCTCCCGTCGTATCAAAAGGCTCGAGAAGGTCGAGTGCAAGCACGCGCATTACTCCGATCGAGCGGAAAAGACGGGACCAGCTCCTTCGGCTATCCTGTGCGCCTTCCATGAAGCAGATTGCCAGCGGCTAGCTGGTCGACGACGCTAAAAACTTCGCTCCTGTGCTCGGTTGCGTCTCTCTATAGATGACAAAAAGACAGATAGATGCAGTTTATCGTGGTGCAAAAGCGAGGCAGACGGCAAGCAAGGGGCCAGAGGTGGGAAGGTCCATTTTCCTAATAACGTCGGGTTCGGCCTCGACCAAGGATGTTCTTCCTCCTCTATCTCTCCTTTCCCCTCTCTCTCTCGGCATCCAGCGTTCGTTCCGCTTCCGACAACGGCTTAACGGGTTTCCTTCTCTTGTTAAGCGCGCGCCCTTTCACCGTTCCCGCGACACAGACGCCGTCTTTTCGACCCCAACCATCCCCACCCAGCCAATTTCTTCGCTAGACGCCTGAGAACCTCTCGGCCCCGGCTGCTTTTCACGCGATAAATAATCAGACAACAGAGGGGGTGGATCTGGACGCGAAAGAGGGTCGTGGCGGTAACATAATACAGCCGCGAGAAATGAAACAGAGGCGTTTCGCCGTATCGACCACAATCTTCCCTTAAGCGCGAGGATACGCCTCTTTAAAACGCGCCCGGGGACTGGTTTCATTCACCGGAGAAGAAAGGATCGTTAACGATCGGCGAGTGGTAACGGACGAAAGAGTTTCGAGGATTCCTCCTGTTCACTCCCTGAGGGTGTCACGGAGGGGATGGAATTTATACGGCGTGGAGAGAAAGGGGGGAAAAAAGGGCACCGTTTGTACCCGAAGGAAGGTCGCGAATAGTCACAGAGAGACCGAAGGGGCTGGCCAGGCTTGGTGGGATTCGAAAGGAGGCGAGGCGAAAGGGGTCGATAACACATATCCGTCCTCAGCCCTCTCCCCTATGTCTATTCTGCTCTCGAACACCCTCGAATCACCCCGCGCAAGCAGCTCGGAGTTACTTAACGTGATTAAATCCTCCCTTCCGTCACCCCCTTACCTCCACCTGACGCCCGCCAATCCGACCTGATTTCTCCACCCTTTATCCCTCGAACGATCTCCACTTCGCCGGAGGGCTGATCGGGGCACGTTAACTCGTTCGCGTTTTATTGCCAAAGCGGCGTTCGCGCGACCCGAATGTCCCTTTCTCGCGGGCTGAATGCGATGGACTCTCTCTCACTCTCTCTTTGGATAGTCCGTTGGCCCTCGCCGACGCCTATTCAGTGGGAATTCGAGTGCTGGAGGAGAAAAGAGACCGCTGGTTCACATGGCTGAAAAGGAACGATGTCGGTTCTAACTGCGATTGAACGCCGTTCTGGTTACGGTTTCGAGGCGAATTCTGTCGCAACTTGCGTAAAGTCGATATTGTGACGTCGTAATACTGTTAAGTTGTGAAGATATACGCCCCTGTTTCGATAGCTGAAACCGTAATTTGAGACGCTCGTGCTTGTTCGAGACTCTGCGATATTAATTCGGAATAGGTTCTTCTTTTGCTGTATACAGGGTGGCCCAAGTAACGCGAACACCTTTAATATCTTACTTGCTTTTGATTGACAGAATATTTATTTTTAATGTCCATCAACTTCGATATATTTTTGCATTAATCCCTGTATCGTTGTTATTTTGGTGTTTAAATCTACTCTCGTACATTTGTGGATTTTTTGCACTCAAGGTCATATGAAGGTCACTGGATTGGTCTTGATCTCAACTATTACCTATATGTATTCCCATTAAAAAATACATCGATGACCTTGAAATTTCGAAAAATACGACCTCGAGAAAACTTTTTGTTTACCATAGTATTTGCTCCTTCTAACGAAATAATACTTTTTCGTCACACTTTTTTTGTATCTTCAAGAACAAGTGAGATATTGAAGGCGCTCACGTTAAGTGGGACACCTTGTATTTCAAGAAATTTTTTATACCATTCAGAAAAAAGGTTGTAGAAATGCAATAGTTACTATTGAGTAACAGGTGACAGAGGTCGAATACCGTGTAGCTTTAATGAAATACTGTTAACAGAAGTTTAAAATATTAATTTACAAAATGACGCTTGCAGCTTGAGATTCAGGTCGGTTCTAGGTATGTTAGGGTCCCTTACGACGACACTGGTAAATACCCGCGTGTACACGAGGCGCGTAAAGTCCTTGGTGCGGTTACACGAATAGGCGACCTACTAAACGCTCAATTTTACGACGTCACATTATCTTGCCCGCTGACTATACGATCAACGTGAGTCTTATAGAAAAGACAATCATTCGCGACGGGTCAATTTTACCAGAATATAGCGAGCCGAAACTTATTACGACCATAACCTGGGGTTCTTGGACAGCTGTTAAACACGTGCAGGGCACTCACGCATCTTCTATTCAATTACGGTTTTACCTTGCAGCTGATTTCCAAGAATTCCAGGTCTAATTCGGGAAGGTGAACTTCAGCACATCGTGTTCGTCCCTTCCACAATTATCGACAATCTTGCCACACCCACGCAAACGCAAAACACCAATCGTGTACAAATATATCCACCGCTACGACACATCGATCGACCAATTAGAAACAGACAGAAAATTCAGATAGACTCGAACGAACAATACCATAAACAGTCTCCAAGCAACTACGAAAGAGTTCACTTCGTCGGTCTAATGCAGTGACTTTCAACCGGTGTGTCGCGAAAATGTTTAAAGAACATTAATTTAATTATTATCGAAAGAAGTCCAGAGCACAGTAAGTGTACATATCAAAATTGAAACCTCTTTAAATTAATTATACCAGTATAACATTGTTGGAAGTTTAAGTTAAGTGTAATAAACCGTGGATGAAAAAGGTTAAAAAATACATAGTACAATTGTCAAATACAGTCCTAAACAATTTACATTTATATATACAATTAATTCGTAATTCGGGAAGTGAAGTTCGAGAAATGCTCGAAATTAACAATTTCCATGAACACATCGCATTAAATCCTGTTCTTCCTGTTTCTTCTGGTGGATTAAAAACGTCCCACCCTGTTCTCCACCTGACGCGTTCGAAGTTCTCGCCTGTAGATTCGAAAGTTTCTTCCTTCTTCCTGACCGTTAAGATACCAGTATAGGTAAAACAGAGTTTTAATTGGCGGGTATATGCTCTGAACGTAGCCGCCCTCGGGTTTCGAGGTGGAAAGAGGCCACTTCCGTCGAGATCTATAGTTGGGTCGCAGTCTCGAAGCGGTGAGTCACGGTTTTATTCCGCTTTAAATACCGGCTTCGACCACCGTCATTGGGAGCCGGTTTCACGACGCAATCATCTTGGAAATAGATTCAGAGTGATATTCCCGCGCGCATATTAAGTCTATTTATATCCCCTGGGGCAGTTTTCGTTTATTTACAATCGAACGGGTCTGACCCGATCGCCATGATTTCCGTTGCATCTGACGCGTCTTTGTGCTCTCTTCTTCTCTCTTCGTGGAGAGAAATGGCGGAGGGAGACGAAGGGAACGGGAGAGGGAGGCGCCGTTTCCGGAAGGAAGAGGTTACCAGGCCGATCCGCTCGGCCGAAGCGTCTCGACGCGTGGTGCACGTTGCGTCACGAGTCGAGGAAGTCGATGACCCACCTTCTGTGTCTCCTCCTCTTCCACCTTCTTCGTCCTCCACCAGCTCCTGCCTCTCTCGTACGTTGCAGCAATGCACTCGGAGACTGCACACCAGCGGAACACATGTACCGACCCGCGGAAACGGACGGCTGCTAGCAACTTTCTCGCCCGTAATCGCGACCCGCTTCGCCCCCGAAGCCAATTTTAACGCCGTGAACTTTGGGACGGCACGTCGGGGATTTCGAAAGAATAGTTTCGGGACAGCCCACGGTGATCGCTGGATTTGGGGAACGATTTATTTCAGGCAGACCGTGGGGTTAATTTAATGTTCGTTGACCGGGAAGGGAAACCGTGTTCAATTTGCATTTTGTTAGATATTTTCGATACCCAATGGAAGACATAAATCAGGCACGGTTACTGGGAATCTCGCGGTTTTAGTTGCGAGTGAATATTTATGTGGAAGTATTTTGTTAGGTTGTAATATTAAATTTATATGTTTCAGTGTACTGTATCAGTTTTGTTTGTTGCCTTATTGAGAGACGTGATTTAATTAATGGCGTTTCGAAATATCATTTAACGTGTTTTTGAAGTGTTTCACTGCCGATTAATGAAAAGTAAGATAAGGAATTCGGTGTATGAGATTTAATTGAAGTAATAGAAACTAAAGGAGTATTGGACCAGGGTTAATTAAGCATTTTTTATCCTCTCGGTGAATATTGTGTATAGAGTACAGATCTTTACGCAAATATCAATTTTGAAAGATTTATTTATGGAAACTAGGAACAAACAGAACTGTCTTTACTGCATCGAAGGTTCTACTAAAATTTATTAAACTGTTTAGTATGCTGAATTTCAGAGAGTTGAATACGCTACAATATAAATATAGTGTAGATTCTCCTAATACCCTTCAGAATTCGATTCGACAAACCATACAGACAATCACGTTCACCATCAGTACCCACAAGATTGCCTAAATAAAAGAAACCACCTCTTTTCGCGAAAGCTCAAACAACGCTCGGTTCTTCCACCCTGTAAACGTTCGCCAGGTAGAGGGTGGGGGTGGATTGTGGGTCAGAGGGTAAAGCTCTCTCCGATCCCGTTTCCCTTCCCGGCTTAATTGAAGCGTCTACAGTTTATCGAATACGATTCTCCAATGTTTTTCCCCCCTCTTTCGCTTCCGCCTCTCGGTTCGTCGAAATTGTCGTGCGTCGAGGGGTTAATTAAGATTCCTGCGGCGGGGCTGGTGCCGCGCCTCTTCTTCTCTCGTCTTAATTGGAGGGCTCTTTTAGCAATTAGAACGCGAAAGGGAATTCTTTTCTCTTAATAATTCGCCGTTACGAAGATATAAACGAACCTTTCAGGCGCATCCCGAGCGAAGGAAAAAAAAAACACCCCTTTCGTCTACCCCTGCCCTTCTTTCCACTGGCTTCGCCGTATTTTCGCGTGGGCCCCGCGGTTCTTGGCATTCAGGCGAGAGGGTTGTGTGCCGGCACAACCTCCTAAGCCTGCGAAATTTATTTTATACCCACCCCCCCCATCCCCTCCAGTTTTAGGGTGAATAGGGACGATCCATTGAGATTCTGGCCGGCCAACGCCGTTTCCACGGTACACCGTCTGCCGAAGAGATTTTACCAGGGAAATCTTATATGAAAAGACACGGTTAGAGAGAGACAGAGATGAAGAAGATGTTCGCCCTTCGCTTGGCGGGATATCTCTCTGTGGCCCGAGCAGAGGGGCTGGTTATTCATAAGGCAGATATCGAGCCGTCTCTCGAATGCAAATCGAGCGGAAGTCAACGATGAGCCGGAACGTCGACCGTTTCCTCCCTTTTTCTCCTTCTCCCGGTGAAATAAAAAGCCGGTAAAACAAAGGGAGATTGGGGCCGGCGCAAGGCTCTCGATTAAAACTCTTCAGGATCGTTTTTAATGCTTCTTCTCTCGCGCCTAATCGACGTCTCGCGAACGTTACGCTTGAATTCGCCGGTAATTAGGGATTTCTTTTCGTCGGGCAACAAGTTGTTGTCGGTTTCATGGGAGAATCGTGGCTGGTGGAATTGATCCGCTGAGTTCGAGGGAATTCTTGGCACACACGGTGTTGAGTAGACTGCGGAAGTTTATGCAAATTTAGAGTTCAAATAATAATATCTAAAGAGACTTGAAAGAGAGCAGAATTTTGAAATTTGTACAGTTGGTTTTATTGCGTTAATCGTGACACATTGGTCGTATCAAGTTTGATTAAAATATTTATTTTATAGCGTTTTCTAAATTAGAAGACTTTATAAATGCATACGAAGTCTAGTGATTAGTGAATCATACATTATAATGTATTTAAATTGGAATTTTTTTGGACTTGACTTTCTATTTCAATTAGAACAAATTTTGTATCAAACTGCATATAATATTTACAAAAGAGTGTAATTAAAATACTAAATCGAAGACGTGCAGAAAGTATTCAGTTGATCAATTTGGCTTTTGAAAAGTACAAGGAAACACTAGATCTATCTAACGTAGATGTACCCATTTCTATCAGATCGATAAAAATGACAGTTTTACGAAACTATACAGATCTATCAGTCAGTCAATTTCTGAATTTATATATTCCCATAAAAGTTTCGAAAAGTCTCTTAAAATACATTATTATGAGTTTAATCACCTTTACAAGACTTTTGACTGCTTTGGCAAATCTAGTGTTAAAGCAAATGAGAATAGAGACAGGATGAATCCCATCGAAGCGATTAAGATGCCACTTTTTCCACCTACAAAACAATATATATCTTCCTTCTACAATGTCAGTAACGCACATCATCGTTAATCACGTTTGAAGACGTTCCCATTACAATGATGATGGCATGGTTGCTGATTAGATACCACCGAGTCAGCTCTATGCATCAAAGCACTTTTAAATCGACTTTGTATTATACCGCAATCTATCAATTTCTCGGCGTGTCTGTTTCACAAACGAATCTCTAACTCGACGATTGAATATCCACGAAACGTGTGGGGCCTAATCTTTCATCTTCGAATTAAGTGTAAGGGGCCTAATCCTTCATCTTCGAGTTAAATTTAAGGGGACAATCCGACGCGATTACTTAATCTTAGTCGTCGGATATCGGACACGCGACGTTGGATCGCGTGTTTGTATCTACCTCGAAATACAACCCAGGGAAGATAGGGCCAGGAAGGGAAACGAGCCAGCGAATAGAACGGCGGAGACGCCGCCGGAGCGTACGACCTTCGGTCCGCTGTATCGATTAATCGCGAGTTTTCAGCTCAATGCCAAACCGAAAGCAATCCGCTAATCTGGCCGCAGTCTAGCGTGCCCATCAATCTGAAAACTTGCGTCCCGATGCGCCGGGAATTAATTCGTCCCGAGCCACGCAAAGGACGAAATTACGAACATTTCGTCGTCTTGGAAAACTCCCTCCTCTGGGAGGCGTACGTATTATTTCTCTGCTTTTCCAGAAAGATTCGTCACTGTGGAGATTTTTATGCAAATCTGCGAGAAAGTGGGTCTCATAATAATACTTGGCACGTATTTTTTAGGGGTGTGAAATGCATTTGATTAAATATCTCCGAAACTATTAGAAATAGGAGAACGGTTTAAATGACAATATTGTGTGATTTTTGTTAAGGAATTCAGGAATATTATTAAATTTGATGATAATAGTACGTTCGTATGTGAGAACTGTACGTATATTAAAATATAAAATACGGATAAATTTGTATGGGGCCGAAAATAAAGGATGGTCGTAAACGGAACAAATGAATAATTTATTATTGCAATTTTTGTCTCGTGTATTAATAGAGGAAACAGCCGTGAGTGAAGGAAAAATCGGAGCTCCTTATTTTAATTTAAAGTCCTTCAAGTTTGGGTTTTACTATCAGTTGTTTCTTGATCGAGGGTAAAGAAATCAAGATCAGCAATATCGAACAGTTACTCATGGATTGCTCGACGTTGCTTCGGTTCGAATAACATGGGCTCGATATGATCATTTTTTACGTGATCGCGGGAGGAATACAGAGCAGTACGCTATGGAACGGCGCAATTCGATAATACATCATTCGGCTGACCCAGTTCCGTGGTATCGAGTCTCGAAGTGGCGGAGCGTGGTGGTCGCCAGAGCTGTTGGTTAGTGGTTTCCTCCGTCAACGGGGATAAATACTGAACAGTTGGGAAACGAAGGCATCGACGTGTATCGGCTGTTTCGTTACTCGTGGTACAGCTGGGAAGTGAATTTTTGACAGATTGTCAGTATTGCTTCAGACAAGTTGGTTATGATCTAGATAAGACCTTGAAGCTGTTGCGAATTTTCAGGTGACCTGACTTTTTATATGATTTAATACGAAGAGGTCTTAGCTGGCACAAGATATTATAATTTCAAAAGCTGTATGGAGCCTTTGAAAACTCGGGTCAAGTTGGACCCAGGCTATGCCGTCCGAAGGTTAATTAACGGTGTCTTTATTTCACGGCATTAGTAGTTAAATGTTTGCTCTTGATTCGCGATGCACGGGGCTCGTCGGAGTTCCCCTACCTCAGGAACTCGAAAGTTAGCCGCAAGAGCGGTCCTCCGTGTCGAGAAGTTCATCGAGTTCGGTGGAACTTCCACTCCCGGGCGCTGAAAGGAGCTTCCATCCTTCGAAATCCTGCGGCGCCGCAGGCAAAGACCTTCTTAATAAATACGTCGATGCGTGGCCACGGGGCGCGTTCCATCGTCGACTGACGTCTCTCCGTAGGAAGCGGAACCATGATTTCTGCACAGACGTGTTTACATTCTGGCTGAGAGATGCCTGAACTATTTCCTAATTGAAATCCCTACCTTGGATGCTTCAGGTCTCGTGGAACGCTAAACATCAAAAATTTGAACGGTTAACACTAGAACTACCAAGCAAGTCAAAATAATAATAATAATAATAATAATAATAATAATAATAATGATTTATTAACGGGATAAATACCTTTTAGTACAGAGTTTTTACAATAAGAGAAATACGTACATAAAAATAGAAATAAATGATATAGTTAAAATTAATTATTGACAACGCGAAGAAACGAATTCTTTAATGCTGGCGGAGAGTGATTAAACATCTTGACAGAGTTACAGAATTCGTTGGCCATTCTCAGAGCACGGTCGAAACAACCAAGTTGGCCATATTGAGTACGGTGAGTTTTGATATAAAATATATATGTATGTCCAGCAATTTACGTCTGATTGCCAAAGTTGTTAAATTAAACTGAGATAAAATGTTATCGTAGATGTGGCAAGTCATAGTGAGAGGAATACCAATACGATAGGCTAGTAGTGACTTGTCAATACACTCTTACAACGACGATTAAAATGTTATGACAATACATTTTCTCAGATCTTTTGCACCTTTTATTACGACATGAAACTGAAGAAATTAGTCAATTTCTAAATTTTCAAAAGTTTTCCACGTTTATCCACCGATCGAAGAAAAGATGCGTTTATCGTCGGTAGTTTTAGTGTTAAAGTTTAACTATAAGGAAATGTTTGCGGATGCAACACGTTCCTCATTTTTTTTTTAAACAAAGTTACAAGAATTAATATGAAATTAGAGTGAAATTTAGGTGCTTGATCCTGGAAGGTCGATATTTACGTAAAACATTCGCCGTCCATCGATAATTAAGCGACATGCCACACATATCGACGTACCACTCAACCTGTCAGTCATTCGGTAAAAGAATAGATCCATCAGCCCGATTAAACTTTCATTTCCGTTTATTTCTGCTGTCCATATCGCGTACCATCGGCGATTCATATTAAAACGGAACGCATTAAAAAGGATTTCACAGTATGCACTCGAACAGATCTAAAATCCTTGCATCCCCTGCATCGAAGACAAGCTCGTGATTTTAAGACGTTGCCGCATCGAGCTCCGAGTAATCCACACCGCCAGCAATTACGATCCGAGCAAATTAAGCTGAGCAGGTGATCGATATCTTCCATTCGGTCGAGCAACTCGCGGACCTGATGAACCTTCCTTTGGGGATCCCCATTAACGGTCGTTATCACAATGATAACAAGGTATCAACGTCCGATTTTCTCTCGTGCGTAACACCAATTACGCCCCTTTATTTCACGCTGTAGTTCTTATCATGGAGTCTTCCAAGCGCGCAAAGATCGAGCAAAGAAGCAACGAAACGAGGGGACGACTCGTCGTGCAGATAAACTCGGAACAACTGGTTACGACACTCGCTGCCAGATTATTTCGCATTAGGAGAGTGAACTCGATCGGTATTGTCATCGGCAGATGTCTCCATCTCTGGTCTGATTTCTGGGTAATTGCATTCTTTCTGTGTGCACGAATTATACAAGAAACAAAACGCCTTTGTCAAGTCTGTTCTATAGAAGCTTTAAGGTCTTGTACGAAGGATACATTATTTGGTTTGGTAGACGTGGTAATTATTTTTTTATCGAATCGATCAGAGGACTTTAATAAACATTTAATATAAATATTTTCAGATAATCCTCCTTTCACCTTTTACAAACAATTCGTGACCACGTTAGCGTTATTTCGTTAGATCAGAGACATCGTTACCTAAACTCCACGTTTTCCCCCAATTTCCACCACGCTAGTAACATTGTTTTCTGTGCAGCCCCACGGTTACGTAAACGAGATTTTCCCGACCCAGCCCTTTTGTTCCTCGTATCCTCCGTCGGATGCAAATTAACCCAGTCATAATCAGGCGAAATCCCGCGTCTGTCATCGATCGGTTGCACAACCAGAGAACGATTGCTTCACGATGACTTTTCAACGATCCGTTGTTTCAGGCAATCACCTGGCGAACATTGTTGCGTTCCCCCAGATCTGGGTCACCTTTAACGATCAATCTCATTATGTCCCCATTCGGCTGGCTCTTATGGTATCGGTAACACGGCGAGAATATCCATTCCGCGAGGAAGCGTTCCCCCACGGAGACATCAAATATTAAGATTTCCATTTGCCCGTGGTTCCACCATCGTAATAATCTCGTTATTATCGTGGGCTGAGCTGCTCGATTTTTTAAGGGACCAGTAGCTAGTGGCTTATCCTCTTAGCATCCACTATCGTATTCTCGAAGCCATTACACCGTTTTAGTTCTTAATTCGGATTAGGGTGGATGCATCCGTAAACGAACACGTACCAGTGAATATTGATTTTCTTCAATTCCTTGTTTTGTATTCATAGATTTCTGGGTCATTGGTTAGAAATGTCCATTTACTTAACCCTCTTAGTACCTTACAGTTCTGTGTACCATATAGAAATACCTTCGAAAGTATGCATTTTAGAAGACATTTATTAAAATTAACACACTTTCCTAAATATAAAAACAACGTGACACTCTTTTTCGTATTTTATTGTAAACTGTATTTTACTTCACCATAAAAAATGTTGGAAGTATTACACTTTCGTCCCTTACCGTAGCGCAATTTATAATTCGTATTGCATTTGAAAATATTGACTCAAGATATTTCCTGTAATGATCGCGGAGCAAATATTTTAATTTCCTTAATATTGTTCATTCCCCTGGTAAAATCTGTATTTTTTCGTTACAATTAAATAAATTATATTTTTCAAATTTTTCGATCCTTATATTATAAAAAGGTGTACATTTAGAAAATCTCAATTTCATCTGCCAAGTATATTGATTCTGTTACCGTTTAAAATTCGGGTTCAACAGTTGCGAAATTTCTTAAGTGATCATTCATTGGTGCGTTTACCCTACACCTGGATCGATTCGAGGCGCGCCTCTGTGTCGCCGTGGGACGGCTTCGTCGCGCACATCGTCATCGACAGGGAGAAGTTCGTAAACAAGTCGGCCAGTGTCGCGTTAATAAACGTTACGTGCGCTCGAGCTGATCGGTCGACGGGCGGCGGCGTAATCAATTAAATGAAAGTCGGTGGATTAGTGCTGCGCGCGGGCCCCAGCGGAGAATTATATCCGTTTTGCGGTGCAGAACAATCGGCCATTGTTGCGCAAGCGTTTTGTAAATACAATCGAACTCTCATTAGACGCTCCGGCTCGAATAATCGATGGTTATTAACGAGGGCTGCGTTTTTAACGGCGTGGCACCCGCAGTAGGCTGTTGCAATTTTTTTTTTTTTATTCTCGTTGGTCGTGAGGAATTTGGATGTCTGTTAGGTGAGGACTGATGAGCGGTGGTCGTTTGAGATGATTTAGTAGTCTTTTATTTTTTTGAACAATTACTTCGGTTATTTATTTTAATGATAAATAGTTTACTTATCTGTGTGGAATTGTCCTCATTACACTTTTTTTTTGTGGGGAGGAGACACCCCCTTCGATGAGTAAGCAATTGAAGACGACAGGGGAAAATACGAGGAAAAGGGAAAAACAGGAAGCTTGCTTTCGTTATTTAATCACTTGCTAAAACACCTGTTGGAAATATTAAATATTGGTGCCAGACAAATAGGGATTTTATTTCAATTTATGCTTCATGAATATTATTCATGTTTGTTAAACTCGATTCCGAAGTCTTTATCACGACACTGGCGCGACAATAAAGGGCGAGGAGTTAAGGATTGGGTAAACAGCACAGTATTTTTGTATTGTTTGTTATATTTTGTATTTACACGATTTATAGAGTTGAAATATATTGCACCAATGCAACTGTAGGATACCTGATACAGTGCACGGTTTTGTAAAGCGTTAGAATCTACATTGGACTTGATTGGGATCAGAATTTCGGAGGAGGAAATTAAAGAGTTCGGTAATTATGTTCATTAATTATTATGTGTACAAATAACATCCGACCGTGACCGGATATTTTCAAGCGTCAACAGGTTAGTCCGACTCAAACTCTTATTATAGTTGTGACAAGTGTACATGTAAAATACATTGGCTGTCATGTACCAAGGACACATATTTATACTCGCAGTAGATAAAAAAAGTATTGGCAGACTCAGGTTTCTTATAATAAATATACTGAACGGAACAAAAAATTCATAACGTTGTATGCGTGCATCTGTAGAGTAATAGAAACTCTAAGAACTTATTAAATCTATTTTTCCTTTTTTTTTATTTAATGCAATTTGAATCTCTAAACATTTTAATACATTACAATACAATATATTATACCATATAAAATATCGTATACATACGTATAACGCAAAACAATTTAAATATATGTAGGGTGTGAGATGCGTGAGTTTAGTTTTAGATCGAGCGAGTGCGGTGCGAGTGAAGAGTGTTTAGACCGTGTGACAGTTTCTTCGAACGAGAGTGCGTGCTAGATAAGATTGAATGAAAGGAACTGCGTCGAACGTCGTGATCGAAAATCGACACGAGGCGAGAATGTGTGAATGCGTGTGTGAACCTATGACCGAGTGTGACCATGTATGAAAGGGGATATATAAGAGGGAAGTTAGTCAGAGCGAGTGTGTCTTAAGAGCTAGACTGTTGCAAGCGTGTCCTAACGAATTCTTGATACACATTTTAGAATAAACCTTTTATTTCTACCAAATACAACCACCACTTAATATTATTCCTACATATATACTTTCATCGTTAAACAACAGATTCTCAGAAACAAGTAAATAAACTTAAATTCTATGCAGTAGATTTGTAGTAGTTCTGTAGTTTCTGTATTTGATTTGTGAATTTTTATCTCTGTTCTTCAAATATGCGCCATTACCATAATACGTGGTCAAACTATTATTTCTTTACTGTTCATTCGAGTGTTACCAAGGTAATATTCAAAAGTACACAATCTCCACTACAGAGAGTCAACAACAATTCAAACTCTGTTTCCCAAGCAACCAATACTATCTACCTTGAGCAACAATTCTCACAAAGTACCGACTAAAGCTGACAAGCACCCCAAACCACTGCTGCGTATCCAGCACACCTTATTTCGACAAACGATCGTATAACGTCCAGGAATTATTCAACAATCCAGCTACAATATAAGGACGTTGTAGTGCGTTCGAACAAGCATTTTCGACAGGACAAAGACACGAGCATCGGGAACAGGGGTTATACATTCCTCGTGACAAGTTAAACGACGAACGGATCAAAAGAATACGGATACCATCCAGGGGATTCCATTCGGATCACGAACGATCTTTCGGTCGTTCGACGGTGTGGAACATGGCCATGCTCGCCCAGACACGAAACGTTTTTTGCCGCGTGCTAAGAAAAAAAGAAATGAAAACAAAAAACGGAATATCTCGAACCTGTGGAACCTAATTTCTCGAGTACCTACGGTTCGGCCGAGCTAATACGATCGGTGGATCGTCTCATTGAATTTCGATCGAGAGCCAGGCGAGACGGGAATTCGATGAACGAGCCGAAGCAAGGATGAGGAGGATGGTTCCAGAGAAGGACGGGAAGACTCCCGATAGGTGGAGAGAGAAAGAGAAAAATCGAAGGGTAAAGGTGGTCCAACCAGATCCTTCTGGCGAAAAACAGGTGCAGCCCAAGAGTCTGCCGTCCGTCGAGGCGTGTGCCGTGGCTAACTGCACACCTTAATAACACACGGGCCCGATCCTTTACGGACAGCCAGCACGCACACATTTCCATAAACACAGGCCCCATGGCTATATACCGATCGATAGTTGGCATTATGGCAGCCCCCGATCGGGAACGTACCGAACCTCCTCGAACGCTGGGCCCAACGAATCTTGTAAGGTGATTCTCCGGCCGACGTATTAACGTGGTTCGTGGCAAACTCGAAAGACTAGATAATTAAATGAAATTCATACAGATTGTTTACTAGAACGAAATACACTCGAAAAATTTGAGACTAGATCACCGATGAAATAAATTGGAAAAAATTCTGTTTCGAATACAGCTCTTATGGCAGGAAGTATAATCTTTTCTTTTCACAGGATATAGAACTGTTAACCGAAAACTAGGTACCGAAAGTATAAATCCTGAGCTTTTTGATAATGAATTAAATCTTGTAACATGCACAACATTCCAGGAAGATATTTTATAATAAAGTCCAGGGTGTGTCGGTAGTTGGATGGTTATTGGAACTATGTTGAGGACTTGGCAACGTTGCTGAAGTAGGGTCATACCCGCGAAATTCAAATAAATTACATCTTTTTTACATATAGTGTTTTAGTGAGTTCTAATTTTCTAGATTATAATGCACGAGAATATAATTAACCTTACATATTAGAATATTGAATATTGACTATACGTTAGAAAACTGAACACGTATATAGATGTGCGTGCAAAAACAACGTTGCGAAACGTAGCAGAAACGAGCACAGTGGAGTCATACGACTAATTAAAATACATTTATTATTTATAATATAATGAAGAATGATAATTTTCACACGCTATTAAAACGTATTACTGGGTGTTTAATACCAATTAGTAATATGATGCTTCATTGACTAGAGAGTTAGGTATGAACCACCTTAACACTAGAACTACCGCCGATAAACGTATATTTGCTTCGATCGCTGGATAAACGTGGAAAACTTCTGAAAATTTAGAAACTTTGAAATTGGCTAATTTCTTCACTCTCATGTCGTAATAAAAGGTGCAAAAGATCTGAGAAAAAGTATTGTTATAATATTTTAATCGTCGTTGGAAGAGTGTATTGACCAGTCATTTTGACTGGTTTGGTAGTTCTAGTGTTAATGATTCTGGCGTGGACGGTTTTGACAGCTCGCGGTCGAAACCACTGCGGATAAGAAAGCGAGCTGGTTCAGACACAGACAGCTGGTCTTTTCGGTGATACAAAGGAGGGGTACGTGTCGTTTTTTACTTCTTTGCATTAGCACGTGGCGGATACCACTGGTGATTTTGGAAGTGGAACACGCGGTGGAGATACTGGCAATTGTTGAAGTAACACGTGGTGGAGACACTAGCAATTTTGAAGTAACACGTGGTGGATATACTGCCAGTTTTTGGCACACGGCGGGGACACTGCCAATTTGGACCACACCGCGGTATTTGGATGATTATAGTTTATTATACGAAACCAGAGGCCATCAGGTGAAAACCACCTATCGTCGAGACGGTCCCCTGCATGACACTTCATTTATCGAATTTAAAATTGTAACCCAATGCAAAGTATTTATTCATGAAACTTTATACAACAGAATTAATACAAGAGACTTAATTATATATTTGTGTTTCTTATATTGATACAAGAGACACAAGAAACGTCTGCACTCGAGGACTTTCCTTTGTAAACTATTTAAACAATCTTATCTTAACGATCGTCTCGATCATCATCTTCAGTTAGATCATAAAGATCATTTTGCCCTTTCAACAAGAGACAAAGTTTCATGTACTTTTCATGGTATCCCACCAATATCCTCAATATTCGCATTATAACAAAATGATTGTATAAACATCAACAAATCTCAGATTCAACAGATCATCCAGCTACCTCTAGGTGTTCACTACAAATCACCTCAAACATTCTTGGCTATGATTCTCCCCCAGACACGATTTCAACACAAGTCCAAAGGGGAGAAAGTCCGTTCGAAAATTGGCAAAGTTCGCCAACATGGGACAGCTAATAAAGCTGCTCAAAGAAACGGTGGCCCGTCGATCTGTAACCACCACGTTGGACGACGTTTTCCCTCGTTTATCCAACTTCGAAAGCAACAGTTGGATCACGTTCCACCCTCTGCGTTCAATCACGTCGATCCTGAAACCGCTAATTTATCGCGTATTCCATCCACGCGAATCCATCTTTGAATCCTGGGTCGTGGCGGTCTCGAAGGCTTAATTCGAACATTCAAAAGGTGTCTAGAGGGATAGGGGGAGCAGAGAGGTACACGTAGAAGAAAACGGTTCCGTGGATATATAGAAACGACGCAAGAATCGCGAACAGAGCGTGGCGTGCAAGAGAGGGGCCGGTAGAGAGAGGGGCTGCCGGGTAACAAAGCCATCGGGGACGCAGGTGAAGCGACCGTCTGCTTAGCAAGCTGCGCGTCGGGGCCCGGTTGGCGCGTGTGCGACTAAAACCAGCAGGCAGAAGAGTAGCAGCCAGCAGCGGCGGCAGCAACTCGAGCCCAGCAATGGGCCGGGGTCCCCGCCAGGGTCCCCGGCCGCCCTCAGTCAACCGATGCGCGTCACTCCGAGTGTACGCTGCCGGGTTCCGCTTCCGTTACGGTCATATTTCGTCCTTTTCAAGCGTCACCGAGCAGTCGTTTCTCCTTTGCGCGCGCGATTCTTAGCAGTATTTCTGGTTGTGAGAGTGATTCTGTTTTACATCACTTGTCGACGACTGGTTTGGCGTGTCAGTTTATTATTTCATCGACCAGTGACTGATTTAACTTTGCTGTGTGTCAGAGTGTGTATTATTTCAACTATCGGTGGTTACTTAATTTACCGAAGTGTGTATTATTTCAACTAACAATTACTAGATAGCCTTAAGGTGTTAAACTGTGTGATCTATCTGTTCTACGAGGACAATTTTGTCGTTTAGAATATCACGATTAATGTTTTATCGGTGGACGGTTTCGTTTAAGATTTAAATTCGATCGAGTGTACGTTTTCAGGATATTACATAATTCGTGATTATACACCTTTGGGCGTGTGGTGGGTTCGATTCTGATCCGATTTATACTCAGTAAACAGTAGTTCGAACGGTTTCGAGATCGAAAGTGATCGTGATTGTTCCACGTGGATTATAACGTCGGGATCTTCCCACATATCACGTGTGTAAAACGACACAACGACCTTGGAACACTGCACCAGTGTCGGAGGCGACGCGGATTTGCACGAGTGTCGATCGATGGGACTCGGCCGACACCGGCTCGAATTCACGCGGCGCTGTCGGCGCCTTTTTTTCGAGCCAGCTACTTACGAACAAAAACGACCGTTGGACGAAAATCGTGGAAAGGCGGGACTGATCGCGGAACCGGGCACGTGCGCGCACGCTTGAATCGCCCGAGTAACATGACCAATCATCGGCTGCTACTCGGACGATAAGTCATGTTCAGCCGATTCGAGCTGCTTCAGGGCGCTGTTAACTATCTTCTGCAAACAGGTGCGCGTCGACGATCGTTGTGAAATAATGTAGAGTGTAGAATATTGTGGAGTGTCGATTGTTCGAATATAGATCGTCAGAAATTGCTGATCATTCGAAATATACTTAACCCTTTGCCTTACAATATCGGGGCAGACACGTGATAACGATTTCAAACTGAATTTAGTGACATACATATTATTCGTTTTCTTCGAGTCGACGTGAAATACTGAGATTCGCTGGTATTAACTTTTAAGGTTTAGAATAAATGTAATACTTGCTATGAGAATAGAATTCGTTTTGTATCTGGGAAAATATTAACGATAAAGTAATTCTTGAATGTGAAGTCGTAAAAAAACTTGTATGGCAGGGGGTTAATTCTGTTTTTATACGACGGATACGTTTCTGAAAAACCGGCGTAAAGGAGATATAAATAAAGAACGTTTTGTCTGCAGAACAAATAATACGATGACCCAGTTAAAAATTTTTCTTTTAAATTAAGAGAAAGTTTTCCTAAAAGGATAAATAGGAATATTTTTTCTTAGAATTGAAATTAATCGAAGATTTTTGGAAGGGGGAATTTATTAGACCGTGTCGTATTAAAACAAATTGTCTAGAAAGAGAATTTAAGTTTTTTTCTTAGACAGTGTTAAATTTAAAAAATCGTGTGAAAGCAGAATGTAAGTGTACCAATTATCTGAGCAAGAAACTTGTCACGAATACTTTCTAAAAGAATTGCATTGGAAGATCGTGTTCGCGTGTTAGATGAAACACGGGTAAAAATTACAATCTACTGGTTTTAAACAAGGTCGAAGTAATTTATGAAATCACTTACCATCATATATATTTTAAATGAAATTCATTTTGGAGCTTCAACTTGGAATAAGGATCTTCCAACTAAACATGTTTACTACCTCTGCCTTTTGTAGGTTACTATCGGTGGGGGGGGGGGCGTATGAAAGTGGAAGAGTAAAGGTGGAGGAACTTTGAGTTCTATCATTCCAGAATTAATACAATATATTTAGAAAACAAAAATTAGTATTAAAAAACATACTATTTAAATGTGAAATACACCCCAAAAATTATCACAAAATTATTGAAGGTACTAAAGATATTTTTACCCCCCCGAAGTATGGATTGTCTCGAAGCCAGCAGCTGGGACAATTGTGACTCATAACAAAACCTCACAGATACGCATACAAACAAAACTATATCCGCTTCGTCGTTGCATGAATAGTCCAGTGCCATAGAAACACGAGGGTTAGAGAATAATAAACCTCATTAGGTAAATCTTACGCTAATACGTTCCAATAATAGCAGTGCAGAATGTATAATCTGTATAAAACAGTAGAATTTTTCTAGTCGAAAACGGTGTTGTAATATTCATAGACGTGAATATACGCAGATTGTCCCACTACTAATGAACATCTGAATTATTTTCACGACAATTGAAAATATTCAAAAATAATCAAAAGTGTGCACATGGTTCAAGGAGTATTCTTTTTTTAACGACAAATGTAGGATTTGGAATCAACCCTGTTTAGTCATTTCTTCGTGACTTCATCAGCGTCAATAATTTACGTAATCTGACTGCGGGTGTTCATGCAAATACTACTTCTTACGGAGTAATTCACAGAGACTGAAATCAAACAAAAATTTCTTCCCTCTGTTCACGATTGAAATCACATAAACACCTGATAATCACAATTTTAGGCATTAATTTATAAACATATAAATCAGATAGAAATTTATTTCTCGCACTAGACGTCTTATTATGTTGATAATAATATACAAATATGATTAAGTTTTATCAAAGTTTTTATTTTACTATATTCTGCATATTAAAATTTGCTATAAATACATAAACACCCGCAGTCTACCTACAACTAATACGCATACGGTCGTCAATGGGTTAATGTTGCTATCACCCTGAAATCCGAATGATCGTGTACACTATAAAATCCTCAGTGTAGTAATCATGATTAGCGCAATACCCTCTACGTTCTATAGAGCAATTAACGTGTCAGTTCCTTCCATTCTTCGACTAAACTCCTTCGAGCTTTAGTTCCACTCATTCACGGAAACATTCGCGCAACATTCCTCCGTTTCAAAGTTCACAAACTCCATGAGGGTAGTAACGAACACATTGGAACGACTCCCTCGTGGCAGGCATGGAACTTCTTCGTTACGAATTCGTTCGACGATCGACAGGCACTCGTGACGCGGATCGCGATTCTGCAACGGGGCTCGCGATACTTGCCCGTTAATTGTCCCCACTCCCACCCTCGACTATCGACCAGGATTGCGCGTGTCATTGATTGATCGTCACTTATCCGTTCGAATGGATTCACGGAGGGCTCGTGCCCGGCGAACAGTGATAATTAGCCGCTGGAACAACGCCAGGGAATTTCGTAGCTTTTGTTAAAACTCGAGTTATGACGATCGGTCGGGCCCGCCTGGCCGTCGAACGATCGTTATAGATAAATCATCCCCCTAATTGGACATCGCGACGCGTCTAACCCGGTGATCGTATATTAATCGGGCTACATATGGAATTCATTAACGCGGTCGGGACACGGGCCGAAAATGTACAAAAAGAAAAGAATCGCCCGTCGATCGAGGCTGGCCTGTCGAATGGATCGGTGGCTTTCGGATGGATTTACGCGAAATTTTGTTTAACGTCGAGATAAAGAGGGAGTAAATCGATTTATCGAGGACCTGGTGAAGAACATTATTTGCGACACGGTGCCGTTTTGTCACTCGTAATTAATTTCTTTAACACCTACGTGAATCGGTAATAATCAACGTAATAAATAATTAGGTAATCCACTGACGATCGTAAGCACATTAATACGGTACATGATTAGACTGCGGATATTTATGCATTTGTAGCATTTCTTAAGTTGGAGAATAGAGTAACATAATGGTTTTAATAAATTTTAATACTGTTCATTTTAATTTTAATTTTTAAGTTTAGTTTTAATTTATTTACTGGTATTCACCCTTTATAATACAATTAAATAGATTTAATGTTTATATGTTATTATTAACATAGTAGAGCTGCTAGCACAGAATTCAAAATTCTGCTCCAATTTCTTCAAAAATCTTATCAATTTTGTTGCGATGCGAGGAAACCTTTATCTTCTACTCGGTGGTAATTCTGGAACAATTTATTTCTTCCGTACATAAAGGAATTAAAACATTGACATTGGTATATGCTGGATGTTTCACAAGAATCGCGATAAAGGTATTCATAATCGGATTATATCATTTTCAACTTTGTTCTCGAGTTACGGCCTCTTCCATGTTCCCAGTGTTAACACCTTCCCTGGAATCGGAGTAATTAAGTAGTACTCGGTAAACGAAGCGCGAATGCAAAGCTCAAATAACAGACGCTAACGAAAAAAGGCAACAATCCAGCAACACGGTTAAATAAAACATACGCAACCAAACTAATTATCCACATAATCCAGCAGTCTTTTCCAACGCACTCCCGATTTCCCGCGACAAACGATGTAGGATGCCTTATAAAAAGCGCACGGTCAAGATAAACAATTTATAAAAAACCTTTCTTGGTCACCTTCCTCGATTCCGAATTTATCCATAAACCACGTCGAAGTATTTTACGACGCACTCTCCGCAAACAGTGACGGCCAATAAAGCATAAATGAAAAGGATCATCGATACAGAGAAGGTAGAAACCGATAGAACGTACATTGAAACAAAAAAGAAACGATTCCAACCCCCCAGCGGGTGATGCAGAGTTTCCATCAAAAGTTTTCGCCTATTTCCAACATCGCCGTGGAATAAAAATTTGATTTCGCTGCGAGTCACCGTAGCCGCGATCGAACCCCGGTTGTTAAGTCGCAACCCTCTCCGAGAGAGTTGCTCCCCCTTTTTTTCCCCTTGTTCCGCCATCTTTCTCTTTTTCCCGTGACCCAGTCCCAAAGCCCCGTCCTCTTCTGTCGCAACCCCCTTTCCCATGACGTGCGTGCGTACGTGCCCAGTGCCTGCGTGCGTGCACGTCGTTCTCTATTGTTTACGCAATGCTTCCTCGACCGGCTTCGTGCGTTCCCTCCCTTCTTTCACCTCGCCCCACCTCCCCCTCCACCTTTCTCCCTTTTGTTTGCGTCTTTCTCCATGCGGCCGGGTCATCGCGTCTCCAAGGGGGTATACTCGTTGCAACCCGCGTAAAGGTTACCGCCGAGACTCGATCCCAAGGCTCGGGGATCTAAGAATGATTTCCCGTTCTGCCTTTAGAATTCGACAATGATTCCTGGTACACTGGTTTTCGAGGGGGGATCGTGCACTGTTGATCGCGTCAAACGGACCGTTAACCTTCGGACGACTGACTGTGAAACATTCACGTGCACTTCGGGTCATCTATGACCCGGGTAATATTACTGTTGTGTAGTGATTTTAGAAGGGAATCTTGTGGAAATGTTTCTTTTTTTTTTTAAATGCAATTTCAAACATTCAAGTGCACTTCGGACCATTTGTGACCTCAGGTAATATTACTGTTATAATAATTTTGAAAAAAAATCTTGTGTAAACGTTTCTTTTTTTTAAAATGCAATTTGAAAGAATTACGTGTAGGTTAGTCATTTGTTACCCCGGGTAATATTACTGTTGTGTAGTGATTTTGGAAGGAAATTTTTTGTAAACGTTTCTTTTTTGTAATGCAATTTCAATGTCTAGAAAGAGATTATTTTGCAATACTGTACAGAACAGTGCAATAAGTTATAATGCAATATATTATACCGTATAAAATATCATGTATATGTATACATATCAGCTGTTCATTTGCTGAAATGATTGACTCCATAAAATTTATATTTACAATTTATTTTAAATATGTAATGTTCAATGTCAAGCAATTTCTTTGGCACGAAAATTTGAAGCAATTTAAAAAATGGAGTTAGTCACTTTGGTTTGAAGATATATTCTTTCTCATGAATAGTTTTAGTCCATTTTTTAGCATAGTAAAATGTTACATGAAAAGATTAATCTTTATAATGCACATCGAAGATCCAGTTATTTTGCTTCGACCTGTACAAATCTATAATAAAACCTGCACGTAAACAGTTACAAGTTACAGAGATTCGATACTAAATAAATCCTGTCGATCCACGGAAAAGCAAGATAAAATCACGTATCGTTTCACAGATAAATCGAAATACCTTGTATTTAATAGAGTCAGCGACTGTTCAACCAGTTTACAGACATATTTTACCCATACTGTTTATCGAATCCAGAATACGTAATCGATTTCGTGAACGCTTCGCTTTCCGTGGACTTATCGGGGGCAGGTGGTAGTGGTGGTGGTCTTTTAAAATTTTCACGCGGTCGTTATCAACGATCCACCGTGCTTTATCGGTCTCTCGGCACTCTGAAAGTGTACCGTGCACAAATCTCGCCGCGTACGATGTCGTTACGAACCGGCTCGAATGATAGGATCTCTGTGGCAGGAGGCAACGACGGTTGCTCTCCCTCGATCGAGTCGTCCTTGGACGCGCCGATAACCACAGACGCTAATTAACTTCGCAGATGCTAATTACTGTAACCCTTTTTTTTTTCTTCTCTGTTTCAGAACGCGAGAGGCACAACGCCAACGGGCTGTCCGCGTAAGTATCCTATAAATTTTCAAGTCTCGTTCAAAAAAACAACTATTTTGTCCCGGCGCGTTGGGATTACGTTTCTCTCGAGGAAAATTTATCGTCCAACGTGAATTTTACGACGAAACAAACGAAGAAAACTGGTTCGAATGGCGATGATAAGTTTTGTTGGCCTTCTTTCATCCGAACGAATGTACAGGATTTTCGGCCTGCGGTTGGTCCGATGGGTTGCTGAAAATCCTTCGATCTAAAAATATTATGTTTACACTCGTGCTCAGAATTGGTAGGACGCGTGAATAAGAATAATATCGCGTAATTTGTCGCAGTAACGACGTAATACGAAAATCATGATTTTAGGGGAAACTAGTATGATGACTAGTTTGGACCCTAAATCCATTTTTGAGAAATGTTTCCTTTATATCCGAGCCAGTGTAGACAATTGCTAACTTAAATTCATTATCATAGGCTATCAAGTTAGATGAAGTTATTGACGATTCGATGCAAAGAGGGTTCAGGAATCGCCACCCAGTTGTTACTGATTTGAATATTCAGTTGAAATGTCAACTAAGCAATGCATATTAAGTATCATTAACAATTTTAATTGATTTCACATTTGACAAGTGCCTTAATACTTCTGGATCCGGTTACATAAATATTGTTTCGAAGAATTAAAATGCTCCTATTGTTCTATCAAGCTTTCATATAATCTGAACAGTGCGTATTCAGTATCATCAATAATTTTGTAATGGTCCTTAAACTTTGATTCACATTTGAAAAGTGTCCTAACAGTTATAGACCCAAGAACAAAAGCATCTGAATCCATTCACACAAGTGTTACTATAATTGTTTGACGACCATCCAAGTCTTTGTCACACCCGTAAATGTTCCAACACCGTGATCAGGGGGTGTGCATTACCTCACACAAGTGTCAAAATAAAACAAGAATATTTTGGACCGCGATTTTGTATCACTTTTAATTTTCATTTGTATCGCCATTTCGTATACAATTTATTCCTATACTTTCTATTCCATTCAGCGTATTTCTTGCAAAAAAAAAAAACCCGTTCTAAAAACCATATCGGTGAACAAATTTCCATCAGCACCCCATCAAATTAACTACAGAAATGATTTCCAGCAGACCAACCTCAGGCTACCGAGACTGCAAAAATCACACGGACGAATAACACGTCGTTGCATCGATATGCAACGGTCCAGGAGCGGGTTCATAACGTGAATTAATCCCGTGAAAGACCGCGATCGATAATAAACGGCAGACGTTTGAACGAGCGTCAATTAAATTCTTCCTCTGATTGGAGCCCGCTCTTC
>NW_015373891.1:1405519-1433967 GCF_001272555.1 Dufourea novaeangliae | reverse complement strand
GGAGAAAAATACGAAATCACGAGCCAGAGGATGGAAGAACAGCGTTCTCTTTCTCTGTTGCGTGCTGGTTTATGAAGACGCGTTCGAGTGTTTTCCCACGCGTCGACAGGAAGCTACAACCGCTGCTTCCTCTCCGGCGGCTGTGTCCGTAAACCTGAGGAAGAGATCACGGATCATGAATGGTGATCGCGAGTTTCGTTAGTTGAACCACAGACGAGATATAAGAATATACACCCGTCCCTCGATCTGCGCGGAGTGTTTGCTCCATATGATTGTGTATTACTGTTGTAGTGGCTTTGGAAGGAAATTTTTTGTAAACGTTTCTGTATTTTTTAAATGGAATTTGAAATGTTTACGTGCACTTCGGATCATTTGTGACCCCAGGTAATATTACTGTTATAATAATTTTGGAAGGGAATCTTGTTTTAACGGTTCTTTATTGTTTAAATGTAATTTGAAATATTCACGTGTAGGTTGGTCATTTATTACCCGGGGTAATATTACTGTTGTAGTGATTTTGGAAGGGAATCTTGTTTTAACGGTTCTTTATTGTTTAAATGTAATTTGAAATATTCACGTGTAGGTTGATCATTTATTACCCGGGGTAATATTACTGTTGTAGTGATTTTGGAAGGGAATCTTGTGTTAACGGTTCTTTATTTTTTAAATGTAATTTGAAATATTCACGTGTAGGTAGGTCATTTATTACCCGGGGTAATATTACTGTTGTAGTGATTTTGGAAGGGAATCTGGTATAAACGATTCTTCATTTTTTAAATTCAATTTGAAACATTCACGTGTAGATTGGTCATTTATTACCCGGGATAGTATTACTGTTGTAGTGATTTTGGAAGGGCATCTGGTATAAACGATTCTTCATTCTTTAAATTCAATTTGAAACATTCACGTGTAGATTGGTCATTTATTACCCGGGATAGTATTACTGTTGTAGTGATTTTGGAAGGAAATCTTGTGCAAACGTTTCTGTATTTTTGAAATGTAATTTGAAACATTCAGGTGCACTTCGATTATTTGTGACCCCAGGTAATATTATTGTTAGAATGTGGTTCTTCTTTATGCGGATAAAAGCCGTCTAAATAAAGTCTGCCTGTACGAAACAAAAATTCTCAAGAGAAATGGTAGTGTAGTTTATAAAAATATTTATTTAAAAAAAATTAAATGGAACGAATACTCCGTGTAAATCGAGGGATGGGTGTAATATGATATCTCGTATTTGTATATAATTTTATATCTCGTCTGTGGTTGAACTTTTCAAAGTTTTTTCTGTTCAATGCCTCCCCACCCCTTTGGTAAGGTATCTTTATTACTAAAATTTTCAAGTGTTGTTGTGTCTGTAATCTTCGAATCTTAAAAAGTTAGATTGAAAATAATATAACTAGTGCTCTTCTAGATCTCCTGAGCGTCCACTGGTAGCGCCCACTTTGGGAACCTAGAGTTTAACCCTTTATGTCCCGACGGTAGTTTGTAGTACAATTTATATCCAAAGAATTCTACATTAGATTGTTGTTATATTAGGTGTACCAATAAGTAATACACTATTACTTGATATTAGTCTCTGTGAAACTCGGGGATCTATAACTGCTTCATTTGCAATCATTATACCATTTGCAGCGAATGAATAGTCGGGAAGATATTTCTTCATTTATCTAGCTTACTGAATATTGTATTTCTCTAATCACTATGAATAATACGTGAAATAGAAATTCCTGATATCAATGGGATCATTGTACAGAACAAAATTCTCGAACTTTGTCGCACACATTTTACGTAAGCCGCGTGTCTTATTCAACTCTCCAGTCGTTTTGATTTATCGAGGTAAATAACACGCTCGTACGATCAGTTATTTACGCGATGCTGTAAACACGGGTGATAAATCCGAAACAAAACATTGTAGGTCAAGTCAACTCTGTTACCACATACTCGGATGAAAGCGATGACTACGGGTAGTGTTTATCGCGGATGATTGATTGCGGCGCGTATCGCTTGGCTCGTTAAATTCTGGCTTGAGAACGAGGTGGCACGGGTCGAAAATGCAGATTCATTCCAAAAACAGAAACATCAACGTATCACACAAACAATCGCCAAATTGTTGTGAACAGCGTGATTCGCCAAATAGATACTTCGTCGAGATAAAAATAGAATAAACAATTTTTCTTAATGAACGATCAAAAAAAAAAAAAACACGTCATTCCAGAGAGTTCACTTATCGTTTCACGAAGAATCATTCCCAGTTGTCGGTTGTAACGCGAATAACGAACCACCCTGTATACATCGGGTCTGACAATTCCATGAAATCGTTTTACCCTTCCCGTTCGAGCGGGGCGAAAGGGGGTCGGCGGCAAATTAACGAGCCTCGAAACGGTAGGCGGAACACGTTCCTCCCACTCTGAACCCTCTCCTCCAGGGGTTCCGTGTTGCTCGAGGGTTTTCGACTTCGACCACCGTAACTGCCCCTAATAACCCTCGGCGCGTTTCGTCGATGGAAAACTGGGTCGTATCGCTTATCGACGTGACTTTTCGGCCGTGATCGGGGACCCGGTCCACCGTAAATACGCTTCGATTCTAGTTTCGTTCCCGCGAAAGACGCGATTTTTTTTTCGATTTTTGGGTTTCGCGGCGTCGTTATCTGGCTTCGTATATTATACAGAGTGTCCCAAAATAGCTTCGACTCCTGGAAATGGGGGGTTCCTGGGATGATTTGAAACAATTTTTTGATCAAGTCTGATCAGATAGACGATAAGGTCTACTCCAATGCTCCAGCAACGATTCATGCACTGGAAGACAATATCAGAGCTGGAATTCGTGAAATGAAAGACGGATTTTTGCGAAAACGTTATGAAAAATTTCCTTAAACGAATGGCGAGTCTGTAAAAAGAGCTTAGGCGACCACTTGGAAGATAGTATATTCCATGATTAATGTAATGTACTAAAATATTTCGATAATTCTCAAAACAAAAACAGTGTTTTTTATAATTTAAAATGACACCTCTTAACAGAAAACCCTTATCAAAGTATGCCCATAGCATAGAACGTTAAAAATTGCGAGAGGAAATTCGAGAAACGTCGAATTCACCCTGCAAACAACCCAAGCGGAGAATTTATTTTTTTCCCTCGACGATATATTTTTTTTCTTCGATTTGCAACAACACGAGAGAGAACCCGTGCGTTATCAGGAAAGCGTCTCGCGGCCTTGTCCAATTCCGATAACGGTCGACTCGAGCTGTGCAGAACGATAAGGGATTTCGCCTCTTCGTCCCGCTCCTACGATAAAACGAAACACATTTTTTTCCTCCTCCCTCCGTTCTCCATGACTTTGTCTTTCTTCGGCTTATCACCCTTAATTTTCTTAGCGCGAACGGTTATCGTGGGTGCCGTGTGCCAGCAGTACTTATCGTCGACTCGCTCGCATTATTTCCCTCCACGTTTCGATAAACATTAAATTCGCGCTTTTACGAAATTTACAATCCACGATCGGCTACGATCGTTTCGACGAAGCAAATTGACCGATTTCTGCGAATATTACGTGAAACGTCTTGCTTTATTTACACTTTCGCGATAATCCCGATGATTTTTTTATGGATAAAGAGCACACTTCCGGTTTGGATAGGATTGGGATAGTTGGTCTTTGGGTAAACGAAGTATTACATTCGATTAGAAGAACAAACATGGGTTATACTGCTGTAAATATCGTCTATTCAGATTCGACGGTCTATGGGCGATGTTTGTTCGAGAGCTTTTGAATATGGAAATTTGTTTTTGAGATTAGTTCGCGAGTATGGGTGAATATTTGATGTATGGAGAAGTAGTCGATCAGATATAAAGGATTCGACGTTAAATATTACCACCTAGAGTATGTTTGGGAGTATGTTATAACACAGATGATATTCTATATTGATAATATTATGATTATTCGTAGAATATCTTTGGGACTATGGGAATAGAAGGAAAAGTAAAGGAGGCTTTCGTTGGAACGATTTTCTTCCGCGTAAATGTTACTCGAAAATTTTTCTGTTATTTCCATAGTGTCAGGGACATTCGAGGTGACGAGTTTGGTTCTGTGGTACGATCCACTCTGTGCAAGAAAGTCTAGTCTCAACAATAAGACATTTCTCTACAAATAAGAGTATTAAACCAGTGATGGTTCCTTTTTTTCATTCTAAATTTCTGGAAGGTACAAAACCTCCAATGTCTTTCTGGTCCACATTTACAAAAATTTAATTTAATCTAGAATGATTAGATAATTAAGTAACACTACAAATAAACAAAATCCATAATCTACTTATGAATTATTCAATGTTAAAGTGGTGTTACTAAAAATTCTTCTTTCGAAAGCTTTCAAAATTCACAGCCCCGAATCTTTACGCCTCCACAACTTAGCATTCACCTTTTTTCGACCGCAGTTTGTTAATAAACGACGTGTAAAATACATCTGTACAATCGAAAAGAAAATACCTCGGCGTCGAGCCTAACGAGATTCGTCGAAATTCCACGATCGACGAGAAAAACGTTGTCGGGTAATTCGTTGAATTCAATCTTCCCAGCGCGCTGGGGGGAAATGCTGCTCGCTCGTTATCCCGGTAATAAGCTGGTTCTCGTAAAATTAATCGAAAATATAGAATTAACCCGTGACCTTTCCACTCGGGGGGTGGGTGTCTCCGGACTCGATTAAGGTATTCGTGTCGCGAACGCCAGCCGAGACCAAGATGGTTATCGGGGCGAGCTAATAAACCCTGACAGAAGTCGGTTCGCGGAAGAAAGTTCATATTCCGCTAACCTTTGTCGAACGAGTTCGAGTGCTCGACACTCGTGTCGTGTGTCGAGTAACGCGAGAATTCCAGGTGAAAACGCTTTGAACACGCTGTCGAGAGCGATACGATGCACTGTATGATAAAATCGAAATGTTAGACTGAAGGTATTGCAATTTGAGTCAGTTTTAGAGAATCGAGAAATTGTCAATTTGATATTTAATTTGATTAATTTTGAAATTAGCTTTTGAATTTATCCTGATGGGCGATAAAGTTATTTCAGTGGACGATCACCTGTGTATTGTTTTATAGACATTTTGGTTGGTACTGGAATACTGTTCTGTATGGTAAAATAGAAATATTATACGGTGCTTGGAATGTAAGTATCGCATTCGAGGCAGTTTTAGAAATATAATTGATCGTGTTACTTATCTCGTATAAAGTTGTAAACTATGGTAATGCCTTGATGAGTTCGACAAAAAAAGTGAAGATTTCAGCTCCCTATTAATTTGTTTATTCTATTTTTATTGATTCTAGAAGGATCCCCCCCCCAGTAGTGGGAATAACGCCGTTGCTCGTGTCGCATTCATCGATGAATCACTGCATTCTTTTATCATTTCCTAAATTGAATTGAACCACAGTCGAAATCGAGTCGAAAAATTTGTTCGCCTATTGCTGACCAAAAGTTGAGCCTAAATTTCTGTAATAAGAAACTGAAGTAGAACTTAAACTAGCGAGGTTTAAGAAGGTCGTATCGTGACTTGTGCAGTGGCTTAGTAAATTAATGACGATCGCGTCGAATCTGCATGAAACCGTAACAAATGGTCGGCCTCCGTTCCTCAAAGGAGATGTTAGCCGGAGTTACGTGCAAGTTCTGATCAGGAATTCGAAGCAGGAAGACCACGGTTCGATTCCTCCCATCCGGCGGGAAGGAACGAACGTGCAATCAGAAACAAATAGCCCGCTTTTCCCACGGCTGACTCTGTCTCGAAAGAGCAACGAGCTTCCCCGAAATCTTATACAACCCTTCGGTTTTATAGGCATTACTGGCGATGGGATTGGATCTAGGATCAGGCAACATGATTTCTAATCTCGAGGATTCAATGACAGTAACTAATATTGTCAAGTACTTGATTCTGGTAAAAGCTCATTATTAGTCATTTATCATCAGTAGACTGCAGATTTTATGCATTTATAGCCTATAAAGGTCTGTAAAATATAACTTTTTTATTTTATTCTGAACCCAATATGACACTTAAGTAATGAAAGAAAATCTTACATTTGTTTTTATCTTTATGAATTATTTTAGAACGTATCATTTTGCATAATATTCCACACTCTGATCATCAGTATTTATAGAATTCATTGTCAGATCTTCTTTTGTTCGAAGATTCTTCTCTGATGTCAGTGATAATAAATCTGGATTTTTAAACGTGTACACAGTACCTTTCATGAATCACGCGAACCTTGAATTGATTCATATAATTAGGTATATTGCAAGAATAGTGACCGTTTTTCTTTATAAAACCTTAAACAATTGCTACAGTATCTGTCACTGAAAAGAGTTTCCCACATTTTCTATAATTTTTTTTTTTTTCAATTTTCTAGTCAAAGTGTGGCTTGTCTGTCCATAAAATAAAATGAAATCACGATACTAACTTAAAACAAGATCATTACTTTTAAACACTTCTGATATATTCAAAGAAACTATATTAACAGCATCGTGCATATCTTCTTCTGTGGTTATTAAAACCATTCGTTCAAGTACTAAATTTATATTTAATCGCGGTTTTCATAAATCAATCCATAAAACAGTATCGGGCGCAATTAAAAACACGTAGAAATGATTACCAGGCGACTTATCTCGCTGATAACAGTAACCACAATATAATTAACACTACTAGATAATGTAGATATCTTGCAATAATGAAATAAATATGTTCAAACGATACAACTCAATACTATTGACACTGATTACGCGTTAATTAATTGTTGTTACATTTTCCGTACAATCACCAGATCCAAGTAAGCATGGAAACTGATCGACGAACTCGTACGATCGAGCCGGGAATAGAGCAACGAAGAAACCGAGCAAACAGAAAGAGGCTTTTACCTCCTATTCGTCAGGATGTGCCGCGGCTTTCCACGGTGTTAACTAAGTCACGGGATTAAGTCGGATCAGGGATCGTTGATCGAGGACCACCTCCGATCTCTGGCTCCGTTTGCTCGTTCTTAACTGGTTTCCCAGCTTCGTTCGAAACCGTCGTCAATGGAGGAATCTCGTTATCCTCCTTGGCTCGTTGTTCTTCATCGTCGAAAAGACTCCCACCAGAGGATCATCACTCGTGTCGGATCTAAGAGCACGCTGTGATTTCTGTACCCTTTCTCTGTGAAACACTCACCGTGGCGAATCAAATGGTATCATTTTTAATCCGCTAATCAAACAGGATTTCTTTTAAGAAATGAATTTAAAATTCATAGGCGTGATCTTTGCATGTCCAAATTCTCCGAATTTCATTTGCTAATGGAATCTAGGGATTCTCTGGATAATCCTACGTGTAAATACAAATGGAAAATTATTAAGAGTCTTTTCAAAACGATTAAATGATTACGATCAATGATTCAAATGATAAATGAAAATTATTGTATTAAGAAAAGCATCGACTTTGGAAATCTTTTTGATACCTGTGCAAAGTAGGTCCCGACGAAGGCGTCTGCTCATTACCTACCGTTTCCACTTACTGAATCTAAACCGGAGCCGTACTCGAACAAATTGTTGAAACACAACAATTCTACATTTTCGACCTGTTTTTCATGAAGATTTACCTCCTTATCAGATGTACCTGCAATATCCCTCCCACTTGTATACAGGGTGTCCCAGCTAACGCGAGCACCTTTAGTATCTCACTTGCTGTTGATATAAAGAAAATTTCTCCTAATAAATATTCAAAATGATGATCACCATTATCTTGCCTTGATCTCAACTATTACGCCACTCTGATAAAAACATGTAATCCCATTTTAGAAAATATGACCTTGAAGAAATGATTGTTTATTATGCTCCTTCTAACCAAATAATACGTTCCCCTCACATTGGTTTGTATTTTAGAAAACAAGTGATATATTAAGGGGGACACCCTGTATACGATCCTCAGCCGTTCTTTGGCCCAAATCTAGGGAAAGTTTCGTAGAGGGTGACACAGACGGGCCCCCATGTTCGCGTTCCCTGTGGCCGTTTTCATTGGCGTTAAATCGGTGGTATCGCCTAAGCAATTTCACTCGGACAACCGTGTCGTTATTCAATTTATCCCGAACCCCGTTCTCACGGAATCGAGCCGTCAGCCCCCGACGATACGCCCCCGATTAGGCAGACTCGCGTGAAACGTGAAACACGTACCGGGGGCTCGGGTTTCGTGCGCGGAATCCTCGAGTCCCTCCTATCCCGTCCGGCCCTTCGTGGATTGGTTACCTTGACGAGAGCGACTCTTTTGTGGCCGAGCTGGTAAACACGATATACACGGTGTAGTTGGGAATTGTTCGATCAGGAAGTGGCTGATTGCTCGTGCAACAGTGTACGAAGAAACTAGAGTAAGATTTATTTATATACACTGTTTATCGGTCTTCGGATAGCGTTTGTCTGCCGATTATTATTCGTAATTGTGTTAATATGTGTAAAGATTGATTATATGTTGGACATGTGAGCGAAAATTCATTTGACGAAGTGATGTTATAAAATGTTAAGTACTAATCTAGTGCTTTAAAATTTAACAGACAAATTCAAAACGTGGAGTTTGTTACTGCAGCCTTTCAATGGGCTGAATAACGTACGATTTAATAATCGAGAGACTTTATTTGATTAACTTTCATATACCTACTGGATAGGTTATTCTATGGGGAAAAATTAAACGATAATCTGGAATAAAGTTTGTTCGCGTGTGCTTCGTTTTTGGGATAATTGAATTTTAGGATCTGTTGGAGATGAGTGCAATAATTGAACAGAATTTTATCAACGCGTCTGTTCATAACATTCCGTTTCTACTTATGTTTTAGATGCTGTTTTAAGTTCGATTATCTCGGAAATGCGAATAGTCTACGAATAGCGTTCAGGCATTTCTTTTTGGATAATGTGCCCTTAAATGTCATAAGTCACCTTACAAGTAAAATCAATGGAATAATAAGAATTGTGCCTTAAATTGGCTTTCTTATTAAGACTCACCTGGATCTTACAATACAGGCCGCGTTTCCCAATGCCTGTGGCATCCTATCATTTACTTTCTACAATAACTTGACACTAACTGGTACTTAAAATATAAGTATACTCCAATAATATTGTAACGTTCTAGCTCCTACATTAAGTGTAATTAAGTGATTAACTTTGGACTAAACGCTATTACAGTAGCTATTTTCTATATGTATATCAATCACATTAATTTGTTTACTGTAAATATTCCATCACTGTTACCACAACAATTAATAATAATAATAACAATACTAATAGATATATTTTATATTTCAAAAAGTGTATTTTAGCCAGCTCGGCCCTAGTTAACCCTTAAAAAAAGATCTGTTTAATATTGATATTTTCGACTTCAAAATACGAAAATACAACACATACATCAGCCTCATAATTTTGAAATAACGATTCAGGGGTCTGGGTTTTGTTTGGTTAAAGGTTTAACCACAGTTGACATTTAAAAATGAGTAGAACAGGTGTGTAATGAACAGACAGGCCTTATCACGACAAATGATCGATCCTTCGAAAAAGCACGATCTTCAATCATTTCAGTAGATCCATCACCGAGCAGATTTACCTCTAATTTTACAGATTACGTATGCACTTCACCATGCACGCGTTATTCGAATTTTTCCGCGGACACTTTATCATAAGTACGGTAATACGTGGGTGAATTCACTTACCCGTTCGTTTACCTTAATTCCCGTCTGAAAGTTATTACGAATAAACGTCTTGTGATTAAAGTTCCCTAGAAATCGCCACTTTCACGCGACTCTATCTCTCTCTCTCTCTCTCTCTCTCTATCTTTTTCCGTCGTTCAATTTTAAATTAGGATGTATATCTCACCGACTCGGCTCAGCCAACGGTTAAAGCTGTACGCGCTTAAACGCTCGACGCATTCGAATAAGATAAGGCGGTTGGGGTGGGGGTAGGGGGCGAGCAGGTAAAACACCCTCTAACGCGTTGAAATTTTAGTCAAGGGGGCGGTTGGTAAGTTTGATGTCTCCTTTAGATGGTGGCTCGGCGGTTGGCTGAACGTGGCCCTCCGTTTCCTTCTCGTAATATATGTATACGACGTAAACATTTGCATATACAACTTGTCCAGGCCTCCCTCTCTCCCGTTTCGCATTTTACTGCTATACGTCTGAATCTGTTGCGGTCGTTCCTCGGTCTAATAATACTCAATTATTCGTTTCCTTTGGAGCGGACGGGGCTCAATTTACCGTCGAAGTATTTTCAAACTCGAAACGCAGCTATGGGCAGGAAGAGTCTAGGATTGCGACGGTAATATGTTTTATTGCATTAGGCCACTGAACAGGCCATCCTGTATCGGATTGTACAAATAATTCGCGTTGGTGTATGAATTATATAGATTCCAATAATTCACCATTTTTAAATAATTCTGCATTTATTTTTCTTTCTAGTCATTTGGGCATTTATGGGGATGTTTATATTCAAATACAGAATCTTACGGTCTAATTCACAGAAATTGAAACTGTTTTAGTTTAGTTTACTCTATTACTTGAGTTATTCTATATTATACTTGCGATGCAGTCCATTTCGTGATGGTTGATATTTCTGGAAACACAATGTATGACAAATTCAGTCTCCTTGCGCGCGCGCGAAGTCAGACAACCCTTGCACCATTCGCTGGAATGGTAGTTTCGGGGCAGATGAGGATAGGGAGGAGAGCAAGGTGGGTGCAGTTCGAGGTGACTGGGATGCAGATGGCGTGTAACCAGAAGCGCCGGAACGGGCTAGGGGTTAAGGGCGGGTAGAAGAGGCGAGACGCGGGGGAAGATACAGGCAGTAAGGGGTTGGAGTGGGTGGAACAGAGAGAGATAGAAGACTGTCGATTCGTGGAGAGGCGGATGGAAGTGACAGAGAAAGGTAGAAGACAGTCGATTCGTGGAGAGGTGAGGGGAAGTAATAGATAAATATAGAAGGAAGTCAAATCTAGAAGTAGGCGAAGGGATGTAATAGAGAAAGATAGAAGACTGTCGATTCGTGGAGAGGCGAGGGGAAGTAATAGAGAAAGATAGAAGTAGGCGACACAATGCAATAAAGAGAATAGAAGTCATAGATTTTAAAGATGTTTTAGAATTTAAATGAAATAAAAGACAGTCGAATCGTGGGGTGGTGAGGGGAAGTACAGTAATCCTTCGATGAATACGACACTAGTAACGGCGTTATTTCCATCACTGGGGGAGTCCCCCTTTGAAATCAATGAAAACAAAGTAACTAGAAGCAGAGGCTGGGCTTTGGGGTAAAAAATATATTCATAAAGGGCTGAAAACTTTTTCGTCATGGCCATGCCATGAATGTTCCGAAGCTGACACAAGTACGTCGCACTCATCGAGACATTACTGTAATAAGTGGTTAAAAGAAAGTGTGCAAGAGGGATGGACGAGACGAAGGGGTCGTTGTGACGGAGCGTGTAACCGAAGCATGGCGTGATGGCGTCCAAGGGGGTTAAAAACTGACAATGGGAGGCGGCTGAGCGGACAAGGATGAACGAAGGAGAAGGAAGACTAAACGAGAGACAGTCGAGTGGAGAGTAGACGAAAGGCTTCTCCGTGGCGGGAATAAGAGAGGAAATAGGAAGGAGGAGGGGGACCAACGGAGAAACACAGTGCTGGTACACGCTGGAACTTCCGAAGTTATTCGCAACAGGCAGCCTCGCCGGTCTGTGCCTCGCGTGGAATTCTACGTTCCGCTTCGACCTGCCTCGCCCCTGCTTCCCCTCGTTCGTTTCGTCTCCAACGACTCCATTGCGCTTCTCGCTTCTTCTTGCTTCCTCTACAACCAGAGCCGACAACCTTTCACACTTCCTCCGTCCGATCGTCCTTGTTTGAACCCTTTCACGGCTACGAACCCGTACAATGGGATCCGACAAAATGTTCGTACGAAATACGTATGTGATATACAGTTCCGTTTATAAGTATTGGGACACTTGTCGAATACGTAGTAGGGGTGTTCCATTCCGATTCGATACTTTAGACGATCGATTCTCTTTGGTAACATGCCAGTGACGTGTATAGCACGTACTCTAACAGTCAAAAGTGTGGGACCAGAGTTCATGATTGATGGAACAGTAACTCATTATTCTGTCATGATAGGTATAATAAAAGTTACGGGATTAGAATATGTATAAATCATTTCCGATCAGTTTTAGCATATTACGTTTATCAAATCTTTGTAGAATAATATTTTTTCTTTAATTATCAGACCTCATTCTGTTCGTTATTCGCGAGAAATGTTTCGACTAGACCCTTATCAGAGACATCTTATGATAGGAAAAAAAATTTTCTAAGTGTCTAATAGCAGTAGACTCAGCCTGCTGCGAGACTAGTTCATTGACCTAGGATATATGCATCTTCCAAGGTTATTCAAGGACATTTTCATATGAAAAAAAAATATTCGTGTTGTTTTTATTAAATTCAAGAATTGAAAATTTCACCTGATTTTTACATAAAATATTCCACAGATCGGCGTGTGAAAATATTTTTACACCTTAAAGGTGTTACTCAGCTTCGTATTCTAACGTAGTGTAATATGTATAGAATTTTTGTAAAAACACCATTAAATATATAATCCAGCGCGTGCATAGCCACGAAACCTTTTTAGTCCTCCTCCGTCTACACACGCGACGACGAAAGTATTTCGGGCTGAAAGGGTTAACGCCCAGCAGACCTCGCTATCGCAGTCGGCGGCGACCGCCACTTTTCCCGAGCCGAACGATAAAATTCCGACGTTCCTCCTTCTTTCGAATCGACCCACCCGGTGCCTGCTTTCGCTCAGACGCCGCTTCTCGGTTTAATTATTATGCAACTTGACGACGTTGAAACGCCGCCTGCAATCACGGGGGCGTCTTCCAGCTGGAAATGGCTTGAACCGCGACAGCCGTGGCCCACTGACGCGATCATGGGGTCTGCCTGTCTCCTTTCGTTTTGCTAATTTCACCGTTTCTGGATGCAATCTGCTCGTGGTTGTTTTGCTATCCTTTGTAACTTCGTTTGTATTCGAGGAATCTACGAGAGGATTTAGGATCGAACGTTAGAGGTATCATTTTTTGTGAAATATTGTAGAATATGAATTGGTTTAGGGATCATTAACACTTTATCTAGTGGGAGTTATTTAACCTATGGTGTAGGTACAGTACTTTTCATAAATGGCTATCTTTTGGACTGGACCCCTCAGTTCATATAACTTGTACAAAGATGTCTATAGTTGTTCCAGCAATATTAAAAGATATTCTTATAGAAAGTATAGTACTGGCAGTAGTTATTAATTAAGGGGTAATAACTAGACATCATGGGATACCAGAATGAATAAACATCTCATTTTTCAACATTTTATGGCACAGTTTCCTTGTGCACTTGCACCCCTCAATTGGGAGAAGAATCCTCGACGATCAGGGTAACTTTTCAAACCAGTCATCTGGAAAGCTAGATGTTTTGCTGTTGATTCAAATATCTAGACTTTTGATGTCTTTATTCAAATATCTTTTAATATTGGTAGAACGCGATAGTCATTTTTGTTTGGGTGATATCAACCAGCAGAAGAAATGTCGTCGACAACGGGGTTAGCTTTTTAAAGCAATCGCCTGGAAAGCTAGATGTCTAGCTTTTGATGTGTTGATTATATTTTAATCTTGGTAGATTAGTAGACTTGTCATAGCAATCGTTTGAAAAGCTAAAGACTCCTGTACCTAGTGTGAATAAAAATTTACTAAACAGGATCCAGCACTCACTGTTACCAAAATATATCTCACAGGGAAATGCCTACTTTCTTTAACCCCCACACCGATTTCATCAGCCCATCAGTACCCAGACAAAAGGGGTCGCAAGTATCCCATCAGCACCAAATCCCATCCCCCGACAAAATTGATCATTTCCTTCGCGTGTCGTGCGTCTAAATCCCTTGAAATAGGGTTCGCCAGGTAAAACAACCCACGTGAAGAATAACTCGATGAAAATAGATCGAAGGAAGGGGGGATGGTGGTCGTTTGGTCTACGAGCGCGAGAAAATCTGCGCTGGCGGTCTTTGAATAAAATATTCCATCGAATCGCCGTGCACAGACTAGCGTTTCGCGCACAATTTTTCAGTCTCCTCTTTTTTTTTGCGTTGGCAATTACACGGGCGCGTCGTCAAAGCGTTTAATTCGATGAAAGGGCAGCCGGGTCGCGCGGGCCGGTTGCCTTCCTTTTTTCCCCCTGTTTCTGTCCCTTCTTGTCTCTCTTCCTTTTCCCCGGAAACGTTTCGCGTTCGTTCCCAGCGGGGCCGGATGCGCGGTCTTTCTTGTCGCGGCTGTCGACGTATACTCCTCACGTCCCTGTCGTCTCACCAGTACCGAAACACACGGCGAAACCACTCGCCCGCCCATCCACCCCCGAGCCCTTTCGCTTCGTTCCTCGGTGTGTACACGGTGGCCCGTTATTGGTGGTGGAACCGACAAGGGGGTGATTCTTCGTGACAGGATGGGGGAGAAAGTCTGGGATGTTTGTTCATATAGGGCTTCGTTTTCGAGAAGATTGCCTTCGAACACTGGGCATGCTAGTACAGTTTTTAACCCTTAACTGGTGAGGTCAATTTGTGACTCGACCTAATACTTATTGTTAGGACAAATAGGGTTGTTATTCATGTCGAAAACAAGACACTATTTGTTTTAAAATAATTATCTTACAATTTCGATTTAATCTTTCATGAGAACTCACCCCTTGTCGTTTGAACTGCCGTTAATGGGCTGTCTTGTATTCGTAAACGAATTAGGCCACAACACAGTAAACTTCGAAATCTCGAAGATAGTTTGAATTAGAACTGTAAGTATTCGGATAATCGAACTATTCGAATAGTTCGAGTAATTACGAATACGAATAATTTACTCGAAGAATCCGAATACATCGAATATTTCGCCTGATACGAAGTATTCGAATAATTCTATTAGTACTGAGTATTCGAATATTTGAATACCTCGAATATTTCGAAATATTCGATATCAAATTCGAATTCCATTGCTATTCTAATATTCGTAACAGCCCTACTTCGACTAGATAGAGGTTTTAGTTCGAAAAATCTGTAACAGCTTCACGATTTTCAACTAAATTTCGCCATGAAAAATCACCCACTTGTCGGCTGTGCTGTCATTAATGAATCATCCTGTACAGCACGTACGTGCGCAGGCCGTTTGTCCGACGCGCTTGTGCGCCTGGCCTGTACAGGCATGTTCCGTTGTAAACCGGAGGATCGCGCGGGGTTAAAGAAACCTCCGGCCCCGCGGCAAACAGGTTCTGCTCCTTTTTCCGCGCGATCACCGGAACGAGCCGCATTAACACGGTGACAGATGGAAATAGATTCCCGTCGCGATTACCTTGTACCGTTTTCCCCCGTGAATTAATGCTTCAGACGGCCAGAATTGAATGGTATCGATGATCCTCGCCTCAAGGACCTCGTAGATCGATCGAGCGGTAATTTTGTTATTAAGGAAAATGTCGATGGGTCTTATTATAGCGAATTTTTTCCCTTTTCTTTAGACTCGGAAATATGTGAATTTGTAATCAAGAGATTATAGCTGTCGATTATGGGCGTTTTAAACCTCACGGTTTCTATCGATGAACACAGTGACCTAAATGTTTATGTATACGTGTCTGCGGTACTTTGTTACGGGTTAAAATTGACCCCGTCACCAGGTTTAACAGCATATGCTACGGTGGTTAACCCTTGGAAAGCAGACGCTTTTTTAGTGGTCGACTAAAGTCTTTCAACCTTTTTTTAGCTCACCGCCACCCTTTTAAAATTTCTTTTGTTCAGCGCCCCCTTCAGGTAAACTATCTCTATTATCAAACTTTCCAAGTGTAGTTGTGCGTGTAAACTTTGAAACTTAAGAAGTTAGATTGGAAATAAATAAAATAAAAAATAACTAGAACTCCCGTCGACACGTATCGCTTGGTTTGAGAAACACTTTACAGTTACGTGAGTACTAAAAAATATTCGAGGAAGTACATAAAGATATAAACGAGACTTTAGTTCGACACAACGTCATTTTCTAAAGACGCACTGCTACAAAACTTTCATTAAAGTATCATCGAAACATTCCACCGTACCCAACAACAGCCAAAAAAATGCAAAACTTCTGTCCAGCCGAAAAAAATAATTCTCAAATCATAGCATCGAAAAACACACTAACACCATAACGGATGTCACTTCCCCTTCACACCGAGTCCCACGAAATTCATATAAACTGATATTTCAACACCCAGTCCTCCTTACAACACATAAAACTTCGCGGAGCAGCTTCCGCAACTCTCCAATTCCCATAAACCCGTGGATAAAACTCGTCGTCGAGAGTAACGAACGCCCGTTTCGCCACCGAAAAACGGAAGCCTTTCCCCGTTCAGTTTCCACGCCGTTCGAAGGGTCGATCGTTAAACTCTTTCGCGTTCCGGGGACGATTTCGCCGGTTTTGGTCGTCGACTTCGCGTGCTCTCGAGTAATCGACGCGTCGACTAGCGGGACACGACAGTTCCAAAGTCAATCAAAACTTTTAACGCGATCTCGTTTAATAAATCAATAAAATCGGCCGACTGGGTTCAGTTCGATGGGTGAATTTTCCACGGCGAGACGCGAGCATTCGATTAACAAGGGTAGTACCCTAAATGTCGGACTTTAATTTTAACGGGGTTTTGCAAAATTATACGATACAGGTTGCTAATGGTATATGCGAAATATTAGGTGTAGATAGTTGATAATTTCATCACAGTGACTGCAAACTACGTGATAATTTGTAATTGACACATTGCAAAGTGACTGGATTATTTAAATACCGTTGAAAAATTTTTGCGGCAAAGTTAATATCGCAGTATAATTTTCAATAGGGCGTCTATTAACTGAACGTATATATTGTCGACGATTTATCACCCAAAAAATGAAATAAACATCACTCATATGTATTAATTTGCTATTTTTGGTCAAACGGAAATGTGGAATATAATTTTCTTTATTTCATTTTACACAAAGTAAGTTACAGTACAAGCAGATTAATAGAGGCAAAAAAGAATCGTGTGTCTCGAAATTTTATATACTTACGTTGTTTGACTTGAATATAAGACTTTGCATAAATTACATAATTTTTTTTAACATATACAGTTTGTGTTCATTAATTTTTTTTTCTGGTAAATACATAAATCGTACATTCCACATAAACTGAAATTTCTTGAAAGTTGTGACATTCGTCGTTTTCCGTTACAACCACAGATATATCACCTTGTAAAAAACCCCAGTTGAAATCGAAGTCGAGAGCAGTGTTGGGATCCTCCCATGTAAGCAACCTTAGACACGGTTCACAGCATCACAGCCACGGTCGGCCATGTCTACGCGAGCCGACGTGGAGACGCAGGACAAGCGTGTTTAGGGTCGACGACCCCTCGCTAACATCCGCGTTCGGCGCATCGCTTTCCCCCTTTATCTTGCCCAGCACCGACCTCTCTTTCACTTTGCCTCCCTGTGTAGCTACTTCTCGCCGCTGCTTTCCGCTTCTCCTCCTCGCCCGCGTTCACTTTGCCCGCCAACTCTCGGAGTGTAGCATCTCCGCGACGGCGATGGGATCCATCGCGTGCCTCGGTGATCGAGGGTGAAAGGACCATCCTCGTTCTTTTTTGTGTTCTCTTTTTTCCCCCTTTGCCACTCCTCGATTCGCCGCGTCGTGGCCCTCTGTAGCAGACCATACACGGTGAGGTTTACCTCGAGGCCTGGCCTCATGAGGTCGTCTCACGTTAGAGGAGCTGGGTTTCTCGAAGACTCCTTGTAATCTGTAGCGGGAAGATATGAGTCGTGTCGAACGTACGGACGAAGGTTCGTACCTTGGGATGATAGGCGTGAGTGAGAAGGCTGGGGAAGAGTCACAGAGGGTGCGGAGTGCGACTAGAGCGAGCGATAGCAAAATGTATACAGGGTGAATCGCTCGCTACTAGGGTCGAGAGGTGTTCCGTCGTAGACCGAAACGACGGTTATACAGTCAGACGATACCGTTACTTTTTATTATTTTATTCCTTTTTTTTTCAGTCAATTTATATATTTTGCAAGACCGACCCTTTGCAATTTTAATTTCGTTAACACAAAGAGAATAATAGACAAAAGAAGCGAACATTTGGTCTGCAGTCCGCCACATGCGCTCGGTAACCTGGGACCCATCCGCGCCGGGCCTTACCGGGGCGCGCTGACTCGCAGACAATATAATCATAAAACCCTACCGTTGAGAGACTCGAAAATTCGTCGCGGTCAACTCGCACCGCGACCACGTGCGCGATATTTTCCTGACGTCCGCTTCGCCCTGAAGGAGAGGTATTCCACCTCCGCGTCGCGTGAAAAACCCGAGAAATTTGCCTTCCCCTTCAGGGCATCACCAATAAGGAGGCGAGTTTTGGTCACGCCTTCATCAAACTTTGAGGAAGCGCGACGTCACACGAAAAAAGATACACACAGTCGAAAAGATACATACAGTCGAAAAGAGACATTCAGTCGAAAACATTCAATAGAAAACACTCGTTCGCAAACACTCGTTCGCAAAACATACTCGTTACGACTAGAGTCACACGGACTCAATTCATTCGCATTAACTCGCAATCGAACAATCATTCGACAACATTCGCATCACGATTCGCCAGCTCCAACGGTCGAGCAATTATTCGTTTTTCTCACTAAAGAAATTGAAACAGTTGCCTAATATTAATTTGGCGGGCAACAGTTCGCAACCGGACGCGTACCACGACGGTCGAGCCTGGAATTTACAACTCCAGGCGGATTCGAAAGAGAAATCCACGCGGACGGACGCGACAAGAGGTAAGCCGCCTGCTTTGTCGTTTAACTGCCGTGATCATAAACGTGTCAACGGTAGTTTACCCCTACTGAGAAGCCTATATGTGTGATAGATGCAATCATATATCAGAATCACTAGTTGTTACTTCAGCATCACTAGTGGTTAGTTCAGCACCATTAGTTGTTACTTTAGCATCACTAGTTGCTGCTTTCGTATTGCTAGTTATACTTTCGGTATCACTAGTTCGTATTTCGTTATCACTAGGTCTTACTTCGTTATCACTAGTTTTTACTTCGTTACCACTAGACTTACTTTGTTATCACTCATTTTTACTTCGTTATCGCTAGTTTTTATTTCTTATCACTAGTTATCACCAGTCTTACTTTGTTATCACTGTGATAACGAAGTAAAAACTAGTGATAACTGGTGATAACGAAGTAAAAACTAGTGATAACTGGGGATAACGAAGTAAAAATAGTGATAACTGGTGATAACGAAGTAAAAACTAGTGATAACTGGGGATACCGAAGTAAAAACTAGTGATAACCAGTGACAATGAAGTAAAAACTAGTGATAGCAAATTGAGACTAGTGATAAGGAAGTAAAAACTAGTGATAACAAATTTAGACTAGTGATAACGAAGTAAAAGGTAGTGATAACGAAATAAAATCTAGTGATAGTGAAGTAAGAACTAGTGATACTCAAGTAATAACTAGTGATATTTTTCTGCCGCTCGCTCTCGTCGGACTCCGCACGCCTCACCCTCTGTGACTCTTTCTCAGCCTGCTCACTCACGCACATCACCCGAAGATTCGTTCGAGAATCTTCGTCCATGCGTTCGGAACGTCTCCTACCATCCCGCTATAGATTACAACGAGGCTTCGGGAGACTCAGCTCCCCTAATGTGAGGCAACCTCGCGTGGCCAGGCCTCGAGGTAAACCTCACCGTGTATGGCCTGCTTATCTCTATAGAGGAGAGACCCACACGCGCGATTACGCCCGGTCACCGACTTAAACGCGGGCCGGATAGAGAGATTCGTCGTTGGACGACAGGATGTCGATATATTCGGTGCCCTCTTGCACGATGATAAATGTACTATCGGGGAAAAGGAAGCTGAGCTGTCCTTCCTCCAGTGAAAGGGACACTCCGATACGGCGATCTTGGCTATTTTTATGGGACCGTAACTTATTTAACATGTTGAGTGACACAGTTTGTACTCTTGGGAGAGTATCGTGATAAGTAGATTGCAGATCTGTATGGAAAATAAAATTTTATACAGGAATTTACAAAGGCAGAATTAAAAACAGATTTCTTTTGCCTCCCAGGCAGTTTATTGCATTGTTATGTTACCTTCTTAATAAATAAAATATATAAAGTGGCAGTATTCGGGACACTGGCAGTAATGGGGACATTGACCTGACTTCCATTATTACTGTATTAGTAAGTAATATAATATCTCTTATTTGACGCAGTAACCCCCAGTTTCTGTAACGTTCTATCATATCTTTAACAAATGTTGACTCCCATGTCGATAGAATAAATTGAAACCACAATAAGTTAAATACAATAGTCTTTCTTCTGTGCGCACCTAATAATTACCGCTGGATTGTATAATATGTTCCTTATTTATGCATTAGTGGGAAACAATGGTGTTCTGCGGTAGAAGAAATTATTTAGACTCTAGAAAAGATGAAAGTTAGAGAAATGGTTTAGTGAATACAGTGAACGAAGCAGAATTTAAACCCGTTTGCACAGATTTCGTAAAGGCAATTGCGCAACACGAGGCCCAGCGTGATCATACAAAAGGATGACACGCTTTCACTTTATTAACCCTCTGACTCTGTACTCAGTACCGTGTGCTTTCAGACGTTTAGAAAAGCCCATTGCTCCAAGGCGAACGCTGCCTTCACCGATTGTCAATTATTTACGCTATATTGTGTATTGTTAAGGGTCACGATTGTCCCAGCTGTCTACTTTAACGGTTCATACTCCAAGGATTAAGAGGTGTGTCTGCCAAAGGGATAACAGTGGTTAAATTAAAAAAAAAATGTTTTTCTGTTTCTTGTTCAATCACTCGTGTTTCTCCCATAAATAGTTATTTTAAAAATAAGATACTTGTATTTTTTTCATAAACAAAAGAAATGTTACACATCACTGATTGACATATTTAGAAACACCAACCCCAATTTCTCCCAGAAGCCAATAAACGTGTTATAACGTAGTTATTAAATTGTCTAAAAGTTAGAAGACATTTTTGTTACTCAACCCAGTGAGAGGGTGACAAAGAAAGTAGAAAAGTTTCATCTACTTTGGTATAGGTAGACAGCCAAGAATAGGGTGTAGCCCCCCAAGGGTTGGCTGGCCGACGAGGTTCTTTTTGCTAAATGGGGGCGAAAGCTATATCCAGGGAGGGTAAACCTATGGAGGTGTCCAGAGATCACGAAAATAGGGTTCTAAGACGTTACAGGGAGCGAAGGAATCTCAGCTAATCCAGGCCAATTGAGATACTGAGCTATGGTCAGATTCTCCCCCTGTTAGACTCTTGGATAACAACTAGTTCAGAATTCTAACAAATTTTTCTTCTTATTCTGTCTCTTCCCATTTCCAAATCAATTGTAACTATTCAAACGGAATTTGAAGACCTTGATACTAAAAAAGGTTGTTGGATTCCAAGTCCAAGAATAGAATGCAACATTTTAAAAAAATCTCGACGAGGTTTATTCGATTACACGTAACAGAGTGTCATAAGAGTCTCAGTGTAAACTAAATGTTTCCAACCAATAATATTTCCTCTTCTTTGATAGAAGATCTTTTGAAAAGCAAAGCCTATGGTAGACCATCAGTCGCTACTTTTTTTAGTAGACTGGTAAATCCCAATTGATTCGTCTTCGATTCCCGATCGCTCGGAAGACAAAAGTGAAAGCGTCAGCTGGGAATGCGAGAAACGAGAGGTACGGGACCCAATGACAAAGAAACCGTCGGAGGAGGCGAGGCCGCGTGAAACAGCGGTTTCAGAGATCAATGAACGATTGTTTCAACCTCGCCTCGCATCGTTCGTGTTCCACAGGTTGCCACCGGCACGCGTTCTCCCCGTGCACACGTTCTTCTTCTTGTTGATTCTAATCGTGAGTGCCTCGTTCCCCCTTATCCACCGACGGGCGGGTCTCGTTCTCTTTTTCCAACCCCTGTTTTTATCCGACGACTTCATAGCCCGCCACGAACCAGTTTTATTTCGCGAACAATCTGCACTCGCGTGGTGTTTAAATAGCGTTACGCATCTCCTTCGAATCTCGTTGATAAATTGACGGGTTGCATTCGTCGACGTTTATTTGCATTTTTTATCCCGGTGTAATAATGGACAATTTTTTTTTCCTCTGTTGCAGTGATTTAGAGAGGGACCTGAGCTTGTCCGAGGACAGCGAGGATGAAGCGGGCAAGGTAAGCGAGTCTTTAAATTAATTAAGTGGGATCGAAGTCCACTGTATGGGCGTTTATTGCGTCTGTCTACTAGGAATAGAGTGTTCTGTAGTAAAGATTTTTATAGTGTTTATATCGTGAACGCTCTGGTCGATACAATTGATTTTATAACTTTGTATAATTATTAAGTCGACTTTTGACTGGCAGAAAAAATATACAGAACGATCGCGACTGGAAAATCGCAATTTCCTGCTGTAAGAAGTTCGATAGTAATTGCGACGGTTTATTTTTACAGGGAACGCCGTCGCAGACGACGAGGGGTAACAGAACCCCTGACCATACGGTCGAGTAAGTACCAATTACTTCGATGAAACCTATTAATTACTACGAATATCGCAATGGTTCGATGAATCCTGGACTATAGCTTACCTAACTTCTACATCGGACTAAAACAATTCATTAGATATATCAATAAATACGCCATTATTTCTAATTAATTGCCATTTAGTTCCAAGAACCTATAGAATTGTTCCCAAATAAAAATCAGAAAAGATGTTTTGAAATGAAACTAAATACTGAATTATTAATTACAATAGAACCTAAATCTCATGGACCTTAATCAGAATCCCCTTTACCGCGTTGTCTGTTCTCTACTATTGTCCACGATATTCAACACAGCGAGCAAATCCGCTACCGATTTAAGAAACGTGCATTTCACTCACAGTCTGTCGACGCCTTTGATGACGCCGGCGCCTCCGCCCCTGGCGCCCATGTCGCCCATGGGACCGTTTTCCCCGAGGCCTCTCAGACCGAGCAGACCGTCGACACCGCCAAAGCAGATGACACCTGAACAAGTGTTGCCGCCCTCGCCGGTGATCCCTTTGCAGTCAAAGGGTTCGCTGAGCCCTGCGATTCACCAGAGGCCGCCGAGCCCACCGGGCCAGGCGCCGCAGAGTTCGGGAAGCGCGAGCTCCAGCTCTGATTCCGGCTCCGATTCCGGGTCGGACAGCAGCGACGATTCCGAGGATGAGACCAGCACTCAGCCGGGCAAGGGTCCCTCGACCCCTCCATCCGTGTTACGGAAGACCGACAATGTGATCGAGGAATCAGCTCCCGCGATAGAGGAGTCGAAACCCAGGTGGAACCTTAGCTCTTTCTTCAACAAGCCGGCTGTGCCTCATGGGGAGCAAAATACGGAAACCAAGCAGACGCAGGTGCGTATCGATAATTTCTATACGTAGGCGGATCAAAGAGATTGCGTTTCGTCTCGGGAATCGTCTACCAAGACTCGTCAGTGGGCCTGACGGTAGACAACCCTTACCCCAGACGCCTGGGTTGCTCCTCAGCGGAGCCCCTTAAGTAGCCAAAGGCTCTAATTACCGCTTGCGAGAAAACTCGCCACCTAGCGGCCGCTACCAAAAACCCAAGCGACTGGGAGAAACGTCTCCACAGACCGTCTGTCCAATCAGATCTCCTACATATACATTATCTCCTTTTTTTTTTATTAATGATTTCCCGGATACATAAGGAATTCTACTCTTGTGGCAGTTTCAGTTCAGGGAAAATGTTTATTAAATGCAGAGTGAAATCGTCATCACGTGTATGACTCATGTTATAAGGCAAGGGGTTAAACCGATCTCCTGTCGGAGGATTCGATTTTTAATAGGGACATTTGTATGTGTCACCAGGATTGCAACAGGCGAGAGAGCTCCCCGGCCTTCAAAGCTGACGCGAGGACGCACTGGGAGAAGCCCGGTCACGACAGGAAGCTAGACGAGGCCTTGAAGAGGACGCACACCGACTCGTTGATAACTAAACTCAGCGACAGCGATCATCACTCGGACCAAGAGAAGATTCAACCTGTCGAGGAAATTCGTGCGCCCACGGAGAAACCAAAGGTGGCCGACGCAAGGAAACGAGGACGACCCAGAAAACCGACGAAGAGCCCGAAGGCTAGCCACCGTACGTCCGAGGAGAGTATCAAGAATGGGAAACCTCGCAGCAGAACGAGAGGTGTGGGCAGCCCGATGAAGAAGAAGCAACCGATCTCGAAGCCTACCATCGCTACCAGCGACGATGGCAGCGACGACAGATCCCCCCAGGGTGCTTCCAGCGATTCCGATAGCGATCGACCGGTCAGAGTGTCGCCCGTGGTCGCCCCGGTGAACGAGAAGAGACGGTCGCGTCTGAGCGGTTCTTCCAGCGAGGAAGAGACCACGCCGACCAGGAAGAATAATAGTGCCTCCGATGACGATACCTCGCGCTGGAGGAGGGTCTCCATTAAGAGGAACAAACTCGCGGACTCGCCGAAGAAACAGGAGAAGAAGAAGAGCCCGACTAAAGCGAAATCGAGGAGATCCAGTTCACGTGTAACCGCCGCTGGCTCGGATTCGGATAGCGAGTCCGAGGTGTCGGTGAGGAACAGTCATATCCAAGTCGCCAGGTAAGGAATTACACTTTTGTAGTATTCGATTAGATTTGTAAACAAACAGGTTAGATCGCCTCCGCTTCATTCTTAAATCTTCCAAATAAATAGTTACCTATATTATAATACTATCCATGAACCAGTTTCACAATCATTATCCATGTGGACAGGGTACCCCCCAGACCAAGATTGCCGCAAACGAGGACAACATCCCCAGAGAACTCGGACAGCGACAACAGTCCAGGTCCGAAGCTACAAGAAGAAGACGCAGGCAATGTGCAGGACAAGAAGAAGAGCGACACGCTCCGGAGGGTTTTCTCCACCTCGGTGGGCGGTGGAAAGGGTGGCGGAAAGGGCGGAAAGGGTGGAAAAGGCGGTGGAAAATGTGGTATCTACGTGGAGGAGTACACCACCTCGGCGAACACACCGACCGGGGGCGAGAGTCCGTACAAAAGGCCGTCGTCGCAGGCCTCCAGCGTCATTCAATCGTTCCCGCCGCTCACGTACGTGAACGGTGTGCCGAGTTTATTCTGCAGGATCGATCTGAGTCGGATCTCGCATATATCGCAGCTCTCCAGGGGGCAAGAGTTCAGGGAACGCACCGAGCTACCGGACACCAGGCCGTCCACGAAGCAGGCGGCGTCGTTGGCCGCTCAACCACCGCGACCACCCACGCCAGAAGAAGGCGAGATAGTCGACACACCGCCGCCCCAACAGTTGTCCACGGACACGCGGATCCACGGTGACGTGATCGTCGACGGTGATCATAAAAACCGCGCTGTAATCAAATGCGAACCGATATCGGACTCGAAGAGCGGCATCCTCGGTGTCGTTGGTGCTGGTGCTAGTGCAAGTGGTAGTGGTGCTAGTGGCGCGGGTAGCGCGCCCAAGAGGAAACGTAATCCGAGTTGTAGTTCTGTGTCCAGTTTGAGTACTGTGTGTGCCACGGAGTCAAAGGCGAAAGGCTCCAGCGAGCACAAAGAGAAGAAGAAAAAGAAGAGGAAACACGCTGACGTCGAGGCTCTTGTGTCTAGGCCGTCTTCTAGTCAGGTAGGCGAATCTTATCACGGGTTACGTGAATCCCCTTTAATTGCTATTGTTTAATTTCATTTCGAATGAGCAAACGAACAGCGTAACTCTATTGTTGGAATTGCTCTTGTTAGACATTCTTGTCTTTAATACAATCCTACTGCGTGTAGTTGACTTAGATTAGTATAATACGGATTTTGTTAATGTTTCTTATACAGCAAAGTGGTATACAGCCAACGAACCACGAACGGGAAGAAAAGCCTGACACGAGTCTCTTGCCGCCACCACCCCCGCCTCAGCGCGTCTATTATTCCTACTTCAATCCTCAGAACGAAGTTTTGGAGGATCAGGATAGGTGGTAAGTAATGGACTTACTTCTTTCTCCCGGTAAAAACTGTAGAAAACATCTCTCAGAGGGACAGCGATTTAATTTGTTGTATTCATTTCCAGGGACCAGAATCAGTACCTGATGGAAGCGAAACGGCTGAAGCACAGCGCAGACAAGGAGTGCGAGCTCACAGCGCAGGGTATGCTATACTTGGAAGCCGTTCTCTGTTTCCTGCTCACTGGCCACGCCATGGAGTCAGATCCTCTCACTGAGAGGGCGTCGTTCACCATGTACAAGGATACTCTCAGTCTCATCAAGTGAGTAGATCTCTAATTAACCGTGAACCAACGAAGAGCACTAGAGTTCTGTCTAATTAAAGCGATCTCCGATTCTTTCCCCCTGCAAGGTACATCTCGTCGAAGTTCAAGAGCCAGCAGAACAACTCGCCGGAGAGCAGTATACATAACAAGCTGGCCATTCTAAGGTGAGTGCCATGCCACTTGCGAAATCTTTCCTCTATCGCGCGATCGCGTTTCGAAACGTTGTTATCCTGATGTCGTTGTTACAGCCTCTTTTGCCAGTCCCTCATCTACTTGAAGCTCTTCAAAATGCGTAAACACGAAGTCAAGGAGACCCAAAAGATCCTCACAGACTATCATCAAAAGGTAAGCATAGAAATATGGGGATAAGACTTCCATTTTTGGTTCAATTGTTTAGAGAAGTTGTTAATATACGACATTCGGTTCTCAGCCCGCTCAGGCAACGCCGGTGCAACCAGAGGGACAAGGAACCCCGTCTTTGTCACCGACACCATCGCCAGCTGGTTCCGTGGGTTCTGTAGGCAGCCAAAGTTCCGGATACAGTAGCGGCGAACTAGCGAACCGAGGAGCCGCTTCCGGTCAGCCACAGGCAGCTCCTTACGTCAGCGTTCCACTTGGCGTTCATAGCGCTATGGCAAAGCAAAATTACCAGTTCAGCTTGCTATTGAGCTGTCACGACCTCTGGGACCAGGCGAACGCTCTGGTGACGGATAAGCATAGAGGTAAGACGTCAGCTTTTTATTTATTCCTCAATTTGTTTGACTGTTATTTCTGCTTTCTGTAACCACGTATAAATCTGTCTCTGAAGTTGTGTCTCCTAGCAGTTAACACTGACGATAAGATAAATTACGATGATAGATTTGATGCCATAATGTTGTAGACTTTTAAATTTTAGCTATTAGAAATTAAATAGCATCTTCTTCTGTTCACGATATTAATAAAATTTTGTACAAAAACATTTCTATAAAAAATAAATGCATAGAATCTTCAATCAGGCGATAAATCACTAGACCTATTTCGTTCAAAATTGAAAATTATAGGGAATAAAAGTGTGCATCCTGCTTTTGTTTTCCAGAATTCTTCATCGAGCTTGATGAAAAATTGGGACCCCTCACCCTAAAAAGTACATTGCCCGATTTGGTGCGCTACGTTACAGCTGGCTTAAAGAAGCTTCGAGATCTCTGACCACAGTGGCATAGCCCCCGACCACCCACCCCTAATTACATCACTTCTCTCCCGCAGAACATGGCGACGTATCCGGCGATGTTTATATAGAAAGATTTCGCGAGGGTGTTCGCTCGCGTGGCTTTTGGGTTCACCGGTTACGAGTGCGCCAGTGTTTGCAATGGTGCGTTAGAGAAATTACTCGATGGAGAGAAGTTGAGTCGATTCTTAGCAAACGTATGGACTTGTCCTCGTTGGGACGTACAGAAGGAAATTCGGTGGTCAGGGGGAGGGGAGTATACGGTCACGAGGAGATCGTCGATTTCCCACTTACTAGCGGCTACCAAAGCGGCTAAATGTGTCTCCGTTAATGGGGCTGCGAAGGCAGCCCCAGTAATTCTTTTCGTTCGACCGATAATCATCAAGTTTCGTAGTCAATTTGAAGGAACTCGTCTGGCGGTGAACTTGCTCGCTTATTTTTGAAAGATGAGAATCCATCGTTATTTCCGATCGACGGCGAACGAGGGATAAAAAAACGGAGAATGACACGACGTGGACGAAGAAAGAGAATAGAGTACCACGTGTTCGACGAGCTAAGAAGGGAAAGTCCTTCGTCCCCTATTTTCAATTTGTAAATTACCAAGGATAATTCGAACACGAATAAGGGAAAGTGGAAGGGAGCTGGATGGGGGAGATAGAGGGGTTAGAAGAATACTTACGAAGAAGGAATAAGAAGTGCCACAGACGCGCCCGTGTGTTCTCGCTTTACGGTCGCAGTCGACGTTACCTGAAGCATGAGTCTCGTCTCGGCGATTCGAGTGCGACGAATACACAAGGATATAAATATATACATATATGCATATAGTTTATTACCTATATAAATATATAAATAATTATAAATATATATAAATATATAAATATAAATATATTTAATGAAAAGAGAACCAATA
>NW_015373891.1:1182374-1405412 GCF_001272555.1 Dufourea novaeangliae | reverse complement strand
TATGTATGTATTGTCTGACGTCTGAGAAATTGAACGACGCACGACACTTTTGTAGATAGGTTACGGAAACGAGGGGAAAGAAAGAGAAGGCAACGTTTAGATTAGATAAATACGAAAAAAGGATGAAAATCGACGGAAAATGCTACCGGTAAAACGGTAACAGAATGGAAACCAACCAATACACATATTATTTACATTACTTAGAATTTAAACGGGGGAAATAAGTAGAGGTTCTAGCGACGCGATGCGAGAAACGAGAAAAAAAAAGAATATTCAGATAATTATACGTATAGCGCATTACCACGCAAAAACACACCACATACACACACATTATACATAACTGCGATTAAAATGGTGAACGAAAACGAACGCAAAGAAAGAAGGAAAGGAAGAGAACAGAGAAATGAAAGCGACGAGGACAGACAAAGGTCAGACACGTGTTTATAATTTCAAAAAATAAAGTCTAACGGTGTGACCCCGGTGGGGTGAGGAACCGCATAGTCGCGTCCTTCGCGTGTCACAACGAGAACGAGCGAGAAATCGAAGAGAAATAAATTCAAAGAAACGAAGAAAGAGAAGCGTAAAACTGATAAGAAGCGAGTTGCTCATGTGTATATTTTTGTAAATAGGTATTTGCGAGTGCCGCCGCCTTGAGGGTGGCCCGACGTCGCGACGCTCGCGCGTCTGGTCGGCCCACCCCAATTTTTGCTACCACAAATCTTATCGAGAATCAGGAAATTTCTGGTAAAAATGCGTAAGATGAAAAAAAAGTACATACTAAAGTAATAAAAACATGGTACACCGAGAAAGAAAGAGATAGAGTGAGAGAGGGAGAGAGAGAAAGCCGACGACGTTACAGAACACATGTCCGCCGAAATATGTCTCGATGGTTCTTTCCGAGTTTTTACACTTATCACGTGTGTGTATCAGGTGGATGTATTACGTTTTGTTTTTTTTTTCTTTTATGTTCTCTTTACGTTTGGTGTCGTCTACATCGTTTACCGTGTCATCCGCGCGCGCTCCTTTCTCGAATCGATTTTCTTTCGTTCGCTCGTCTCGCTTCCTTTCGTTCAGTTTTTTCTTATTCCGTTCCTTCCGTCGCAACAAAAAAAGGGTGTGTGTGTGTGAGAGAAACCGTTTTGTCGCTGATGCGCGCGCTATCGAGCGTGTTTCCCTGTATTTTCATCGATCGCGGCGATTGCAGCTCGAGGGAACGAAAAACAAACGAAAAAAAAAGGCTCAATTGTATACGAGGCCCCGAGTGTCGTTGTGCTTCTGTCATTTCTCGATAAAATGGCCAATTTTCGAGGCGTTGGAACGGGAGCGATAATTAAACGAGGGGACCGAATTTAGGAGAGCGTTAGCAATGGACTCCGCTGGCGTTAGGACTGTCCTTTAACATTTTATCTGTGGTTCGTGAAGTATTCCGTATGTACAAATATGTTAGCGATTTTTAACGATGCATGTTCTAATCACGAAAACGGAACCCCTATAGTGCCGTCTGCTACGAAGATTTTATTAGAATTTTTACAATATTGCAGTGTCATACGAATCGAAATTTTTAACGGTTAGTACATTTTTATTCGATAATATTTATCGTAGCCCAAGCCGTGCGGAATTTCCCATTTTAACTGACCCACAACGTGCATAAAGGTATCCGCATAGATAGAATGTTTCAAGAACCGAATCGATTTTAATCTTTCATTGGACCACCAGGGGTCGTCGGAACAGTTTATCTCGAGAACCAGACGAACATATCGGAACGAAATTTATATAATTCGATCAAAAACACTCAGAGAGCCTTTTCCCACCGCATAAGTCGGACCAATACGTCTACTCTCGTATCCGAGCCAGTCGGGGTTGCTAACGCTTTCGCGGAACTTCGAACGGATGGAACCTAACCTCAAAAAAAGAAAAAACCGACGATCGACCGGTCGACGAGATTCCGGGGGTCCATAGAGTTACTAATCGCGGTCCAATGGTTCACGGGATACAATTTTTCTACCTCGTGTGCACAGTGCACACGGACGCAAAGGACAAAGTGACTAAAAATATACAAAAAAAAAAGAAGAGACAAAGTCTATTAAGAAGAAAAAAAAGTTTTGATATTTTCGAGACACATATTTATAGCGGATACGTATAAATATCAGGCCCCCCGTCTTGTCAACCAGTCTCGCGGCGGCGATTCTTGATTTCCTCGCGTTTCAAAGCCATTATCCACACGTGGCATTCGTAAAGCATACACACGAGCTTTTTATCGAGAACAAAAGTTGCGTGCAAGGATGGTTTTACTGCGTGTGCGCCAAGGGATGCGACGAGCGTCACCGTTCGATTCAGGTTCTTCTGTTCCGCGTAGTCCTCGAAATCAGAACACATTCGCCGTGGTTTTTACCCCTCGCTATTATTGTTATTCCTTTTTTTTTTAGCATGGAACCGGGCATGTCCGACTCATTGGTGGCTCGTCTTTGTACGGTTAACCACTTGCCTTATAACATCGAGTCAGACACGTGATGACGATTTCAAAGTAGATTCAATTAACATCTTTGAGTCGAAGTGAAATTCTGTTTCATTGGTATTAATATTTAAGGTTCAGAGTAAATGTTACACTTGCTCTAAAGATAAAATTCCTTTTGTATCTGGGAAATTATTAACGATAAAGTAATGTTTGAAAGTACAGTCGTCAAGAAAATCATAAGCCAAGGGGTTCAGAGCGAATAACAGCACACAAGCTACGCTTCAAAGAGCCATGAGTCTTACAACAGGATCATCCATCTGAATGTATCTTGCCTTGAGAAACCTCACCCACATTAGTCTACTTTTCCTCCCAGCCCTCTTATCTGTCTTTAGATCTTGGTTTGCGACCCCAGTTGGACATGCCTGGTATATAGTTGATGGACTATATATACTCTTTATAACAAAAAATTGAAATTGGAAAGTCTTTGAGCCTGCTCGAGGCCTGTAGGACGTGTGCCCAACTGGAATTCGGTTTGCATTAGTTTTACTCTGGAAAATCAGTGTACTTCAAACGAGATGCAATAAGTGCCGGTTCTTGGTGGGGTTTAATTTTACGAGATGGCTCTCTATATCTTGTTCACTGATTATACAAACGGTAGTGCTCGCGCGCATAAGCGTTCCCTCTCGATTTCGAGCGAATGTACGTTCCTACTTGACCTCCAAAGACGTAGTTGAGTGCAACCGTTCCGGTTAACTATCGCCACGTAAGGTTCTCGATAGGGAGGGGGGGGGGCAGAGATTTCGTTTCTCTTTAATATCGAATCCTTTTCTCGATTTCTGTTTTCTCTTCTTTCTCTCGTTCCGTTTACCACCCGTCTTCGATTTTTTGATCGGCTCTTCCGGATTAGTCGCGCGAATCTTTGCCCACGGTTTTTGAGAAGGAAAATATTTTATTGTAACGCATATATTCTATTATACATATTATATTATTGTCACCTATTATTGCTATCTTTATTATTAATTTTATTATATTATTATCCTTATTATTATTATTATTATTATTAATATTATTATTGAGTTATTGGTACTATGATCGTTATTACTTCCTTCTTATTTTTTTCGATCTATTTATACGAGAATGAATGGGGGTTCGAGAGGCACGAGAGAATGGGAAGTGCCGTGTGTCTCTTCGTGCGTGAGGGGTGTTCTCTCTCAGGGGGTGAGAGATAGAGAGAGATCGAGCGAGATTACGGTCGAGAACAACAACAATGCACGTCGCGACAGAACAATTGTATATTGTACCTAACAGAGCAGCAGAAATGATTTTTTGCTCGACGGCCCGTCGATACCGGGCCAGTCGAGCGTAACATATTATATATATATATATGTATACATATGTATTATACATAATAATCTCGGAGTTTCAGTTATTATTGCCGTGATTTGATTTTTGTGTCTTCTTTTCACCCGCTGAAGCGCCGTAATTGTAATATAATTCTTATACATAATATACATACAGAGGAACACACCACCACGGGCAACACTTACGCGTATAAGACATGCAATCATAATTATATTATTATATTAATAGTATTATATATTAATTATTTTACTATACTCTCGTATACGGTCACAATGCGTGCCACCCAATTTTGATCAGTCGCGTTGCTCCGAACCGAGGGTTGGGAGCTCTCTGACCTTCCCTGAACGTGCCAAGAATGATCTAAAACGCAAAGAAAAAGAAACGACAATTATTATAATTTTTCAACGCTCCTCGACGAAATAGCAAAGGTACCAATACAAGTCAACCTCGACACGAACGTGATTAAAGATTACCATAGAATTCTCCAAAATGTTACCGTGTATCGAGACAGAATAAATGCAAAGAGGCCAGAGAGTTCCGTTTTCACGTTGATGATCGACCGTGACGTTAACGAGCAACGCGCGAGCAATTTAATTAGTTAATTGCGCGACGACGTGATCGACGCACGGGAATAATGGACTCTGCACGATTCGAGGGGTAGCTTTTGCCAAATCGGAATCTGCGATAAACGCTCCAGAAGCCCTGCGAACTATCGATGATCCAAGATCAGTTGATATTATAGGAACACAGTTCTTTCGTCATATTCTGTTTTTTTTTTTTTTTTTTTTTTTTTTTTTTTACTTTTTGTTTGCTTTCAAAATAAAATCCCATACCTACCCTTCACTCGTCAGAGTCCCGCGCGTCCCCCGAATTTCCGGTGGCGTCGCGAAATTGCGCGTCGATCCGCCACGCCCTGACTCAGAGATCATCTCAAAGAGACGGCCAGACAGACGAGCAAACGAAACGGGCAAATAGACAAGCAAGCTGGCAGAGACCCGCTGGATTGAAAGGGTGGATGCGAGTGAGTGGAAGATAGTGAGATTGCGCTTGATACGCTCGCGTCGGCGGCGTCTCGTTACGGAATTTGACGATCCTGTTGCCTGGCTGACGGGAAATTAATGGAGGATCGTTATTCGTATCCTTGCCGCGTTGAACTCAATGTAATTTACGCTGGCCGAGTAGACGGTTCGGAATTAATCTTTAGTGTAATGGAATTTGATTTTTGCACTGTCGGTATACGGTTTGGAATTAAGCTAGGTTTTCAATTAAGCACACAAAGGTCAGTGGAATAATTTCATTTTCACAAGTTACGAATTCGAAGTTTCGATATGTATGTTTAAAGGAAGTATATTGTTTATCGAATCAGAAAGTATTAAGACAGTCTTTCCGAACACAATTGTCTTTACATTCTGGAAAGTCTGATCCAGAGTTGGGTATAATATTTTATTCGAATAATACATAGTGAAAAGTAGCAATATTTAAGATTGTTATCGTGATCTTTAAATAGTTAGTGAGATTAAATAACTGTTTTGCAGGTGTTTACTTCTTTAAGAAGAAATACTTATTTATTATGAAAATTAGAACTTCGATATTTAATGAATGAAAAGTGGCATAATACATTTTTTTTATTTTTTATTATTCGAACCTCTTTGTCTAGATAATGAATTTGTCCATGGTCTAATCGTTGTCATGATGTAACTGCGCTATGTTGTGCTCAGTATTGTTATTCTTACACCAGCACATTGGAATTGTACAAAGCTGAATATTGTATTTCAGAAATGAGTCTCTCAAAAGTCAAACTGATCAATTCTATTTTCTACACATTTTTGAAACTTAACATTTTAATTTTGTTCAATGTTACGTAATTTCATATGTTCTAATAATATTAACCTTATTCATATTTTAATATATTTCAAGTCAAATTTAAAACAACAATATCTATAATATTATCGACTTTCCTCGGGTATTGTTTGCGATTAATCAGTCTATCTTTTGAGAGGCTCAAAGATCGATTAAAAAATCATAACCCAGAGAGACAATCGAAGCCGCCGCGCGAACGTGTTGACATAGAGTGCGTGTGGGCAAGCAAGGATAGGATCAAATGGCGAATGGAGCAATAAAGAAATAACATAGAATGGCAACCGCACCAAGGAGAGACCAAACTCGCTTAACGAAAGTTATTTACTTACAATGCTTTTTATTTATTTTAATGTATTAACGTTAATTAATTATTGTATTTATTGGCGCGGAACGTTGGAGGAGAGACGTCGAGGAGACAGGACGCTCGGTCCAACCGCCCCCCTCCACTATCACCCTTCAAACAAAAAGAAAAAAAGAAAACAGAGGAATTCGGGAGTAGTAGAGATCAGGATGAATCCTTTCCATTGTTACTTACGGGGTCAGCCTATTATAGAGGACCAAAAAACGAGGTGACATTTAAGAACTTGTAACAAGAAAACCATTACATCTATTAACCTAAAACCTTGTGGGTATATTTAACTATATTTTACATATTTTTTGAGTACATTTATAGTGGGCCTTCGTTAAAAAATGTCACACAGAAAGAAGTCATTATAGTGGCACTTGGTAGCTAAAGGGTTAAGAATCTTTTTGTTTTTGTCTTTGCTTCAGACAAAGGCTAACTTGATGGGTATCATTTTTTAGACGCTTTAGAAACATGGGTATAACTATGAAATACTTGTATATTTTTACTTAAAAAAACACTGTATACTCTTAAAATATAGTCAAATATACCCACAAAGATACAGGTTAGTAGACACAATGATTTTATTTTTTTACAAGTTCCTGAGAATCATTTCCTTTTTTGGCATTCTACTTAAAACCAACTCGTTTGATTCCCGTCGTGGTAAAACGAATTTCCGAGTAATCGTCACTGTTTGTGGCTGCTTCCATCGCGTGCGGCCTTCGACTACCAACCCCCCTGGTTCGACTCTGAAGCGGATACGCGCGTCTGGGGAAACATTGCGAGCGAATTGGAGCAATTCACTCTGTGAACGTCGCGGTTCCCGCGTTCGTATTGGGAATCGATGTCCAGACCACTTCCGGAATAAACAGAGATGCTTTCATGTTAAATTGTACATCGACGATATTTGGTATAATTACTTTTCCCTTTTTCAATTTGGAAACGGTAACGAATCAGCACCTGGGACTTTAGGTAGACATTTCATCGAACGAAGATTAGGTCCGTCCTTGTATTCGATTCAAAGAGCTTTTTATTCGATCGTAGAATGGGTCTCACGTGGATTATCTCGCGTCGAAAATCGAGAGAAGTTTTTCCATCGGGACACGAGAGTGAAATTGTACATTTTTCGTTATTTTTTTTTTCATTCGGTAAATTTTTATTAGTTTTAGAAGATAATTTACAACGAACACGTTTCTATTGTTTGGACTCTACGACTCCGATCCTCGAAGACGCAATAATGGGGGGTGGGGGTGAGATGTGCACGGACGGTGGAGTGGGGGAGACAGGAAGTGTGAGAACAGTAGAACGAGAGGGGAAGAAAGACCGTGACAATATATACATATATACATATATATATACATACATATATATATCTATATATTTGCAAGATATTTTGCGAGCAGGGCTTTTTTTATCTATTTTATAATAATCTCAGCTTAAGCAGATTGAGAGAGAGGGAGAAAGTGAGATGACCCTTTTGCTAAAAGTGAACAATAAAACGAGTGAGCGAGAGAGAGAGAGAAAGAGAGAATGAGTGAGCGAGAAAGGAAAAATCGAGAATATCAGCCAAATGGAGGAAAAAAACATTGAGAGAAAGAGAGAGAGAGAGAGAGAGAGAGAGAGATTTATGCGCAGCTGACAAACGGTTTGTAAATTACGTAAATAAAATATAGGTAAATACCGTCAGCTAAAAAGTGGAGGCGGTTTAACTATGTCGTATACTCTACGTTTTGTTTGTTTTGCGCCTTAGGCTTGCATTATGATTAATCTGATTATGATTATTATTATTAATTATCACCATCATCGTCATTATCATTATATTCTTATTATTATTCTTATTAATTTTATTATTAATTTTATTATTATTATTACTATTATTGTGTATATGGTATAAATTGTAAAAAGGAACGTATTTACTATAACATATTCATTTTACGGGGATTTACGAGATCCTTCGAATGAACAAATTGTTTAAACTAAAGTGAAGGAATAAATAAAATATTGACCAATTAATAGGCAGTCTTCAATAACTCCCAATACACCCTTTTCACATGTATGAATTCTTGCAATATTTTTCTTTATGTTTCAATGATCTACTGTTAAGTAAAGACTTTCATTTTTAAAATACAATAATATTACTTAATCTAAATTCATAAGGATTTATTAAGCTGTTAATTTAAGGCTGTAGGGTCATAATCATACACACTATTATTTCTTACGAACGTTCAATCTATTAAGAATAAAATATTAATTAATTGTAAGAAGTTTCTCAGACTCCCGCACTGTTTTTCCAGATCCTGAAGTGATTACTGTAACAAGTAGACTGCAGATAAGGTCAACGTTGAATAAAATTCTGCCCAACTCTGTCTCGGCGGAGTATCCGGACTATCATGAATCTTCTCTAAGAACGTTTCAACCGTGTATCATGCTGTACAATTCTCCATTTTTCCCTACTCTTCCAATACCATTTGATTAGAATCTCCGTGACAAACACAAGGGTAGCAAAAAAATAACCAATCCCAAGTATGCAGAAACTGAAGGTTATGTGCCTTATCCTTAATATCCTGAATTTCCTCTTGTCGTTCAACCGTTGACGCTTCCACGCCATATACACTTTCCTTAAGTTTAGTTTCCTCCACATATTGACCAGACCGGCTTCCACGACCGTCCGTATCACGTCCGTGACACGATTGAACATTGGCCAGTTTTCTCTGGTCGCGTACACCTGTATGGTCTGCTGTATACGCCTCGAACGGTGCAGAGTCTTCTCCCTGCTGCCTAGGTACAGGTGAAGACAGTCGTCTAAGCATGCGGTGTACGGCGTTGCGAGAACCTGTTGCTTGCACTCGTGGTAATAGGCGACCTCGTGGAAACGGGATCGCAACACTGGATCGTATATGTAGTCCGTGATGAACCTCGAGCCGTATATCGTGTAGTTTGAGTTCTGCGAACCGACAGGGAAGAAAGTTCAGTCTTCCGTAACCGAGCATTACCATGAAGACGTGTAAACAGTGTATTAAAATTTCGTTTTGTGAGTGGTAGATTGTGGCAGCCATCTTTGATTGAATTATATCAATTAGCAGAAGAATATTTGATGTTCATGTAATTTTTTGATGAGAACAGAGTTTCTAGTTTTATTACAGTTGGAAGAAATTTTCTTTGTGTTTTCTATACTGTTCGAATTTATGACGTTTGAGTACTTTTTTATAATTCCGTTTTGTAAATGGTAGATTTGCAACAGCCATCTTCGTTTGGGTGATTTCAATTGGCAGAAGAAGAATCTTATGTTCATGTGATTCTCTGATAAGAACAGAGTTTCTAGTTTCAATACAGTTTGAAGAATTTTTCTTTGTTTTCTATACTATTCGAATTTATGACGTTTGAGTACTTTTTTAAAATTCCGTTTTGTAAATGGTAGATTGCAGCAGCCATCTTTGTTTGGGTTATATCAATTAGCAGAATCGGATGTTCATGTGATTCCCCGATGAAATCAGAGATTGTAGTTTTAATTCAATTTAAAGAATTGTTCTCCGTGATTTCTATATCGTTCCAATTTATGAGATTTATTTTACCTTGAGGTCCTCCACGGTCCTGATGTTAGGACGAGAGACTGGAATGGTAAGCAACGAAGCCCAGTGACCTTGAAACGACGCGTTTATGATCAGTACCATCAGGAACACGTTGCTCAAGACGATTCTGGTGGGGGAGTGCTGGGGGATTCGAAGTATAGACACGCAGGTAACCAGACGGATTATATTTAAGCCAGCTGGCAGACAACCCCCGTATTTGGTGAGCACAAACAGGGCGATCAGAAGGACGACGACGTTCCCAAGAATTACTCCCGGTGACATGAACGATAGGATCTTCATCAACTTCGAAACTTCGCCCGATCGCTGAGTGATCACGCAGAAACCATCTTGGTCATGGGGATAGGTGTGCCTGGATGGCAGAGATGGGTAAATTCATTATTTAGACAAAGAGTTTCGAATAACCAATAAAAGATCGAATAGCACATCGTCATTTTCAATCGTTTAAACGTGGAGATTTCAATTTTTATAACAAAATAATATTTCTTCCGGAATGAATCAACATTTGACAAACAATTATTTAATCTCATTAACAGTTTAAAGCTCAGAATTATGCCTTTAGATATTGTTGCTTTTCACTATGAATTATTCGAATAAAATTGTGACCAACCCTGCTAGATGGATATGGAAGTCGTTGCAAATCGATTTAGAATTAATTTACCGTTCGGATTAAGAAATTGATTTCTATGCTATGAACTTAGAGTCATTGAAAATTAATTTAGAATCAGTCACCGTGGGGATTGAGAATTGATTGGGTTGGTGGAATTATTGATTTTGTTATATTTACTAGAACAATTACCAGCCCTTTGAGAATATGTTTCGTAACGATTCATTGAACTCTAATAAAATGAAAATCTTCTGAAGGAAGGTTTGGCGAGTACGTTCAGCGCAGAAATAATTAATTCACTCATTTACATTGTTCCCACGAAGTTACTTGTGTAACACAAGTTTGTAATAATATATAAAAAGATCACACGCTTTCTCTTCGCTAATATTGCTTGCAAAAGTAGCGAAATAATCAAACATACTATAATATCGTCTACCGAATATCTATTACAATATTCAACAAAATTTTATCTTATTATTATCATAATTTATTTTATTGCTTTCAGTATTTAGGGATACAAACATTACAAAAGAAAAAAAAGTTTCAGAGTTAGGACTTGAAAGAATATTTTTTCTTTTCTAGGTTGAATTTTCTTTATATTGTGGTGAATTTTGATTCTTTAAACCAATGAGGCACACGTGGATTGATTAACTAAATTTTTTTGAAAAATGGAGTCAGAACAGTTAAGAACTCGGGCGACGGTATTGGTGTTCAGATCTACGCAAACACATACTCGATTTTCCACATCGCGTGCAAGCTCCTCACGTTCATTCCCATGTCCACATTACCAGAACCAATTTCAGCGAGCATTCCCACCATGATACCGTCCGAATCGATGCCACCAAGATCGTCAGGGGTGCCATGACGCACGTCCACGTTCACGGTCGTGTTCAGCTTGCGGAACACTATTTTTACGATTTCGCTATTGTCACCGGTGAATTTGTCCAGGCCTCTTTTATTGGGATCTATGCAGACGTGAGGATTAAATTCTATCGCGTTCAGTCTGACTTCGTATCCGTTCAGGTCGGTCGTTTTGTCGAACCAGAGGCCATTACACATCCTTGGACCTACAGAGGGAGAAAAAATGACACATCGATGATTGCTTTCAGTGTATCACCAAATAAACAATTATTAAGTGTACAAATTAATTCGTGATCCCGTAATTAATTATTGAATCGAAACCATCGTCAATTTTTTGAGATGAGTTTCGCTAACTGCCCCAGGAATTACGTAAATGTGTAAAAAGTGATGGGAATTATTTTCAAGTCGATTTTTTTTTGTAAAAAGACAGTAAATATATGAAAAGAAGGCCATGAATTAATTTGTACACCTACTATTTCTAGAGAAACGTATTTAAGTAAAAACATATGTTGCTGGTCGTATAGTTGGAAGTAAATAATTTTTGAACCTAGTGTCATGGGGAAAATAGTATTGTCAATTGATAATAAGTGTCATTTGTGTATAAATATACTTGTTATACAGGGTTTGCGATTTCCAAAATGGAATAAAAACGAGTAAATCTCCAAAAGGACTTTTATTCTTACTTTATCGGCTTGCTGTACGCTCCCGAAATTTTGATATTTAATCAACACAGGTGGATCAGGACGGACAGTACAACTGCACAGATGGTATACATGCAAAAATAACCCAAAAGTCTGGAATCAAATTTCATCGCTTGATGCTTCGTTTCCGAGATAATCGAATTTGAATGTCTGTTCATCACATTCCGTTTCTACTTATTTTTAGCATGAAGACACTACCATAAGCTTCTCCCTGTTATCGAAGAAAACTGTACTTCTTTTCATTTTACATTTCATTTCGGGAATTTTCAATAAATGGTCATGAATTTGCATCAGTTTAAGCTTCCTATTGTGAAGGAAACTAATTCGTGTGAAAATTTTCACATACTTTTCGGTGCAGAGTGAATCTAATATGTATGGTTAAATACTGATTTTAACGGTAGTATACGTGTTTCATGAATTTTCAAATTCTCTAATCAATATAGAAGACCCGAAATTACAAAAAAAAAACAAACTTCTTGTCTAAATATTTACATTTATACCTTGTAGAAATATAAATATTTTTCTTCATTCCATTTAAAATTGTAAGGTATACCGATACTTAAATCTGTATTCATAATGATCCCTGCTAAAGTGTCAACTTATACCACATATTCATTTCTTATTTGCTTGTCTCACTAAAAATAGTATTCAAAAAAGAATAAAGTCGAGTTAAATAAAACTATTCAAGAGTAACTTGCCATCTCGGTGTTTCCTCTTCAGCAATACCCAAGGATGTCCACTTCGTCCTTTGAAATTCCCAACGTCTCCCCAAACCGTTGGAGCATTTCTAGAATAAGGATTATAGGTATAGATCACCAATCCATCGACAGGATCGATGCACAAGAAAATCGTGGATAGAAGATCATATTCCCAAGCAGTCCGCAGGTATCTGTAAGCGTTCACGCATCCACGTTCCTCGGTCTTCCTGTCTATCAGAACATGGACGCCGTTGAAATTGGACCAGGTCGAGTCCTTTATACCTTGCAGGAGCAGCCTGAGTAGGGGCTGCGAGGAGGCGATCACGACGAAATGGTTCAGCTTCCAGAGTAGGTGCACGAAGGAGAACCTTTTGAACAACGTGAACGAGTATCTGCTCAAAGTGAACAGTTCTAGGTCGTGCAGATTTGAATAATCTTCACCTGAGAAGATAGAGGAAAATAGGTATAGTTGATGCTTTTGGGTGTGGAGCAATTTTTGAAAAAGAAATTCAACTTTCTAACAGTGTTGCAGGTAGATAAATACAAAGACCATAGCACTGATATTAGTTATATCATAATTGACCTTGAAATTGTGAATAAAGTCAGTTTAAAAATTAATGAAATTTTAATGGCGATTTAAGTTTCATTTGAGTTTAAATAAAGTATGTTAAAGAGTTTTTGCACCGTTTCTCTGATCAAGTGGTCGTAAAGGACCTTGTTCCCCGTCGTTGCGTTCATCATCAACGTGGAGATCGGCAGAATGATATTCCAACCGCTTCCAGGCATGTCTTCAATCTTACCGGCTTTGTCTGGTTCGGGGACTGCTTATGATATTGCTACGGAATTAATTCAACTTGACTCGAATACAAAGTAGCCGCCGCATTTACTGCAAATTCATCTTGAATTTGCTCGAGCAAATTGAGTCGTCGTTGCCCCCATGCAGCGGCGGGTCAAGTGATGATAATGAGATTCAATTCTGGTGAGATGAGAATGGAGCATTGGATAGTGCGAAACCTTTGCACAATTTTTTAGTGCAAAATACAATCCAGCAGCTCGTAACAAACGTTCATTACTACAATTATTATCATTTACGTAATATCTATTAAACGTGCTAGGCGCTACATTGGAAAATAATACAATCACCTGAATTAAATTTCTAAACTTTTTGGCATTGAACAAAGATCCAATTTACTTATTGCCTCAGTCTAGTAAACAGTAACATTTTCCATTCGTGAAACTAAAAGTTTTCACGATTTTCAAAGACTAAACGTTCGATTTTCTGTTCTTAAAACTAAAATCTTTCACGATCTCCGAAAACCAATTGTTCAGGTAACATTTATTAAACGTGCAGGGCGCTACATTAGAAAATAATACAATCACCTGTATTAAATTTCTAAACCTTTTGCATTTAAAAGAGATTTAATGTTACTTATTGCTTCAGCCTTGTACACAACAAGACTCTCCGTCCTTGAAACTAAAAACTTTCACAACGTTCAAAGCCAAAACGTTCGTTCATTCGTCACGATTGGCGACTAATTCCTGCGCCGAATATCAACTCCTTTTATACAAAGTAGTCGCCATTTAGATACCCATCTAAATCGACACATTTCCATTTCGATGAACGGATAACCCGTGCAACTTTCGATCATCACGATTCCACCCTTTATCAGGGGTAGTTTTCGATGTATAGTAACGATGACGACGGACGGTGTTTTCGGGTGACGTAACCGAGTCCACAAGTCGAGGTGGTCAAGCAAGTCCAAGAATAATTCGATTTATATTTAAATTTAAATTTTTGCACCAGTGTCAACGACCGGATCCGTTCGGTTCCCCTTGGCTTCTAACGACGCGTAGAAGAGATCTTCAAGGTGGGAGCAGCACTCGCGCCCCCACCATGAAGACGAAGAAGACGGGTTCAAGACGACAGTTTAGCACCGGCCGCCGGCCCGAGTGCTCCTCTCTCGTGTCGATCGCGAGGAAAACAGAAAGGGAACTGTTTCCCTTCGTCTTCGTCATCCACCTTCGATTTTCTACATCGTGAAATTTCACTTTCTGCACGATTTCGAAGTGTTCGAAATTGTTGACTGATTGATCCATCAGGATCAGACACGTGATAATTGTTAAAGGGGATCGAGCAAGTGGTTGTGGGACACTTTTTTTTCGAGTGACTCGAACGCAAGGGTGAACGGAAATAGTGACCTTCCAAGGGGAACCGGTTTAATCCTTTAAAGACGAGACAGGTCCTGCGGGTAAACGTCCTGGAAGGATGATCGCAGCTCCGGAAACGGTGCAGTGGCTCTCACTGGTATTTCTGCTGGCGAATCACGTGGCGGAGGCTGAACGGCCGCACATTGTGTTTATTTTGGCCGACGATTTGGTGAGATGGTCGTTTATTATTTGGGGAATTTCTTTTGTACTATATTCGTGAGACTGGTGTGTGGTGTAGTTGGTCTCTTTTTACGTGTTATTTCCTTGGAAGAACATTTTACGCCTGGCTTTGTGTTTTATTTATATTGGTGGTTACTCATTCGCGGAATGTACGCATTTAGGTGAATGTAAAAGAAGTATACCTTGACAGTATGATGCTAGATGACTCCATATTGGTTTTCTGTGAGCATTAATTGCCTGTTTTCAGATATTCAGTTATTGAATTATTCACGTGTATAGCGAGAATTTTGGTTATTCTTGATAATTTAGGTGACGAATAGGGAAAGTTACTTGCGAAACTAACCGGTCGTTGTGGTGTTAATGAGAATGTAACAAGATTTTTATTTTGCTTCGAATGTTCGTGGCGTATTTAATAGAAGAAGCAAATTTCTGTTTCATTGTTGGTGTTATGAAATGTCTTAACACAACGAAAATCTATATTAACATTAATTCTGAATCTGTCACGTTAGTTTATTGGTATTGTTGCATTAGGTTATTTTATAAAACCAAGAATCAAACAGAAAATTATTTCTCCTATTAAATGCGTAACATGGCAGTGCAAGCAAAGATGTAACTAAATATTTATACAGTTTATTTACAAACAAACAGTTTTATTTTACAAATATTAATCAGATTGAAATAATTAAAGAGACAGTGTTAACAAAATTGAATGGTTCATATCTTACAATTACTTTACAGCGTATGCTAAGACTATAACCACCTGTAAGTGCGATAGGGTTAAACAGATACCAAACAAAACTAGGTCGCTCATTGTCGGACGTAGAATTTCATCAATATTTTAATTTTACTGCATTTACAAACAAACAAAAGGCTTCTTCAATGCCAAAAAACAGCGTTTCTTCAAAGTACCAGCATTTTATTATTTTTTTAATAAGAAGAAGCTTACATTTAATTTATTCAAATGCAATACCCCTGTATAACACGGTGGTTGGGTTCCTAAAAATTCCTGTGTTGTACGAATTCGTGTAATAATGTAAGAACTAGTACATCATTGTATTAAATACGAAAAATAGGGCCAGGTGTCCAAAAACTAAAAGACTAGACTATTCTACTGAATTCGTTAACCATGTTATTCAGGGATTTATGCAATTCTCTAACTTTAGTATGGGAATCCCGTGTTCTACGGGGATATTTCGTATTTGTGAACAAAAACAGTAACTTCAGTCTTTGTTGGCAATATTGTCGAATTGGTACCGTTCCAGAGAGACAGTGAATCCTCGATGAGTCTTCGAATGTTCCTCGGTACCATATATTAAATATTTCATAAATTAATAGGCAAATGCGTTTGAAACAAATTTAATTGTTTTCAAAATTTCAAGCTCTATCACTGTGCTAAACCTCATTTCAAAACGAGCGTTACAGCAATATCGAGGAGTCTTCGAACATTCATCGAGAATTTACTGTATATCTCACCCCCATAGGAAACGTGTTACAGGTAAAAATTATTCAATTATCAATCGATATCTATCCCGAAAAATGCCAAAAGCTTGAAGTACAATACTTCAAAAGAGAAATGGCCGCGGCATCACTTTGTCTAATATATGAAATGCTACGTCATGAATAAACTTCTTTTCTCTTTTCTATAAAAATGACATGTTTTCGACATGTGAGGCTTTCCTTTGGGGCGATGTGATATGTACAATCCACATCCAAATGAATCGGTTAATCGATTCGCAGCCGATCGAACGGAAAACCTCGTCGATTCGAACAAGCACCATAGCTGCGAAGAGACAAAAGGTGGTCAGTGTCCGGATGTTGGTGCGATTAAAGCAATTTTCAGGGATGGAACGACGTCGGTTTCCACGGTTCCGGGCAGATACCGACGCCCAATATCGACGCGCTGGCGTTCTCCGGGCTGCTGCTGGACCGGTATTACGTAAGCCCGATCTGCACGCCGTCCAGGAGCGCTTTGATGACCGGCAAGCATCCCATTCACACCGGAATGCAACACGGGGTACGTGTACGGGGGCTAGAAACGCGGTGGGGAAACGAACGCGAACGTGTTCGTTCGCTCGTTGGTCGTTTCAGCGCACAATGAGCTTGTAAATAGGTGGATCGACGCTACTTTAAGGTTGTCGATTGTTCTTTTGTTGGGGGCGGATGAAATTGTGCATTGTATGGAGGGGTGATTAACAGGTTCTGATACATAATGGTCTCTCTTGTGGAAGAAGGAAGTTTAGTTAATCGATGAACGATTAATGGGATCGATGTTGGATTAATGGTCCCTTTTTTAAATGAAAATTACCATCTAATGGTAATTCTTTTTGTGAAATACCACCGACTAAGTATAGTGCGGGCATATTGCAGTGGCGGGTGAAATGTGTGAATGAGAGCACGTATCTATCATTTTCGTCACATACAAATACGTCGTGAATCAGGACTCGTGACTCGTGATGTGTCCTGCTTCGCAACCCCTACACAGGAGTCCGACATATATTGTTTGTCCCCAAGAATGAAAACTTCGACGACAAATGTATAAAACTATTCCACATGAAGCTTTGAACATCGTACGGAAGATTTACAAGTTACAGAAGAGGAAATTATTTTTATTATTATAAGTCTGAATAATATTTAAGCCATGTTTTACTGAATTTATGCACATATTGTTACAAATATATTGTAAACTCGTATATACATATAAGTAGTATTTAAGGCAATTGTTGTGAAATTTATTCAAATACTATTGTAAATTGTGTATTTTTATCAGATTTTTGCAATAAAAAACAGTTAACTGGTGCACGTGTTGTTTATTAAGCCTATCACTGCGACTATCTCATATTTTCCCATAAAATGTTATTACAAACAATGGAATAATAAAATAATTTACTCAAATGTACATAATGTGTTAACAGTTTAACAGTGACAACGAACGCATGTATATTTTCAAATATCGGACTAACAGTATATTTTTATTCTATATTATTACATATAAGTGAGTAATACGTATCAAAAACGTAATCGAAACACAGATTTTTATTACACCACAAACGTCGCATAAAAGATATTTCGTTATATTGACATTTGTAATAATTATGGATGTTGCGGGGAAATCAATATTATTGACATTATGGAACATATAACGAAATATCACTGTAACACTTAAAAAAGTTTTAAAGTTCCATTTATATCATTATCCTGTGAAAATGTTCATACTTCCAGCAGCATTCATATTCCAATCAAAGAATTTACAGAATAAGGAAAAGGAATCTAAAGTAATTTTGAGTAGTTCTATACATCTTTATCTCGAATAATTTTCTAAAACATTCAAAGTACTAGACATTTTAACACTTTGAATCTCATATCGATTTCTAAAATAATCCTAGTTCGATGTAATATAGAACGTGGTTTCATGATATAGATTCTAAAATATTTTTCTCAGTTTTTCTATGAATATTGAAGATACGTTGCGTGCTCTGGCGACTAGGTGAATCGAAGGATTACAGTTGACTCTCCAAGCACTGGTATAAATCCGAAGTCGAATACATTTCTCGCCTGATGAGTCAAGAATGTAAGATAAGACGGGGCCATCGTAATCGTGATACTATAAATATGTGGCTCAGGTTCCTAGATAAGACAGACCTGAGGTATCTTCAACAATCCAGCATTCACTGGCTGAACGTTATTCCACTATTAACCATTAATATATCAATGGACGTTTGCCGCAGAAGAAGAAATAAATGCGTCAAATTTTTTTACCAAATTCATTAATCGATTCTCCAGATTTTCAGTAAAACAGTGATCTTTCGTACAATCACTCCTCCTAACAATGCACACTCACCCAGAGCCAGTGCACTCACGTTCTCATCCACGATATTCCCACCGACCTTTGGCACACTACGTGTTCATCGCGACGTGCGAGGACAGAGAAAGGGGAGACCTTTAGCTGTCGAGTTACGAAACGTTATAGGATCGCGGAATTTTGATTACATTCGAGTGTCTAACGTAATTTAAGCTCTGGAGCTGCTAGCAAGTTACTGCTAGTAAGCTTAAATTTTGAAATCGGAGAATATTTAACGTTGCATCGCGTCGAAATAGGTGCTGAAGTGCGCCGAGCCGAGAGGACTTCCTCTTCACGAGAAACTACTTCCGGAGTACCTTAGAGAGCTCAGATACAAAACCCACATCGTTGGAAAATGGCATCTGGGCTTCTACACAAAGGAATACACGCCCACTTACAGGGGTTTCGACTCACACCTTGGATTTTGGAGCGGCCATCAGGATTATTTCGATCACACCGCGGTTGAAAGTGTAGGTGAAATGTTGCTGGCATCTTTTGCTCTCCTTTCTTAGTTCAAAACTAACTAACAAGATTGGACATAAACAATTAATCGAGAATACTTGAATTGAACTTACTGTTTCTTATTGCTGTGCCATCTGTGCCCAATATTAGTCTGTGGCCACTTACATATACTGTCAATATAAACATATTAAGGATAGTTTCGGTGGATTTATAATTTTTCAATCTTATTATCATAAAAAAGGCTTTACAAGTACTTTCAAATAAATATCTGACACAATGAATAAATAAATTCTTCCAGGAAGATTGGTTGTACAAAAATGTTATTCATAACTGTCTTTTGAGCAGCACTATATTTTAGAACACTCTGTATACATGCAGACCGTAATAGTCAAACTGTAAATAAAAAAAAATATTAGAAAGATGGAATATCTTGGTGTTAATGAAACTGTCCGCACCGAGATGGTCACAAAACAGCGATATAATCCTTTTATTACGAATCACCTTAATTTTTTTTCTTCGATTATGTATTTATATCTATTTGCACGTGTTATGAATGCAATGTCAATACAGCCGTACTGGGGTCTGGACATGAGGCGCGGCCTCGATACAGCTTGGGACCTCCACGGCCAATATTCCACCGACATTTTCACCAAACACGCGGTGAAACTGATCGACGAACACAATACGACTGATCCCCTGTTCCTATATCTCGCCCACGCAGCGGTGCACTCTGGGAACCCTTACAACCCTCTACCAGCGCCCGACCACGAGGTCGCCAAGTTTAATCATATCAATGATTACAATCGAAGACGCTTCGCTGGTAACCGTAGATCGTTCCATCTTTACTTTATTAAGTATACCAACAAATAATCCAGTATTGCTTTTCAATTATGTTCCCCGCATTTGATGACTGACTAAAAGTAGTGTGGAATCTTGGAAAATTATTATTAACACTAGCACAACTAGCTTTGTATGTATATTAAATTAAATTTTATAATACATATAATGTAATAAAATAGTATAAGATAGTATGGTATAATATAATTTTAAAGGTCATCATAAACTCTGATCATAGTACTTTACAATTGCGATAATTATCAAATAACTGTTGTCTTGACGGGATTGGTAGTTCTAGTGTTAATATACACTGCCGCTCATAAGTACATATTAGGACACTTATAGAATAGGTGTAGTGAATGTTACAAGGTGTTACGAAATTGCTGAAAGTCTCAAACAAATATTCTTTATGGGATATCAATGCTTGAGAGACAATTCTTATGCTACTATAAAGCATAAACATGGCTTAGAATATTTTCTTCATACATATAAGGTGTACCAATATACTCATGAGCGATAGTGTGAATAAAAATATACTCTTGACTTCTACAGAACGGGTACCGATTTCGTCAAAAATCGTAGATTACTTATCAATACGCATAATACATAGAGTACTAAATATTCTAGTTCATTGTTCCAAGTGGAAAAGCAATACTTTTTTTTTTCCAGGCATGCTAACCAAACTAGATGAGTCTGTTGGCCGTGTGGTCGAAGCGCTCCGCAAGAAGGGGATGCTGAAGAACAGCATCATAGTGTTCTCCACGGATAATGGCGGTCCGCCGGCCGGTTTCAATCTGAACGCAGGGTCTAATTGGCCGCTGAGGGGCACAAAGAACACTCTTTGGGAAGGTATAGTTTTAGCAATGCTGAGAAAATAACATATTCACCGCCCCGTCGGTCACTGGTGACCGACACAAAAATTTCCGTTCAGGTTTCTTCGGTTACCGATGTCCGACACAAAACCTTCCGTTCACGCCGGTCACTGTTGTCCGACAGATAATCTTCCATTCACGTCACGACGGTCACCGATGTCCGACACATAATCTTCCATTCATGTCACGCCGGTCACCGGTGTCCGACGCGTAATCTTCCATTCACGTCACGCCGGTCATCGGTGACCGACACAAAATCTTCTGTTTACGTCACGCCGGTCACCGATGTCCGACAGGTAATCTTCCATTCACGTCGCGCCGGTCATCCGTGACCGACACAAAATCTTCTGTTTACGTCACGCCGGTCATCGGTGACCGACCCAAAATCTTCTGTTCACGTCACGTCGGTCACCGGTGACCGACACATAACTTTAGGTTCACGTGATGTCCAATACCAGCAACCGTTACATAATAAGAATTCAAACGTCAAGTAATATGAAACAGAAAAATGTGAATGTTTTAACCAGTTTTTGTCATCTAGTCCCCTAATTGGATAATTAACCGATTTCTGTCAGGTGGTGTGAGAGGAGCTGGTTTGATATGGTCTCCCAGGTTGCAGCAGAGAGGAAGGGTTAGCAGGCAACTCTTCCACATCAGCGATTGGCTGCCGACGTTAATATCTGCCGCCGGCGGTGATCCGTCCAATTTGAATATCGACGGAGTGGATCTGTGGGGAGCACTGAACGACGACACCGAGTCACCGCGGAAAGCTGTGCTCCATAACATCGACGACATATTCGGTGTGTCAGGAATCACTGATGGCGATTGGAAACTTGTTCAAGGTAGAGATCAGTTGTATCTTCGGGCGGTGTTTATATTAAAAGATGATAATATACAGGTTCGTATTCTTTGGTATTTGATGAGTTTGACTTTTATTCGTAGTTCATCTTCAAGGTACTTAAGTTAATTATTTATATCTTTAAAATCATCGAGTATCCACGTCTACAATTCCGTATGTATCATTAAGAACCTGTGTACTGTCAGCTTATAAAACCCTTCTTATAAACCACATTCTCGACTCTAATTTGTTGAAATAGGAACTACTTATAACGGGCAATGGGACGGCTGGTACGGTCCATCCGGAAGGGAATGGGTCTACGACGTCGGAGGTGTGATCGGTAGCGTGGCAGGGCGAGCAGTGGCCACCATCGGTTTATCATTGTCAGCGGAAGTCATTCGTCGACTCCAAGCGGAAGCAGTGGTCAAATGTCCACCGAGAAACGATAGCGTGCCGCTCTGCAAACCTCTTGAATCGCCTTGTCTATTCAACATCCATAAAGATCCGTGCGAGTACAATAATCTTTTCAAGGAGTAAGTAACACTAGCTGGATCAAAGCTTAATTCGAGAGAATAATTTGTAACTCAACGAGGAAACTTATCGTTCTCGAATCACTTATTGATCTTGCTGCTTTGACTTCAAGAGCATCGGGAAAGATAATCTTCCTTTTTGGTATCGTGTTCAAGGTTCCCCCAGATTGCTCAGGACCTTCAAAACGGGCTGAAATTTTTGAACGTCACCGCTGTGCTGCCTGGAAATCTTCCCTGGGACGACAGAGCGAATCCACAGTTCTGGGATCACACGTGGACCAATTTCGGCAACTATCTAAACGTGTTCGAAACCGCTTCGGTGGAAGCTACCTGATGGAGCTCGAGGACAGGAGTACCTTCGTTTACCAAAGTGTTGCAAGAACTGGTCGGTTAATCGACAGGGAAATATTGTTTAATAAATGATCGAAGATGTGTCGTTGGATATTCTAATAAAACGATTTTTAGTCTTTTAGAAGATGACAATTGATTGGAGTAGAAATCCATTTATCCGAATTGTATATTTGGCGTTTATTTCTCCTTGAACTTTCTTCATTCCCTTCGTTTAATCACCGCTACCCATCATCATCACTCTGACACACCTGAAACACAGGATACCCTCTCAGAATACAACAGTTAATACGAGTAGACATTTGAACTTACATGCATCTTGATGGAAGCCACTCCAAACCGGTGGAGCACTCCTCTTCCGGTGTCGAGCAGGTGCATTTGCACTTTTCGGAGTTCCAGACCATGTTCTTTAAACGTTTGCACTCGGCCTGCTCACTGAAATTCATGCACATGCACGAGCAAGTTTCCTCGCTGTACTCCTGATACCTGTTGCAGTGATGCTTCATCACGTTGCATCGGCATCTAAAATTGAACGGACCGTTGGAGCGATGGAAAAACCTCGAGTTATTTATAGTCTTCGTGTGGTTTTCGCTAATCTGAACCGATTAACGCGGTCACGATGGTTCCACTTTAATCTGGTCCCTATTGTCACGTCCTGACATTTGATTTGATACAGTTTACCCTGCTGTGTGAATAACGAAAAGTATACGAAAGGGGTCCAACGAAGTGAATGAAGTTATGCATTTTAGTTACTGGGGCCAATTAATAGAGGTTGCATAGTAGCTAAATAGTACCTCATATTTAGTACCTAAGAGTACGTGATAGTATCTACTAGTGCTTAATAGTACGTGATAGTACTCAATAGTACTTAATAGTACCTAATAGTACGTGATAGTACTCAATAGTACTTAATAGTACTTAATAGTACCTAATAGTACGTGATAGTACGTGATAGTACTCAATAGTACTCAATAGTACCTAATAGTACGTGATAGTACTCAATAGTACTCAATAGTACTCAATAGTACTCAATAGTACCTAATCGCACCTTATAGTATCCCACAGGATGGTATCTAAGGGTTGCTAATGGTACGTAATGGTATCCAATGGTACCGAACCAACACCTGATGGTATCTAATGGTTGCTAATGGTACCTAATGGTACCAAACCCAGACCTGATGGTATCTAATGGTCACTAATGGTATTTAATGGTCCCTAATAGCACCGAATGGCACCTAGTAGTACTTTATACTACCTATTTTTTTCATTTCCTGTTTTATGGTTACCTCTTCAGATAAAATTTCGTAAAATACTGAATCGTAAGTCTAACATCTCACCTGCATTTTGTGTGCTCCTCGACAAGAACTTTATGGCACGTCATATCGTTGACCTTAAAAATGCCGCTCTTTTTAACGAGGATCGCTTTGCGGTGAGTATCAATCGGCATACAGGACAAATTATTGCCGCAAAAACCTTCACACCTCTTCACCGTCACCATACTAGGAAAATACATGTACCCAGGTTCCTGGTCCAGGTTCACCATCGTTACTCGTGGCATGCACTTCGCTTGTCTCATCGCTAGGTTATATTCTAAACGTATCCCCATGCAGTCTATCGAGAATGTTATTTAAGCAATAATATATCGAATGGTTATAACGAAGATATTGGATTCAAAACAAGGTAATATAACCACCTGGCTACTACGCGCCACTATAGTGATTGTTCAGGTTGAAAATTTTACTCCCGCAAATTAATTCTTTAGGATGAAATGTAGTATAGTGACTATTTTTGTATATGTATAATATTAAAGAACGTTGAATAGTTGTTTATATTAACCACTAGACTGCAAATACTTATGAAAATTCTTGTTTCTTTGGATAAATATCTAGAAATAAAATTACCAATAGAACTCGAAGTAATAACAATAATATTTATAAACTTCATAACAGTATTCATTTCTATGTCTAGCAGTTTAGTGATTACGTTAACTTCTTCACCATGTGATACACACGAAAAAATATTCCATCGTTGCGATTGAAGTTAATTTTTGTCTATGAAACGTAATGAACTAAATAATTCACTACAACAACGTAATAACTAATATAGAAAAATATTTTTTATACCTATCTTTATTACACCCAAATTGGAAGTTCCGTAATAGTTGGTACACTTCACCTTCCATAACGCCGTACTAAATGTGAGAATATATACGAAACACGCGAACAGTTGCATTTCCAGATGACTGACAGAGGACCCGATATCCACGACGGAAGAGTATCTATCACAGTGCGGCAACGAATATCCTGTCCGGCTTTTATATGAGCAAACATTGTGGTTTGAAGTACACTTCATTTTGAGCCGCGATAATCCGTCAGAAATTATCTAAGAACTCCATAAACGGACGTAAAAAATATTCCTTACCGCTGCGAATATGTCTCTCTTTTACGTAATGAATCGAACCGGGTTGGTTTGTAAATAGTATCTCGTTTATTTCTTCATCTATACATATCGTCGATTTTATTGGACCACAGTTTTCTGTCCAAGCGCGTACAAATTGGGAAATCAAGTGACGTATGGGGGACTCCGTTGAAATGAAAATAGGGCCTCACGTGGGCTAGAACGTCAAGATAGGTCCTTCTCGATGATCAAGAATATCTGCAAAGAAAAACGAATCGCCATTATCTTCCTCCTGTAAAAATGAACACGTTGGTCCTCGATTTTTAGCCTGTACGCTATGGCTAATGAGTGTACACAGTTTATATTCGATGTACGAAAGATATACAGGGTGCCTCATTTGAACTTTCACATACAATTATTTCCCGAATCATTCGTTAGTCCAAAAAATGTTTCAAGTGGAACTCACGTTGTTTCGATGGTGACATCTTATGATGGTCACAAATCTTATCTGGGTGGACATGTTTCTGAGATTTCAAAGTGACCTTTGATCTTTTAATGGGCCAATATGTTTTCATTTATGTAGATCTGTAGTCCATTCCGCGATGAATTCACTGACACTGATATTTTTTTTTTTCAAGGTCACCTATTACCCATCAAAACTTCCCTTTGTTTAACGTCCCTAAGACTTTTTTTACCGTAGTATTTCATCGATTTGGTTACAAACATCTTTATTGGCGTAGTATTTGTATAAATTTCGAACAGTAGTAAATGACCTTAAATGACCTTCAAAGACCAACATATTAAAGGTCAATGAATTCATCGCGGAATGGGCTACACGTCTACCTAAATGAAAATATATTGGTCCATTTAAAAAAAAAACAAAGGTCACCTTGAGATCTCGGAGGCACGTCCACAGTATACAGTAGTCCATAACCTTTTACAACAATTTCATTCAAAATGTTTGCTGTTCCTAAATTAGTCTGTTAACCTAAACTATTAACACGTTCATTCTGACCACTTCTTTAACAACGTACCTAACACAAGTATGCAAGGTGAAAAAAACGTTTGGAGAATAAAATAAACGTGTAACGGTGTAATTCTTAAATTGAGCTGATGTATTAGCGATCGTATACCTTTGGCAATGCTCCACCAGGGCAACGTAATGTAGGTAAGAAATGCGTTCAAGGGAACGGACTGGGCTCGCCTGGTCTCCTTCCAGAAATGGAACGTCTGAGTGAACCCTCTCATCGTCCACAGCGGGTTGTAAGCGCCGTCGTCCAACTCTGGCCACAGAAAACACCGTAATCGTTAGTCAACAGTCCCGACGCTATCGGAAACTCGGCGTACAGCTAAGATCCTGGAATGACTCGTAGGAAAGTGAATCTCGCGAGACATGTAGGAACAATGGCATCGGATCGAGACTCGTAGCGTCACGTTAATTGGAATCAAACGACTATATGGATCTAGGTGATCGATTTTCGTTGAACTGGGAGTATCACGGAGAGTTGTTCAAATGGTAACAGCAATACACATCGGCTACAGGTGCGCAGAACAGAGAGACACAAAGAGTGATGCACTAGCTTCGTTCGTTCTTCGAAGAGTGTCTGATTTTTTTTTTTGTCTAAACGGTTTAATCGAAACATCGTATGGACAGATCGAACGCTATGGAAATGACGGATGAAGCTTTGCCGTTTTTTTTTTTTTTTTGGGATACAAATGGATCGTCGGACGATCTCGTCAAGGCTCTACGAGCTTCCGCTCTTTCAGTTTCATCTCAAATTCTGGATGACTATGTTTATACCGGAGGTGAAACACGCAGGGTAGTTTTTTTATTTTTCACCGAATTCCCCGTTTCGATTGATTTCGATCTCACCGTCGGTCGTTTTTGTTACGAACCACCACCAGCACTACGGGACACCGTCACGACAAACCAAAATAATAATCCAGCGGCCGATCGATTTAATCACCGGGACGATACCATCGCCGTTGTAATTTCACCATCCTCATAAACACAGTCATGGTTCGAGCATGGTCACACAAATAGAGAAACAAATTTAGTTCTCTGACGATTACCATGGATTGAGCATAATGGACAGAAATGACCACTGGCGGACTGGTGTTGTACAGGCTGCTCAATAAACGATCGCTTTAGCACGAGATTATCTTCTTTGCATCTGTCTACAGGGTGTATCGTAATACGTCGGCGTTACTTTAGATCAGTGAAACTGATTATTTGACCCTGTTTCGGAGTTACGACGATGTTATTCTATTGCTATTCAGGCTTGGCGGTCTGAATTACTGTTAGAATTTTATTCCAGGGTGGATCGTAATTGGTGGTTACAATCATGAGAGGATAATACGTCATGAAAGAATAAGTTTAAAGTATAAACTAACATTTTTATAATTGGATATCAATTTTCGAAAAATGCGAATTTCGGACGTGTCCGTCTATTGTCAGCTGTTTCTACTCGTTAGATAATCAAGAATGGAATGTTTTATGCAAAACTTGTAGTTTAGATTTTCGACAGACCCTTTGGTGAGGTAAACTTACAACCGGCCACCCTGTATAATTGCCTATATTTTAATAGTCTGTTCTATAAGATGAAACTATTAATGTTAAGATTGTATTAATATATGCTATTCCTTTTATTCTAATCTTATCCCTAAGCAAAGGTCCCATTTTCTAGAAAATTATTCGAAGAAGCTATTCTCTTTTTAATCAAGAAGTAAGGTTAATTTTTAGGATAATAACCACATGATCATGCATCTAATTTACGCTACGATTGCTAAACTGTTCTAGAAACAAGGTCAAACATTTAAAATCAGGTGATTAGTTACTTGGTTTCCTGTGTCTAGTTGTTGGTACCTTCGAAGTACTACCTTGTGGCTATAGTCAAGGGGGTAGTTTAGGGTGCTAGGGGAGCATTCTTGCAGAACTATATTTGTAATAGTCTTTCTTAATACTATTCCACCTTTGTACTCCTTAGTGTATATCAACACTGATCAACAATCAGAGAAATTGTATAATTCCTTATAAAATATACGCAATTCTTTGTACCTTCTCGTTCACTGAGAAAAGGCGACGAAGAGACGTAGAATCACGATCCTCTTTATACAGGGTGATTCACGATTGCAAGGAATAGATTGTTTGGGAAATCATCCTAAGCAACAAATATATGAACACATGAACTTATTCTCAATACTTAAATAGTCACAACAATTTAAAGATTAACATTTCGAGCATTCATTAAAAAACTGAACTCTGAAAAAAGATGCCCCATGTACCTTCCACTTTCATTCCTGAAAAGTTGCTTCGCAGCAAACTTGTAATTCAACTACAGTAGCAAGAAAATTATAGAACTTCGTAACTACACAAACATACCGAAAACAAGATCCATGCTTGTATAACACTCTGCACTTAACTCGATCTCCCAAACAATCAAAGTGTCCTACATCTGCCCTGAATCACTCTGCACACCAACAACATGCATCGCAAAACGTAGTATCTGAAAGAATATTCGCAATATCTTGGATACCCAAGAACCACGAAAAGAAAAACTACCCCAAACACCCTTCGTATTACAATAAACCCTGTACCAGCGAAACACTTCGGGATCACCCCGTTCTACGTCGAAGCACTGACGAGGTATAAGAATAATCCTTTCATCTTATGGGAGTTGGTGGCCCACCTAAACTGTAGTACCGACACTTTAAAAAGCCTATGATTTTAGCGACCTCTACTTTTTGAGAACGATGATTCTGCGGTGGGCAGTGACACTAAATAATGATTTCAGCGACCTCTACGTTTTGAGAACAGTGAATCTGCGATGGGTAGTGACACTAAAATGGAAATGGGGTACGTAACCCCAGAAAAGTGGGCCACATAAATATACTGGATGAAATGTCTACTTTTATACCTCGTCTGTGGTCGAAGTAAGCCGTCGTTTATGGAACAGCCCGTGGCCTGTGCACGTGTTCGATTTAATGGGGGGGTTTGTGGAGGTGGTGTCGAGCAGGGTGGAAGAAGAATTTACCCTGTGAGCCGGGGCGGCGCGGGAGCTCGCACCAATAGTAGATGGCTGTGCCGTCTGGTGTGACACGGTGAGGGGGCAGCGGGTTCCCAACGAAGCTGCCAGATAGCGCTCGCCTCCGTCTTCGCCTGGGCAAGGTGGCGCTCTGTCGGTGTGTGGTTAGGTTGCCGCGAGTGATACGGGCGTTCGCGTTTTTGTCTTTCATCGGCTCGTCGTTTTTGTTCCGGTTCCTCGATGTGTAGTAGTCTTCGTGGTCGGAGCCAGCGGATCGTAGACGTCTTCGTCCATCCGGTCGACGGGATCTGAACATCTCGTCGTCGCTGAGCAGTCGATGCTCCTCTTCGTTCTCCAGATTGTTGATCCTCTCTTGATTGATGTGCCCGGTGCTGTACGGCCTGCGTTTCCGATTATTGTCCTGCTCCTCCTCGTATCCCAACGGCAGCTCCTCCTTGCCGTGGACCATAATGGCGCCTGCGTTCAACTTCCGGCGAACGTTGTCGTCCGTGAGACACGCAGCTGCCGGCACCAGTATCTCGCTACCGACCTCGATATGGTTGTGCTGGTAGTTCTGGAGGCCTGCCCACGAAACAACACGTTCGACTATCTGCACGCTACGTCTCGCGGTTTCCACGATGCCCTTACATTCTTGGTCTCCTCGGCCGGGAAACTGTCTCAGGATCGTTCAGATCCTTAATCGCGCGATGCAATGTTGCGGTAGGCGATCCTTGGTGCGAGTGTTTGTAAGTACGGAAATAATTCTTTGTGCGAAGATTTGTGATTTATTACAGCTGAGCAGAGTTTAATATAAATTGGAGACTATTGGCCAGAAGTGTTAGGTTAGGGTTAGGGTATGTATCTAATAGAATCTGGTTAAACACTAAGAAAGTGTTGCTGGACTTGAAGTACTCTCTAGGACAGGCGTTGGCAACCTATGACCCGCGGGTCAACGTTAATCTATTATTTATATTTTCTCAAAGTGTTTGTTTCATGTTTATGTTTTATAATTTGTTTTTATATAATATACTTTATTTACGGAACCCGAGTGGGTCTTGAAATTATCAAATGGGTCATTTGGTGACCCGCGGGTCATAAGCTGCCGACATCTGCCCTAGGAAATACTAAAAATCCCTAGGAAACCATTATTGCTAATATGAAATAATTTATCGTCGATAGAAACGTACAGTAAAATATCATTTTACTAGAATTTAATAAAACCTATGAAGTTGGTAGGTGTGTGAATTAGTTGTGTCCAGTCTTGGAGCATTAGTTTCATTAAGTTATTGTGGAATAATACATTCCACCTTCATTGATTGTCAGACCTGGTCTCACACCTCTGGCCGATAGTGAATAAATAAATATGCTGTAGACTTTATGCACATATAGCAGGAATATGTTCCTCGATATCACTTCCTCCACAGAATTTGCCTGAAAGTTTCGCAGAAAAGAACTTCGCCTTGCACTTCCCGAAGGATCACCTACCCTTAATCGCATCACGCATTCAGGGTCTGTTTCTATTTCACAGTTTCTCCACGAGAGACAAAGAACGATCGTCCCGAACACGTAGGAGCACGCTCACCGTCTGTTTCGTGATAGGCCTCCTTGCGGTTCGGCGAATTCTCGTTACCGGCGCGTTCCCACGAGTTACGTTGCTTTTGCTTGGGACGTTGTTGCTTGCCGGGTAGATTAGGGGATCTTCTTCGTCTGGCGCGAGGACTCCTGTGATTTCCCGGCGAGCCCCGGCCGCCCCAGCTGCTATCCTGTGGATCGGCTACAAAGGAAAGAGCCGGCATGGCACGTGCCATAGATTAGAGACAAGGCATTATATCTTTTCTCCCGTTTCGTTCGTCTTTAATACTCTGCGTTTAAATTTGTTACGTCCATTCGTTTATTTTGTCGTTGTTGTTGTTTATTTCTGTTTCGTGACAAATGTACGCGGGGTTCGCGTGTGGTGGTGTTGGTGGTGGTACTCTAAGCTGTTTTTCTTCTCGCGTCGCACGTTATTATTCGTTTCCGAATCTCTTCCGTTGAATAATTGTCGGATAGCTGCGCCTAGATCGATACACTCCGCGCGTCACGATGGCACCCGACCGGTCCGAGGGATACGATCGAAAATCAACGTGTGCGGTCCTTCGAGCATCGAAGGACGATAAGAGGATTCGCAAAGAAAGAGCACTCTGCAATTAGTTTTCTGTTACTTCAGGCAAACTGGATCGGACGTAACTATAGAATTCGGCGATAGATCGGCAGAGTTAGAGAACGAAAGTATATATATACATATAGGCTGTGAGTTTGCGAACAAATAAAACATGCGATTCTTGTGTTCAACTGAACAGAAGTTGTCGGAAGTTCAAGAATCCGAGAAGAAAAGTGTTTGTCACGCGATGTAAACGGAACATGTTCAATACTATATCTTCTCTATGTGGCAGTTTCTAAGCTATTGAAGAGAAAGAATTGTGCAAAAGACACAGTAACACAACCGCATGCACGATCGATCCTGAAGGGCGCAGGCAGAGAAAAAAATAATAGGATAAGGACGAGTGAAGATATATAGTGTCTGTTAACTTCCGTCCCGTTTAGATTCATCGATGACGCGGATGAATCGTCCTAGGCGGAGTGGAAAACTTAGCTTCTTAGTTACCGTCTCGAACGTCCCCGGCCTCGATCTCGCTAAGACCGTTCGCCATCGAGTCCAGTCCTTCGTTCTCCGATCTGGCTTTCGTCGCGGCGGTGTCAGGCTTCGTTCTCCAACCGCCACGAACGAAATTGTTTAAGTTCGCACTCGGGTCGGACAGCCTTCGTTGATGTCGATACATGAACAGTTCCTCGGCGTCGTCCCAGTCCGCGTCCCACAAGGAATCCGTGGCGCAGTAGCCGGGCTCCGAGGTGGGGGTCTCCGCCCCTGATCCCTTGGGCTTCGTCACAGCCATTTCCGCGTGTCCTTTACCTGCAAGACCGTAAGTCAACGCGACGGACCGTGGAAGACATTAAAGGATAGTTCATGGATTATGGATTTGAGTTTGTTCCATCGGTGAACTATACGAGTTTATGAATTTTGCATCTATATTTCGAAGTATCTGCACACGATTGCTAACAAGGAAAGACACGAAATTGTTCCCTTCCGATTTTGATAAAACTTCGTATGTCTGTTAAGCAGTCAAAAATAAGGGATACGTATTCTTTTTTATCGGCTGAAACGCGACTTTGTAGGGTGAAACCACCTATGTCTGTTAAGCAGTCAAAAATAAGGGATACGTATTTTTTTTTATCGGCTGAAACGCGACTTTGTAGGGTGAAACCACTCCTCGAAGTTTCAACCCGAAAGTATTATCTCGAAAACCAGATGAGATACATGGAAACTTCTAATGGACGAGGTTTGCGGTTTTTTATGTAGAATAATGTGGTGCTAACAAATTGTCCAAAATATGATTTGTTTGTAACAAAAAATTTCGGATCAAAACTTCGAGGGGTTTCACCCCTTAAAGTAGCGTCTCAGCTGATAAAAAAAATACGTATCCCTTATTTTCGACTGCTTAACAGACATACGAAGTTTCATAAAAATCGGAGGGAGACACTTCCATGCCTTTCTTTGTAAGTTGAAGTTCCTGCTATACGATTCTGGTCAGTAAAGATAGTTATGTTTTAAAAGAAAAAGTATTTCATGGCACAAATTTCGACAAAATAATATATGTCGAAATAAAAATTTCGATATACTTCTTCCTCAGTTGTAATAGGCTTTCAATAATGTGTTTTCACCATTTCATATATTTCGTTCTGTTCAGCGTAGTTTATGGTAAGAGATCCGAGTGTGCAAATACTTTCTGTGTTGACTATACATATTTTTTTAAAGTCGAAAAGTGTAGACTCTTCTATCAGGACTAGTAGGAGGTTTAAGCAAGCAATTGCAAGTGGAGCTACAGGATAAAGGATGGACTGTTCACAGAATTACAGTGGAGCAATAATTATTTCGAGAAATTCACCATGTTGATCACGATACTTTTTGAACGAAGTTTTAAAAAGGTCGATGTAGATTAAGAGTTAACAAAAGAAACTAAAGAAAGGGTATTTTGTGTAACAGAAAGATTGAGTGTTCGTACCACGAGGTCCCTTCATCCGAACGAACTCTATTCTCTGCGAAGCTGCGCCGGAAAACAGGCCGAAGGTCATGCGTTGCGCCATTTTGGTGCTCAAGCTCGACTGCAAATCGAAGCGACGATATTATATTTCGGAAACGCGTGTGTCGTTGCTCGAACTGAATGGAATTTTAAAAGACGTACCCTCGCGTCGTAGACTTTCTTCAGAGCATCGTATCTGATAGAACCAAGAAAAATCACACCCTGAATAGCGCCCTCTCGGTCGGACGCGACCAACTCCACGCACACCATCTCGCCGTCCCTGACTAGAATATCACAGAAAACTTCGTCGAAATTGTCCACCATGAAACAGATGTGCGGGTAGGTCATCTCTTCGAGATCCCCTTTTGCGTCCATGCGACGACGACTCGGACTGGCGTACACCTTTTGCGAGTGTCTACGTAAAACCTGAAAACAGTATTCGATCGTTAGTAACGTGAAATATGATGAAGATTCGAAAATTTACATGTTCGTTGGATAAAAATTTTCTTGTGCACAATTGCTCGCATGAGGTCTTGTAGGACTCCAATATCTCAGCCATTATTCAGCCATTACCAGAATGTCATACAGAAGACCTAATTAGGAAACTATTATAGAATTACGAATTTATGAAGACAATGACCCCATGCGAGTAATTAAAAGGTTAATAAGGTATTAAAAAATTCTACTAGTGATTAGAAAAACAAGTCTACTGTCAGATCTTTTTTGAAGGTAATTCAATCGTCTTGAGCTTATCACTTCTATAATCTTTAGATCCATTTTGGATCCAAACCTAACATTTTAGACTTTCATTTTGTTCCATTTTGTCTTCATGTTTTCAATTGTATTCTGCGATCATTAACATTGTTTCTACGCAATTATTTATATTTATCTAAGTTTGAGAAAAATATAAGAAAATTGGTACAAATATATCTGTGTGTTTCTTGTTCCTCAGGATTATGTTAAATTTAATAACTGAACCTAGTGTCGTAGAAAGGTTCATGATTTAAAGCACCGTTTATAATACAATAATTCTGACAACTATGTTACGTTCTTTCACTTATAAATTAAATGTCAAGTGGTTGGAAGATGAATTTTTAGAAGATTACAAGTCGAAGAAGAATCCTGTGGATCAATTTAGTTCCAATCAGTTGAGCATCGAACTCTGATCTTCAGTGTTAGCACTTTCTGCTCATCTTCGCCTACTGTCCTAAATATCAACAATCTTAGCAGAATTAAAAAGATTTACTGTTCTGACTCTCAACAATCCAGCATGGTCTGTGACAAAAGATTTTCCAACCATACGACAATACCGAACTCGTTATTGTTAAGTCTAGACTCTTTTCGAGCCGGTGTGCCTCACTTGCAATTCCTTGGGGCTCGTTCTTGTGCAGATCGCTAACGTGAGCGTGTAGTCGAACTGATGTACGACCAGGTTCAGGTACACGGTTTCCTCCCAATCGATGTCGGGATCGCCGATCGGCAGTTTCTTGCTGTCCTTCCGGAACACGTCCACCTCCGTCTCGAACTTCGGCAGGTACCGGGACGAGGTCTTCACGTGTTTCTTACGCACGAAGAAGAGCAGATCGTCGCCATCGATCGTGTGCTCCGCTTGGAAAAGGAAATGCCGGACGAACAGGTCCGTCCAGTAGGTTGTACCTTGTAATACCACGAAGCCAGAGTCTGCGGACAGATTTCGAAACTGATCGTTTACAGGCATATTATAATGGAACGAATACAGTGACTTATTGAATGTTTATGTGGAATTGGAGGTAGCAATCGGGCAGGGTGTGATTCTATATGAAAGAATGAGTAGAAAATATAGAATAAAATTTTTTTATCTAAGACTTTATTGTCGAGATAATTCAATTTGAAGATCCACTGGATGCGCGTGTAATTGAATAGGACCTGGCTAGCGCGTCTGTTCATGGCATTCCGTTTCTACTTACGATTGTACCGTGAGGAATACATGCGTTTCAGATTAATTTTCAAAGCCGATTTTCTCGAAAACGAAGTCTGAAATGAAAAAATTTTATTCTATATTTTCGACTTAGTTTTTCATGTATAATCACCCCCTGCTCGGTTGTTACCACCAGTTAAGGGACATCCTATGTAGCGGGGAAACAATTGTGTAAAAATAAATTCGATTCTTTTTTTTTTTTGCGAAACTCGAGTAGAACGGATGAGAAAAATAACAAAGACGTCAGTGGTGGCGAAGGTCGCCGATAAAAATAAGAAAGCCTGATTTGCTTCAGGAAGTATCGTCTCTCGGTATTTCCGAGTATTATCGTGCATTCGAGTGGATATTAGACGTGATCGCGGAAAACAATAGACTCACGGGAAGTACCGAAGACGACCGAATCTCGGGCTGGCCGATAATCGATAATAATATTTAGGAACGACGACGATGCTGCTGCGTAATTGCAGGTTTTACCATAATCTTGGCGACAGATCCTTCGATTTGTCGTGGATTTAGTGGGCAATGTAAAACTCGATCCTATCGATCGTTTATGGTAGACGTAAATGGAATGCGTGTTCTGCATAAATAGCGTGTTTATGACAAAATTTTTTTATTATACATGGTGTTGCCAAGATAAATATGTAGATAGATTTTAAAAGCGTATTGTGTTCGGTTCTTGAATAGCATAAGGTCATACCTATAAATATAGATTCAAAATTTTTCCATTCTTAAATATCAATACGTTTGGTTTACTTTAGAATTTTATGTCTGACGTAAATTCAATATATTTTTTCTTATCTCTGGACGTTGTTGGATGACCAACTCTTTGTCAACACTCACGTCTGGGGTGTCAGACAGGTTAAACATACTCAACCGCGTCAAAAACATAATACCCATCTTTGAATGGAAGAAAACCTAATTTATTCTTTTTCTTTCGATGTTCAACGTCGCAGCGACTTGTTGGCCATTAGCAACTCTTTAGAGTAGATTATATGTATTTCCTGGTATAGTTTCGGGTTCTTTAGGAATTTTAAGATACTTATTGTTATGATACTTATTGAATTCGTCTTGACATCCTGTAACAGATAGGCGTAAAAAAAATTATAGCTGCACTTGCAAAAAATTGAAGGTGACCTTGAAAAATCATGAAAAAAAAGAGTTGACAAAAAATTTCCTATAATCACGTTGAAGCTCTCTTGAAACCATGCTATACCTAGTAAAAACATTTTCAATCGGTCTCCTAATAACAGAGTAATCTCTACTCATCACGATTCGTGGTTCACCCTGTATACTTCGGTTACACATTGCATACAACATACAGAGTAATTATTTCCATACATTTGTCATCCGCCTAAGAACACCAGTGCATTCCGGCGTGAAAAGCAAGGTAGTCACTCACACGTGAAACCTGGAATGGAATTGAGTCGTGCACTTAATTATGCAGCGACAGGGGATTACGTCACACATCGCGAATACAGAACGAGCGTGTTTACGGCGATTCCCCGTCGTTTTAACGAACGTGGTTTCGTTAGTACAATCTGTCGCTCGGTGCTAACGCAAAAACAGATACCACAATAGGGGACCGTGATCACGACTAATTAACAAGGAACGCAAAAAAACTTTCGGTTCCGAGATACCGGAGCAAATAAAGTAAAGAACAGGAAATTTCATGGTCGAAGGAGCGTCAGACATCCGTGAGCGATGCTGGAAGGAAAAGTGTTCAGCTGGAAAATCACTGCAACACAGAAAACAAAAGAATTACAAGTAGAACGAGGTGTCTACTTGTTGGATTAATCGTTTAAGACGTTTCGATGTCATCGACCTCGGCGATCCTGTAATTATGCACGCAAAACGAATGTAAATGTATTCGTCGCGAACCACCGTGAACAACGCACTTCGCGTCGATCGTTTGTTGATAAACACGAATGATGTCATATCGTCTGACAGGGACAGGAACATTTAGTAGATTCGAATAGAATCGTTCGTGTGGAGAATATTGAGAGGAACAGGAACCGAATGATTTCGTGAAAACGATGAATACGTAGAAAAATCCGTGGCTCGTTTCACCCTCGACTCGCATCGATCGGCGAAATCACCCTCGCAGCGAACCCCTGGTGGACCCTAAACAAAAGGACCAGTTCCCTTGGGGAACGCACCCCACGACACGGCTCAAGCACACTCGCGACCTCCCACGAAACTTGGAAAGCGAACTCGACCCGCGGTTAAATCCTTCCTGCGACAAGTACGAACCGTTTTCGAGCTTAACGGACCTAATGCCTTCGGCTCTCGAGGCATTCAGAATCAACCGAGTCACGATTCAATCGACTTGTTCCATGAAAGGTACCGCTGTAACCCCATGTGAATTCATCGATTACTGAAAATAATAATTTAAAAATTAAATGTTTGTTGGTTAAATTCTTGAGAGATTTTTTTTCTAGTTAAATCTCTTTTGGAAATTAGTTTTACATCCTGTTTTCTTGAATACATAATTCAATTGTTTGGGTTGTTTTTGGAGAAAATTCTTGGGTAATTTGTTTAGGAGTATTGAATGTGTGGAGAAGAAAGTTTATTTTCTAGACACTATAGAAAAATCATGTTAAATTGATTATATGGATTCAATTTTCGAGGTTATAAAGGATCAAGTCATGTTCCCTGCAGAGTCGACCACCTGCAAGTACTCCGTTACAAGTGTCATAGCAACGCATGCATAAGGGGCCTTTTCTCCAAGGCAACTATCAGCATGACAAACGCTAAAAGGACAACGTGTGTAAATTTTTATAAGATCAACAATCGTAGTATGATATATAGTATGATACACATTCTCGTTGGTAAACAAGCGTGACGCAACATACGAAGTTGTTGTAGGTCAGAAATAAATATTCTCAAGGCAATATTAACATTCAACAGGTAATACTTATACCAATGGGAAGTAACAAAAATAGTACACGATATGAAGTGCCTAATAAGATCAGAGCAAGAAATAAAGTCTCCGGTAATCGTGACATTTCCGTAAATACAATAGGCATCTCAGTATTGATGACCGGAATTGTACATTCTAGAACGAAAACTAACATAGGAGTCCTGTTAGCAGAGTGTCTACATAAATGAAAATCCTCAAAAACTTATTTGCCAAAAAGGAAGAGCTACGCACTCAAATATTTATAGAATCCTTTCAGCTAAGAAATTGCGTACACACAAGAACGACTTGTTTAAGATTTCGAAGAAGCAGACTTAAGAATCCTTTCTCCAGATCATTTATCATCCAAAATATTCTTGACAGCCTGAACCTATTTATATCTTCTGAAAAACACGAACTATCACATACAGAGAGGAGAAACAGACTTCAGAATCCTCCCTCCAAGCCACAGAACAAAATGAAACGCGTTGAACCTATTAAGACATTAACCCAGCTGCAGCACACTTGGTTCAAGGCCGTAGGTTCTCATTCATACCGGGGAAGTAAGAAACAACACGCGCGTTGGCAACAATTTCCTCTATTTCCCTCTTTCTCCCCGTTCCAATTCCACTCTTCTAAAAAATAAAACCATTTCTGACGAAAATAAAACTTTTTCAAAGATACCATACGATCAAAATAGCATTAACAAAATTACAAATACGATTATATCACAACAATTCTCACTGCTGAAATTTTCGGGTGTAAACCTTGTCCTTGTGGAATCATTTTCCCAACGTTTCGCAAGCATTGCACCTACCCTCATCAAGGGTTCGAAAGACAAACAGATATTCCCCATACCGCACCACTAATATACTAAAACTTTCTCATTGGATACCAATCAAAGGACACTCCTAATTCTTCAACTGACCACAAATCAAAAATATCACTATGTCTTTCGACTCCCCAATGAAGCCAGAAACATTAAGAAAATAATGCCAGAAGGACACAACTTACACCCAAAAGCCTCAACCCTGAGACCTGTACGATGCCAAGCCACGAAAACCTCGATCAGATCCAAACAATTCCAACGGGTCGACAAAACAATATCTCTACGAACCATCCTTGAGCATTTGCCGTAGCTCCTTGGTCCTCTGGAAGTTGATCTCTTCGAGAAGCTGCTCGAGCATGGTCGGTGGCCTGGCGAGGCCCGAGGTCGAGCTGCCCGCGAGATTAGCCATGCCCCCAGCTGGCCGCCGTGGCGGAGCGTCCTCCTCGACGGTTCCGTTTCTTCTTCGTCCTCGCTGGATCCCACCTGTCCGCCGCGCAACCGACGCACGTTTCGCGTCGCGTCGAATCACGCACGGGCGGACCCAATCCGAGCGACGGTCGACGAATCGGTGACGTGACACTTAGCGACGATCGCACCGAGGTGGCGAGGGGTCATCGTGAGCCTTCTACGAGACTCAGCGCCGGCATCTCTCGCGCCTCTCTCCTGATGGATTACGTCACGGTTCACTGCTATTCCCTTCACGGCGATTCCAGCTGATTCAAATCCTATCGCACCGCTCTTAGCTGGCCCATAACGACGCGTCACCTCGAGTTATTGCTTCCCCCCCTTCCCTATCAGGATGTATCACGATGATTGTTTTTCTTCGAGCGTGTCTCCCGCTCTGCGGCCACGGTTTCGAGCTTTGCGTTTCCCTGACGGAGAGAGAGACACACCGGGAGAGACCCCCCGACGACACACGACTGGTTAACTAGCGGTCTGCACCGCTCGATGATTCCGCGCATGCGGAACGCAACCAAAGCTTCCGTCGCGCCATCGACGCGCTGTTTTCGAACGGATTTCCTCGATGGGGTAATTGCGAAGTGACTCATTTCGTTCACGCCTGTATTACGATGACCGATTGAACATCACTGTCGACGTGATAGGCCGGTTTTGTGATTATTTTCGGAGTTTTGTGAGCTTCCTGTGGGCGCGAAACGTAGTACAGACATCTTTCGATTATCGTCTGGCTTGTCCTACACGATTATTGTCCAGGAGTTAGTCGTACCAGTGGTGAGGGGAGTTCGTTGACCTTTCGCTTTTGTTAACGAGGCTCAGGCTTTGGGCATAAAACAAATTTACGATCTCAAGCGTTTCTTCCTATTCGATTATTGTCCTGGCGCGGACCCAGGTTCGAGATGATAATCGAAAGTAGACTGTAGTTTCCTAAGAAATTCAATGGTCTGCAGGGTATTTATGAAAATGTGGGTAGTACAGATACCTTTCGATTATCGTCTGGCTTGTTCTACACGATTATTGTCCAGGAGTTAGTCGTACCAGTGGTGAGGGGAGTTCGTTGACCTTTCGCTTTTGTTAACGAGGCTCAGGCTTTGGGCATAAAACAAATTTACGATCTCAAGCGTTTCTTCCTATTCGATTATTGTCCTGGCGCGACCCAGGTTCGGGACGATAATCGAGAGCAGTCTGTACTTTCCTAAAAAGTTGAATGCTCTGCAGGGTATTCATGAAAATATGGGATAGTTTCAGAGGGGCAAAACCCTTTATATTTCTCAATTATAGTCCCATCGCACGATCATGCATTGTTTCTCAGTCTAATAATTTATGTCGAGGAAACTGAACAATGTTATGTGCAATGTTATTTAAAATCATAATACACGATTTAGTATTTAGGGAATCAGCTGAACCCTTTTGTCACATTCTTTTACAACCTTATAAGGAAGATATATTGTATTGCATAAAATATTGAAAGTAGAATAAACTTTGCAAAATAATACCGCAAATGTAAAGTGACACTCTTTTTTATCAGAGAATGGCAAGTAGTTTGAGACACAGTGGAAACAGTGGCATGAAGATACCATTTGATTCCGTTTCTACGATAGTAGCGCTGTCCAACCACTCGGATTCGTCAGTTCCCCTACTCTGGCAGCATTACCTACCCTCACTCTGTTTCAACAGATTCCATGTTTGCATATGCGTGTTCCACAATGTGGCGCGAGGAACAGCATGTAGGAAGCACTGGACTGTAAAGTCTATGTAGTTCACTTAGGTCTACCAAGCGTTGCTCTAATGTTCATGCAAGGCTTTGACATGTTTGTTGTATGAAAATCTTGGAAAATATTGAAGCATAGACATCACAGGAACTATCTATAATTATAATAATTTTTCGAGATCTGTACGCTATATTTTGTAGATATGCTCATGAAAAAGTTTTTAACTGCCTTTCAGGAACATTCTGTGTACAAGGTGCTTCAAGAAAATGTGACTACTTTACAGGGTGTCCAAAAAAGTGGGTCTAAGACAACAATAAATGAGGCAGACATTTAAATGATCCCGTTTAGCTATTCGATTCTGTTTATTTTCTTTTGTTTCCATAAAAAAATACTTGTATACAGGATGTTCAAAAAATGGGGTTTAAGGCTTTGGCCAAAATCAATCCTTTCGATGAAAAATGCAGTAGTATATTTTCAGGTTTGTTCCAAATCTTCGATATGTCTTCCTTCCGTTTCAATAGAAAACTCAGATTGCAGTACAAACAACTGGCTGCAGAAGTATTCTCATTGGCAAGTCCATACATAAAATGCATATTTGCCATTTCCACGTTAGAACAATAGGCGGACATTGTTAACGACGTGATAATATCACTAACCGTGCTATGGATGAATACTGAAGAGTTGTACTAGGTAAGCGTCTATCAAGTAATCTCTGTTGATATTAGTAACACTCTGATGTTGGCATACAACCTTGAATTAATGTGCTTCTAAACCAATTCTTCTGTTTACATTCAACACGTTGCGAAGTGAACTTACGACATCGAACGCTCGTAAATATAAAAGTTGATTTTACCTCGAAAGGATTTTACTAAGAACATTTTTTATTCCACTCGGTGAGCACTATAAGTTCCTAAATCTTTGGACCCCTTTTCTGAACATCCTGTATAGAAATGACATTTCTTTAGATAAACTGAAGAAAATATACAGAGTGGCCTAGCTAAGTGGGATCAGTGAAATATCTCCCTTATTTATTGTTGTATGACACATGTCAAAAGGTGGTGGAAGGAATTTTTTCTTAGGTTCATTTTGTCACTATATTTTAAGGTTATCGATATTTTTTTATCAATATATGTATTTTTTTCAATATTCGCTCTATAAAGATGTCGAAAAAAAATACAGAGTTCCATTTAAAAAAATACCGATGACTTCGGAATTTCGTTAAAAAATGACCTTGAAGAAAGTTCTTTCCATCGTTACGTGTGTCCATTGAAATATAGTAATAGTTATAAAAGTATTTTAACTATCCAAGTGCTTGTATGCAAGTACTATTACTCATTATTGTTACATTCAGGGGCTTTGAAAGAACGTTTAAGTAATGTGCACAGTAGAGAATTACTATTATGGTTCGTGCGTGATTATCCGGTTCCTAATTGTAACTCAAAATCGTCCTGACCCACATTTGAGTTATCCTACCGCGAAAGCGTTAATGTTCCGTTTTTGGAGTTGACGTGTGGTCATTGGACAGGGACCATTGGTGTATGCGGGCGTGGGTGTTTATCGTGGCCGTGTTATCTGGAAGACGCTGCTTCCAGGGAGATAGGACGACCCGAAACTGACCTCGTGACACTAGATAATAATTCCCTGCCGTGGCTGGCCGACTTGTCGCGGGATTCCAGATGGAACTATTTAAACGAGAATAAAATTCATGTCCTTGCTTTTCGAACCTCACGTTTTAAATCACTATGCGTGTTTTTTCTGCTACAATGTCTAAGTTTAATCAATGTTGCTCTGGAAATTTGTTCCTTTGTAAATATAAAATAGAGAATTGAAACAATTGGAAGATAGATTTATTAGAATTGTTTGTTCAATATTATGTACAGCACCTGTAATGTACAAATTAGGGCAGCAATTCATCAATCACATGCAGTATTGCTTGATTATATTTTTGATAAATTAAAGTCTTTTTTAGAATAATTTTTTGCTGTAATTCTATGGAAATTTTAATTTTGCACGTTATTAATCACACTGAGCAACAACTTATTGTTCTATCTGATTTAAGCAACCCCAATCATACGTGCCATGTTTTACATTATTAATATATAGAAAATAATTTTTCTGTAATATATTATTATATTGTCTTCATAATATGGTAGTCAACGTGTTAAGTGCACTTCCCGGTCAAATCCCCGGTAGGCAATGTTTATGATTTTTTTTTAGGAAAAATTATACAATTTAAGGTAATGAAAATTGTTGTACTTCACTGTACTACAAATGTAGAGTAAGAGAAATTTTCGATTTTTTGAAAACATTTAATCGGGAAGTGTCCTTAAACGAAACAAGGAACGCGTGTATTCGTTGGATTTCGCTGCGTTTCATTTTCCGAATCAGCGAGGCAGACTTTCCCGATCCGCGGCACTGTCCGTCGTCCGGTCCCGTCATCTCGTTTAGTCGTGGACGATCGTTCTCTCGTCTTACTTAACATCCCGGCTGGTCTAGTGCAACAGCCAGCGATACCGAGTTGGCAGTGGTCTTCGCGAAAGAAATCGACGTGATCGTGTCGGTGAGTGCAGTGGCGTAGATGGTTTCCAATTCTCTCGATCAACCAATATTGAAATTATCGACTGTTTCGCCAATAATTTAAATTTCCATTGAATATTTCATCCTTTTTCGGTACATCGAAAGAAAACATCGAATTACTGGATACAATGTGAAAAATTTATAATTACCTGTATCGATGATCTCTGTTTTTTTTTTTAAACAGTGAAAGATTTAGTTTGTTCCGAAAGTCTCGCGAAACGTGAGGTGCAAAAGTATCCTTATTTTTTTCTGATTCAATTTACGTTCATAAGTATCAGACAGAGTTGGGAACAATTTTATTCGAATAGAACTCAATAAAAAGCAGCAGTACCTGAGAGCGTTATCTTCACGTTTAAACAGTTAATGATATTACCTAATTGTTCACCAAGTGTATATTCGTTCAAGAAAAAGTATTATATTGTTATATGAATTGGAATTTCTACGTTTGATCAATGAAAACTGATGAAGTACTTTTTAAAATTTTTTATTCGTGATTCGAAACTCTTCGTCTAGATAATAGATTCGCCCATTTCTGGTATCAAGACTTTTGTTACTTTTAGTGACGTATATAGTCCTTAACACCCCCAAACAATATTTATTTCAGACCTTCAATAATTTCGTAATGGCTCATTATTAGCCTCTGGACCTTTATGCATTTACATCATATAAAAAACAGTAACGTAGAGAACTCAATGTACTTATACCTCATCTTTTGGAACTACTACTACAGTAAATGAAATTTTGCCTAATTTTACCTGCTCCATATGTATTAATCAAACAGTAAATTTACATAAAGTCTCTCACCCTATTAATTGTCTCATATTCGACAAGTGTCCCAATACTTACGAACGCGAGTATATTTATAGATACGTTGTCGTGAAAAATTCATTGTCCTCGTGTTTTGAATGTCTGACACGAGGTATCTGGCGCAAGATGCTATCAAGAATTTATTACAGATGCGGCCCGGATACATTTGCACGTTCACTGTATATCGTTACGTCGTAATCGTATCTGGCCATTTTTACGTGGCGCACGGCGTTAAGTAATCGACTTCCAGTGAAATGTAAACCGCTTCGAATATTGGCCCCGGGCGATACATACAACCCCCGAAGCGATGGAATCGCGAGCGCGTGAAAGGGCGAGAGCCTCATAAAAGAAGCTGCATCCGACCGCGTTCCGCCACTTTACGTTTCTCGTACCACACGGCATTTAATTGACAACGAAAGTTCATCGATCTTTTTTAATTAACGTTCTTCGATCGTGGTCCTCGGCGAGGAAGTGATCGTCCGATTGGGAACGGGTGCGTGCAAATAGAGGAAAGTGCGGTCGTCGGGAGAGATTCGATAAGCCTTGGGTACACGGTGTCGATTGTTGACGCTCGAAAGTTAATAGAACGGTAATTGAGACATTCGACGCGTCTGTTGACCGAGAATCCGTTTCTTGAGTTAAGAGGGTGATTAGCAATTTCGAAGCTGGATTTTGATAACTCTGTTGATGTTACTAGACTGCGAGTGTTTATGTGAATATGGATTTTTAATGTGGAATTATTGGAAACAGGAGTTTAAGATAAATTTGTTGAATTGAAACTTCTTGAAGTTTCTTCGAATTTGATTAAACATTTTTTCACTATTTCTGATAAGCTAAAGTCTTTGAAAATTGGATGCTGTGAAGACTAGCAGTAATCCAATCGTCAAAAAATAGATCTTGTGTAGTTAAGCATACAGATGTTATAGAATTTCTGGAATTCAAAATTTCGTCGGTTGTGGGTGGTAGTCTGCAGAGAATGTTGACGGTAGACAGTGTGTTAGGGCAATCGCGCATGCCATGAACGCATACAATTCTCGGTCTAGTAATTCCATTTCTCAGAATTTAATTATGTTACATTTTTGGTTATTGCTCTTGCCCTTGAAAATGAAAATTGATATTTTGTATTTTCCATTTGACGTTTTATCTGCAACATCAGACTATTCTGTGGTACTAATTTCGCATACAAAAATGAGACTGTTTCATAATTTTGCAGTTAATACAGTTGGAGCAGTTTATTATTACTGCGAACTCATCAGATGTTACTGAAGATGTACTACAAATATCATTTTATCACTGTGAATCATACTAACTTTATGCAGCATACACACGGCTTAAAACGATTAACTAACCGTATCTTTTTGGTATCTTGTACAAAATTTTTTTTCCATAAAATCAAGAACCAATAGTTATTTTAGGACTATTAAAAACATTTTTGAAAATATTGTGTTTATAAACAATGTGTTTGCTCACGATAAATAACGAACTAGTGGTCACAGTAACACGGATTTTTTAATGTTTGGATGTTATTTAAAGAAATTTCGTACTGACGATCGGCAAGAAATATTTCAGATATTGCCACTAAAGTGATAATATAGGAGTCTACCGTAGTAAATAAATGCAGTTAATGGTTTAAAATGTCGTATATGGTGCTTGTCAATAATTCCTGGAAAGTTTTTCACAAACACAGAACTAGATTTACAAACAAACACGAACAATCACACTAAAACTTGAAGTGGTAAATTATTTCATTAATCAAAAAGGTGAATTTCGCACATGTTTTGTTCTCTGTTTGATTCGACACTGTCAGCAAATGTCGCGAAATCATCCTCGCGACGAAACGAACTCTTCACAGAGGTGACGAAAGTCCCTCGAGCTTCTAATTGTTTTATGCAAATTCCCTTGCGCGACGATACCATTATTATTTTTAATTAGTCGTGACTCACGCGAAGTCGGTCAGGGGCGTGGAACCGCGAAGTCTCGATGGCGAACGAGAATTCGACCGCGCCAGTTACGAATCGTTTTCTTTTCGCTGCTTTCGCAATCTTCGATGGAAAACGTGCGATCGATTTCCATCAGGATCATCCCTATTTCGACTACGTAAAAACTGCAGTTGCGTGAATTTGTATCACACTTGGAAGCCTAGGAACTGAACGGGGCAAAGATTCATTTTTTTTTTTGGAAGCTTCGTTTTGGTATGTGTGAACAATTTCTGTCTTCGATTGGAAGTGAAGATTCGTTGTGTGTTAATTCAGTGATATATGTCTATATAAAATAAATACAGTTTTAGAAGTAATATAGACCGTTTTAATAATTGGAACTGTTAGTGTGAACCCAGTAGACGGTTTTCTTCTAAATTCTTGGTATATATGTACACATTATATTTAATATAATGTACACATTTTATATAGTATCCGGTATTCGATCGAGCGAAAGAGAAAGATAGGGCAAGTGAACACAGCAATTTAATTGAAAGTCATTTAAACTATTATACTCTTTCATACACAATGTCGCAAAAAATGGGATAATTTACAACATGCCTATTCCTTATGCAAATACAAATTGAGAAGTCCTTTACCGTTTTGTAATTTGAAGTTCCATTTTCGAGATATTAGCAATTAAACGAATTCCAATCAGCTGATTGCACGTACGTGTGAACCATCGCTCAGCTGATTGGAATTCGTTAAACTGCTAATATCTCGATAATGGAACTTCAAATTACAAAACGGTAAAGGACTTTTCAATTTGTAATGTCCCATCTCTTTGGAACACCCTGTATATCAAACACAATTTATAATTACTTTACTCTCAATGTAGTCATTAACTTGTTGAGTGCTCTAGGCGCATGTATTGAACGAATAACATTGTGATAGATTGTGCACGTACAATCTGTCTAATAAGATCGTGAGTCAGGCTACCTGGATTCACCAGAGTTTTTATGATACCTTCATCCAGGTACAAATTTTGCCGGTCACGCTCTCACTACACAGATTGTATATCGTATCTTTGTTATACAGGCGACATAACCCGTAAACATTAGTTTCTCGGAAAATACAAAGGATCATAAATCATAGTATCACTCTGAACAGTAAGAATGACACAACTGCTCGCTGTCAGTCACCTTACGAAGCTAAAAGATTACACTTTTGATGATTGAGCGAGCAGTGTTTCTGCAACACTCTCATATGATAACTAGAAAATCACGTCTTTTCAGTTAATTAACTGGAGATATACTTTTCATTTACAATACGTCATCTCGCAATTTAAAAAATTGTAGATTACTTATTGCAACACGTAATAAAATCTGATTCAAATTACTTTCGTTAACCTCAATTCTTTATCACCAGACTGCGGATTTTATGCATTCATAGCCTATGAAGAACAATTAAAGACAAAACTTTCGTCAAATAGAACGAGTTTTCCGTTTTATCGTAAACCCTAGAAGATACTTATGAAAAGCAAGAAATTCCTATATTTCTACTTGTCTACACGAACTACTTTACAAAATCTAATTTTGCATAAAAATCCACAGCCTACTTATTTAACATTTTATTAAAAATTTCCTACATATCACTGTAACTTCCGTCACTTTCACAATTTTCGGTACACCAGTCTCCACACAATGCTTCTTGTAAAAGAATTCCTAACGAATTTGACCGAACTCATACACAAGCACTCACGCTCCAGGTTCCCCACTATCCCACGATCCTCACTTTTCGGAAGGTGAAACGCCAATGTCGCCAAGAGCCCCACCGCTGGTCCGTGTGCTTTACGATAACGGTTCTTCAAAATTTGATTTCGACCCGTGGCAATTTCCGGTTCCCCGATATCGTTCCGTGTGTCCCTGTTTCCGACGATTTCCACGGAGACTTGGCGTTCTAGAAACCTACACCTACATGGCCCGAGAACGGCGATCTCGAGAGCCGGTTCGAGAACCCTCCGACCCACTTGCTTGGGATACGCACGCGTAATCCGATGCATCTCTAGTTCTCCACGATTATTAGCCATTTGGCCACGTTTATTATTGTACCCACCGGTCCTGCAACGAGATGCGCTTATTATCGCAATTTCTCTCGTTACCTATCTACACTTCCCCCGGTGGACAGAATATAGGACGGTCGTAAAGTCTAAACTACTAATGTTTTGGGCCCAAAGACATTGGAATTGTTTGAAATGTGGGCTGTGAATAGTCTTCATTTACAAGGGAAGTACCCTGATTAACCTATTTCGATTTTAACGGGGGTTTGTAAGATGATGATATGTATACAGGTTTTTAACCCTTTTGTTCCTGTATTCCGAATTATGAAATGAAACATTAGTATCACGTATTTTTTTATATCTGAGAGTATATAATAGTTTTTTCTACTGTTGTATGGGTGGTATGGCAGGATTTTAATATTGCATTTGAAGGCTTATTGGTAAAATATGACATTATTGGTCCTTTGTTTCTTTTGTTTGATGGAATGTTGAGTGTTGTTACAAATACAATAGTAAAAATGATATTTTCCAAAATATCGATATTTCTCAAGGGGGTTTATTGATCGAAGGTAAGAAAAATGAGGTTTTATTATGAATATTAATATTATAATGAGAATGTTTTTGTGAATTATTTACATGTCGTTGAAGATCGACAAAAATACAACCAAATATTTTTTTCGTGATATTTCAATTATTTGGAAATGAAAGGGTTAATGATATACATGTGTGCCTAATGAATATTAGGTGTAGCCACTAGATAACTTCGAAGATATAAACAACTAAGGTTACATATCTGTTCGACTAATATAATAAATCGGAGGTCCTGAGATCGATTCCCATGCACCGAAACATTTTTATTTTACTGTGCCAACCGGAAGAAGAAAACATTATCCAAAAATTCATATAAAAAATTGGCAAATAAATGTGTCCCATGCCCGAGCGATTAAAACTTTCTCAGCGAAATGACGAACATTCAGAAGAAAATTGTTGCTTAAACAATATGTATTCAAATCGGAGAAAAGTGTACCTAAATTTGGGTTAGCTTCTTCTAACAATTTCTTACCAAGAGTATTTTTTACCCTGCTCCCTCAAGTTAATATAAACCCCCTCTAATCCTAGATTTACATGGTCCAAAGTCCCTCGAAAAGATTTCCCAATTCGCCATACCAGGATCGAACTCATCACTGGCCACACTTACGCGCCGTTGCACCGTTAATCGCAATGCGTTGATGTTTCTCAGCGTTCGTCACGGTCAGTTACATCGCCTCGTAACGTCGTCTGTTACGTCAGACACCGTAGAAACGCGAAATACGTTCGTGTCGCAAGCAGCGCGCTCGATCGATGAAAACTCGTCCATCAGGAGAAACGTCGATCGATCGCGAATGGAAGAGGGATCGTTGATATTGTACCGGCGGAAGCGTTTAATCAGGAAACACGAATGTAGTTATTCATGGTTCCACTCTCGATTTCCCGGTTAGTCTATCGCGTAATCGTGAAAACCGAACAGCCCTAAACGGGGGCAGGTTTTCGAGGATCTGTGTAGTCGAGAAAAATAAAGAGATCTCGGTCGATTGTTACACCGACGATTTGCCACGTTATTATTTCACTGGCGAAACGGACGATGCGTGAATTCAAGGATGCGACCTCGCGAGGATCGCTCGATCATGGCAGCTCACTGGTCTGCCGGCAATTTTCCGTTCGCGTTTCAGTCGAGCAGAACGTGGAAACTGCTTCGAGTGTTTCCTTTGAGCAGTCCAAGTCTTTAGAAAGATACTTTCGAAGTTTCGTTTTACTTTTCTGTCGTTCGGTAAATGAATTTCGAGCAGGTTTTTAGTGCTTATAATTTCGTGAACGTTAGCTTGGTTTCTGTGGTGCACACCGTCGAAGAAAATAATTGTTCACGTCACTTCTGCTATTGGTTGATACAACCGGATAGGAGGTAATTCTATGTGCAAAAATAAGTCGAATATATACTTCGTTTCGAAGATAATGAATTTTTTAAATTCAGCTGAAACGCATGTAGTCGTGCTGGCGCTAAGTAGAAACGGTATGTACTGAACAGACGCGGTAGCCTAGTCCTGTTCCACGCGTATCCATGCGATTTTCGAATTCGATTATCTGGAAAATGAAGCGTTATACGACAAAATTTTTGTCTACATTTTCGACTTATTTTGGCATATAGAATCATCTTCTGTTCGGTTGTACCACCCATCCTGTCTCACCCTGTATATCGATGGCCCAATCATCGGAATACGACATTTTTAATACATAAGTATTTATATTTTCCTTTTTGAAAGTTATAGACCAGAAGTATAATCGTATAGAATAAAATAATTAAAAAGTTAGAACACAAGAAATTCGTTTCAACTTTCAATTTACGACCTAAATCTACTATTCTCATGCATTCGGCGTACTATATTTATTTATGAACCACTAAATTTACAGTTACGTAAATCTTATACAGGCAACAAGCAAATTACTTGTACATAGATCTGGTTCAACAATAAAGAAAAAAGACTTACGCACCAAAGTAAAACTAAAATATAACAGTTATATTATATTCCTATATTCATTCTTACGTGTTATATTCGAACGGGTTCCATAAACCACACATAACTTTTTTAGTTAACTCCTGAATTCGCGAGACACTAAACTTATTTTACCATCGACATCACAGACCATAGACCGAAACCGGTGTTTTCCGTAGCGTCTCCTGGGAAGCAGAGGTTGGAGTAAATAACTATTTCCTCGGTCGATGTAATTCCGATCTGTAGAATCGTAGAACGGGCAATGATACGTGTTTCTGAATAATTGATGCAGAGTGTGGATCGACAATTCCAAGCAACACGATGTTGTTCCTGACCGTGACAGCATGTTTGGTCATCACGGTCCAGGCCGGATGCCCCATGAGGCCCACACCTGAACAAACCACCGCTACCAGGACCACCGGAGACGGTGGCTACAGGATTCTCGTTAGCGGAGACGGTAACACGTATATTCCCAACGCTGTCTACACAATCAGTTTGCAAGGTAACGTCGTTGATTTCACGTTTTCTGGTGTTCCTTTCAGAGATCGCGTGGTCAGGTCCAGAGATGGGCAAAATTTTTATCTAAATAAAAATCTTGAATAAAGAAAAAGGATAAACAAATTTTTATCGTTACTCAAAGCTTGAAGAAAAAAGTAACTTTATCGACGAGCGTCGATTTAATAAATTTATTCAACGAGAATTATTCGATGAGTAAAAGTTACTTTTTTATTCAAGCTATGAGTAACGATAATAGATAAAGTATCTTTTATTCAAGTAGTTATTTAACTAATTTTTTATATAGATAATGCCCATCTCTGGTTTGGTTCCATTAGACCGTTTCGAAGTACAAATTAAAATTACAAAGGCCTGTTTGATCTTCTAATGATCTGCTCTGTTCCATTTACGGTGGATGTCTTTCAATTTTGATGAAATTTATGTTCTGTAAGAGATGAAGTATGGAGATTTTGTTGATTTCAGGATCGAGAACGCATGAAAGGTTGCAACAGTTCACGCGTTTCACGGTTTCCGTGCATTCCCAGCATGCACCGAACAATCCCGCGGCCCGGGTTGGTTACTTCCAATTGTTCCCGGACACTTTGACCACGTTCAACGAGGATTGCGTAAACACCGTCTCGGAAGCTTCCAATTTCCCGAAAACGGAGGTAAAATTGAAACATATTTTTTAATGCATTAGTCAATGCTGAGCAATATTAAAATTTAAATCTTTCCTAAACTAACAGTCCTTTAGCAAACATAGTTCAATACCTATCTATAGGGAATAACGGGCAGCATAAAAATATATGATTCCACTTAAACACACAAGTTCGACCACAAAAACTACTGACATCAAATTACTCCTCCCTCAAAACCATTCAACTTTTATCCTAAACATTTCACCGTATCATCAACGGCTTCGAAGATATTCTAGGGGAGCCATTTAAATGATTCACCCTGTACACTACAAAGAAGTAGCATCGATCGTATCGTACCCCGCTCAATTACTCCAGAAGAATCGACTGCATCTTCCGCGTCTCCTCAAACGTCCAGAATCCATGTCCGGTTACGTACAACACGACGTGCCCACCGTTGATAAAATCGCCGACAGATTTCCAGCCGTTGGCCGATGGCCAACGCGTCCGATGGTGTCCGATATTTCTCGGCGTTATCGTGGCCCCACCCGCGATTTCCGCAAACCAGACGTCCTGAAACGTTTCTTACCACCTGGCGTAGATCCAAGAGATGTGGAAGGCACCACCGCCCGGATCAGGATGCGTTATCTTCACCGCCATGGTGCTGGAGAACAACGTTCGATGGTACGCCGAGGACGGCGGCCTGACCAAAACCCTCTGCGAGGTTGGACCCAAGGAGGTCGAGACAATCGACGTTGACAGGTGCTGCGCCTGCGACGAGGCGAAGTATTCGGTAGGTTAAACGCTTGAACATCTGAAGAGGGAAAATGATGAGTAGACTGCGGACTTTTATGCATAATCACATTTACCAGGTTGCTCATAAAGACAAAAACAAAAGTAGGAATTTCTTTCTTCCCCTATGTATCGGTCCAAAAGAAAGTTGAGAACTCGTGTTATTTGACAAAAGTTTTGTCCTTCATTGTATTTCACAGAAACCTATAGGCTATAAATGCATAGAAGCCGCAGTCTAATTATAAAATGTCGAATGAGTGTTCACTTGGCGTTGAGCATAATGACATTTAACATTGGAAAGCTACAATTTTTTTTTAATTTTTGAAACCTGTCTAACAGTTAACTGATACGATGGCCAATGGGCATTGCAATGATCGAACGATATTTTATTGAATGTTAGAAATGTTCGAAGCAAATTAATTAATACAGGGTGTCGCACCTAGCTTGAGCATCCTGAACATCTCGCTTATTTATTATGATAATTTCTTTTTTCGTTTACTATAATCAGTTTAGATATCATGTTGAACATTTGTTAAAATAAAATAGCTTTTTCTTCATTAGTCTTTAAATTACAGTTATTAGTTTACTATTTTCATCCATTACTCAATTATTATAAATTTTTTGTATTCAAGCTCATCTGAAGGTCATAGTATGCTGGATTATTAGATTTGCCTTCCTTAGCTATCATATAGTTATGACAAAAATATGTACCCCCGTTTACAAAAACTGCAGTGACCTAGAAATTTCGAAGAAGATATCCTTTAGAAAACTTTTTGCCTACCATCAGATTTGCCCCGTCGAACCTTATACTTTCACCATCTGACATGTTCCCTATTATAAAAAATTAGCGAGGTGTTTAGGATGCTCAGGTTAGGTGGAGCACCGTCTATGGAATAAATCTGTTCAATGACGTAAAATTAGCTGTCAAGTTAATCATCAATAATAGTAAAAGATCAGAAACTACCCTTAAAGTGGTAGTTCGCTCAGACACAATTCAAGTTCAATCAACGATCGAATCGAGTCACACCGGTGTTTAACCAGTGTAGCATGGTGTTCCAACAAATTCAGTGTTGCTGTTTATTCTCCACGGGTCGATTCAAGTCCAACGCGCAAAGTTTCATTGGCGGCGTCTCCAGTGGTTCCTACTCCCGTTTCAGTTGACTATGGAGGGAATCTGGTCGAACGTGACCCATCCGAAAGACTTCCCGTTCTCGGTCTGGTTGACCCACTTCAGCGACGTGATCGGCGGTTCCCATGTACCTAGCTTCTCCTTTTGGGGCAAGGACCATATAGCCACCGACGGCTTCCGACAACTGGCCGAATGGGGATCCGCCTCGGGGGTGGAGGCTGAACTGAGGGCCAACGCGAACAAACTGAGAACGTTGATCAAGGCCGCCGGCCTTTGGTACCCCAACGTAAACAGTAACACGAGCACCAGTTTCAGGTAAATGTTCTCCCTGTGTAATTATTCACTTGTTTCTATTGTTTGGATCTACTGGTAAGTATTAGGTGTACAAATTAATTCGTGGTCACCACAATTAATTATTGACTAAAAATTGCCATAATTTGTTCGAGAGTGGATTCACCAAATCCTCGAAAAATGGCGTAAATGTATAGAAAATGACGAGGAATATTTACAAAACTAGACTGTATTTTGGTTTTCTTTCTAAATAAACAACCAATTTACGAAAAGAAGGCCACGAATTAATTTGTACACCTAATACTTAACTCTCTTCTGTCCCTCATTTTCCGAACTGAATTTGTCTCACAATGTTAAAGTGACAGAGTGGTGAAAATTAATATAACGAAGAGATAAACAGTTAAGTTTGCAATTTCTACAAAATAAAGTCACGGAGTTTCAGCTAAATTTACCTACACGTGACAGAATGGTATCATTTCTTAAGGGAAAAATGGGTCAAATTGACACGAGGGACGGATGAGGGTTAATGCTAAGACTTAATTGTCCAGCAATTTCGTACAAACGAAATTTGACTAAATTACTGAATAAATAAATAAATAAATAAAAGCATAGTAAGGCAAATTAAATACAATTACGGCCTACGTTCGATACGGAATCTGTTTCTTTGAAGTTATACAAAGTATTAAATTTTCAAGGTTTCGATGGGTTAGCTCTTCCAGAATGTTAATCAATCCCGACACATCATAGGCACTAACGAAAATATTGATTTACAGCTGTAGATAACGAAGAAAATTTATATCTTCGGGCAGATACCACATTTTTCTCAAACAATGAAGACAATTTCTCACATTGGAATTGATTCTATCTTCAGAGTGGACAAAGGTCATCCAATGCTCTCTGTGGCCTCCATGTTGGGACCGTCCCCGGATTGGGTGGTCGGTGTCAGTAAGCTGAATCTCTGCAGAAAGGACTGCACCTGGACGAAAAGTGAAATCATCGATTTGTACCCTTGGGACGCGGGCACCGACAATGGTATCTCATACATGTCGCCGAATTCCGAGACAAAGCCGCGGGAGAAGATGAAGCCCATCACCACACTGTACCCCGAAGATCCTAGAGCACCTTTCTACGATCCCACTGGACGACCTATGCTCCCATTGGCCAGGTTGTACTTGAACAGGGAGAAGCTGATCCCACGTGGCTGCGACGAGGAGAGCCTTCAGGAGCAATTGTCGCAACTGGAGGTCGCTGAGAACACCGAGGACACCTCTAGACGTGAGAAGTTTCATACTTAATGGTCTCATAACTGGAATTGAGTAATTGAAGACTCGTGTTCTTTATAACAATAAGTTCTTTTCTCTGTTATTCTTGGTAGAGTCTCGTCAGTTGACGCAGAAGTTATTCTGCGGCATTTGGGAACCATATAAATATTTTAATAGGTGATCCTGTTCTGATGTTTCTATACTAGCCCACAGTTTTATTAGATATAGTTTCGAATGACCCAGGATAACAACTGAATAACTGGCATAAAGAAACAGACTTGAAGGTTGAACAAATTTTCAGTATGGGTTAAAGTCGACTCCGATTGTGAACTTCCATGCTTTGTTGTCCAAAGGTTTATTATGGAAATCGACGCTAAATTTCCTAAGTGAGATAACCTTTTTAAACATATGCAATGTACACACATCGTCTTTTCTTCGCGTAATGTTCGTTGATTATGATAGTAGAATATGATAGTACAAGAGGTTAAATTGAAGGAAATGTGAGGTACTGGAAGTGGAATTCAAACCCATGGGTTTGATCCATGTTCGACGTGATTCTTTCACTGGCCAACTGTGCTTTAATCACTCGAGTCACGTTGACCTACTTTTCATAGCCTTTTAATTTTTCTGGCGATTGTAATTCTAGGGGTCCCAATTTCACAATATCAAAGTACCAAGAGTTTGTTATATTACCCTGACTCAATTTTCTTTCTCTCTGCAAAATGAAGCTGAATGTCAGACCACGGACTACACCGCCTGGTCGACCTGCTCGGTGTCTTGTGGCAAGGGATTGAGGATGCGTACTAGGTCCTACTTGATGCCGCAGAAAGCAGCCATGTTCCAGTGCAATAGGCAGTTGGTCTCAAAAGAGATGTGTGTTGCATCGATTCCAGAATGCCCGTAAGTGCACCAACAAAAATCCTCTGATTCACAATCATAAATTCAGCAATTTTATAAATTGTAAATCAGAAGTAATATCGTTAGGAATCAAATACAGCTATCCTTCTATAATATCGTATTTTGTCATTCTCTGTATAAAAGCTATGCTACCCCTGTTATTTCGTGGTTCTAAAAAGCAAAGTTCGATAACACTTTTAAACCCGGTGCACTTCGACGGTTGTCTACGAATATTGTTGCAAATGTGTCCTCAGAGGGGAAGAAGAGGGAGACGATGGCGTGCTGGGGGTTGTTAACAACGCGTTCTGCGAAACTACTGAATGGGGCGAGTGGTCCGAGTGCTCGTCCTCCTGCGGGATCGGGATGAAGTTGAGAACGAGGAGGTTCAAGGACCGTATGGGTCGTAAAAGGTGCCCTCACGTCTCCCTCGTTGAGAAAGAAAAATGCATGGAGCCTCCGTGCGCGGACGGCGTCGAGGAACAAATTGATCCTACGTGCAAGGTATGTTTTAGAAATAATCCTGCACAGATCCACTCTTTAATGTTTTACTCCTCCCGACCAATGTTGCGGACTATTGTAGGTAAATTAAATCCAGTGATCGAACTTGTTTTTTTCTTAAGGTAACTGAATGGTCCGACTGGTCACCTTGCAGTGCGTCTTGCGGAAAGGGGGTGAAATTGAGGACCAGATTGCTGATGGTCGAACCTTCGGAGCAACACAAGTGCTCCTCCAAGATTGAGCTACTTCAGCAGCGACCTTGTTTGGAACAGGCTGACTGTACCTTTGATATGGCCACCGCGAAAGGTAGGAATTCAAGATTCTGGTTACACGAGATAATTCTGTTCTCAGTTTAGAATTCCAGAGATCCTAATTGTGCAAGTTCGTCTTGAAAAATAGACTCTGGGCCACAGTGTTTGTATTCTTTTATAAAAAGGTTGTAAGTATTATTGCAATTGACCCACTTGCATTAAGCAACTGAAAGGACCTCAAAGTGTCACTAATTTTTCTTACCTTAAATTACTAACATATATTTCCTCTACTTATGATGTATCTAATCACACTATTCAGTTAAATAATCATGTATTATAATACCCAGATAGGACATGACGCCTTGAAGACGTACATTTTAAGCCGTCTTCAAAATGTCATTGGGCCGATCTGAGTACTGAAATTATTGAAGTATTGATCATTTGTTGATCGACGTCTGTCAAATGTATATTCTAAAATAATGTTTGCTGTACTCGATATGTCCGAATCATCACACGGGTTAAAATAGGTTTTAAACAAAGCTGTAACGGAACAATATTCCATTCTTCTCTCTGAAATTAAGACTAACTTTCTACAAAGGAGTTCTTAATTTCGTTTTAAATTCATAGAAAATTAATTTCCTGAAGGTTCAATAATTCTATTCCATTTTCAGTGGTCTGCATGGAGGAGGCAGATCCTGGACCATGCAGAGGCTACTTCCAAAGATGGGCGTTCGTTCCTCAAAAATTGATGTGCGTACCTTTCGGATACGGTGGTTGCCGCGGTAACAGAAACAACTTCTTGACTGCCGACGAGTGCAGTAACACTTGCGGAATCGTTAGTACATTACTCACATTAATTTCTAATGTCTCTAGAAGTCGATGCTTCAGTCCATAGGAAAATAATTTTTTCAGGTACGATCAATCCTTACTGGTGAACCGCTGAACAATACCAATTCTCTGCGACCGTCGCAATCTGAAGCTCCAGTCGATTGTCTTGTCTCCAGCTGGTCACCTTGGACACACTGTAGCGTCACTTGCGGTACAGGTCGCGTCAGCAGTCACCGAACAATTAAGGTAAAACGTACTGATATATTTAATGATCGTCTTGAGTTTGATCATATGCCCCCATTAGCAGTTAACCTTTCAGTCCTTCATTTTTCTAAAAATTATATTAAGTTCATATTAACCCTTTTACTACGAAAGGCGTACATATATGCCCTCACATGTCTATCAGTATGTACCAAAGGCGTATACCGGGTGAACCACGAATCCTGATCAGTAGAGATTACTCTGTTAAAAACGTTTTTATCAGGTATATCATGGTTTCAAGAGAGCTATCATTTTTTGTGAACTCTTTTTTTTCATGATTTTTCAAGGCCACCTTCAATTTTTTGCAAATACACCTATCATTTTTTTACGCCTCTCTGTTAGAGGATTTTAAGACGAATTCAGTATCATGTCATAAGATGTGTTACTTTTTTTTTTAATTGAATTTATTTGAAAGAAAATTGAAGGTGACCTTGAAAAATCATGAAAAAAAAAGAGTTGACAACAAATTTGCTATAATAACGTTGAAGCTCTCTTGAAATCATGCTATACCTGATACTATAACACATTTACTGTTTTATTAAACTGATCTAACATAGAATATAGATTTTTTCGCATATCGCGCCGCAGTCCAAGGGTTAAAGCAAAGTTCATAAATTCTACTTATAGAGACTCGTCTTAAATCCATTCAATATTTCGAAGGTAGTGATTGTTTCTCGCTTAATTAAACTTTGAAAAGTGTGCCTTAATACACTCTGGCTAGTCTAGATGTATAAGTGGTAAAATGGTTAACGCGATCTTTGTGGGACAAGCAACTGTCGTTAAATAAATTCCAAGTCGAAGCTTGCACGAATAAGTAGCGGGGTTCTCTGAATTTTCAGCAAGAGCCACAGAACGGCGGCCGTCCTTGTCCAAAGAAGCTGCAACGTCGTTCCCGGTGCCAGCTCGCCCCGTGCGAGTAGCACTTCAAATAAACTCGATTCAAGAGCAGCGAAGCTAAAACAAGCAAACAGAGACGACAGGGTTCACACGCCGTTCACACTTTCAGAGAGGATCGTGACCCGTTAAAAAGTAAATGGCTCGCGGCACACGTAAGTAACTCGATTCACGAACGAGTCAGCTTCGGTCCCCCAAGGTATTCGTTCGTGTCACCAAAAAGGGAATTCCTTGGGTGTAAGTTTTCTTTTTCTACAAAAAGATCGATGGGTATGAAATAAACCGATGTATCAGAATAAATGGTATTTTATTAAATGGTCAATTGTGATCTTCCTACTCCCGGTCGAATTATCCGAATACGCAGGCCGTGGCTAAAACGAACATAATCGGTATTGTTCCGGCTTATTGCGTTCGCGTCGTTAACAAATGTATGCCAAGCGATGGTTCGTAATCGAAAGAATCTTACGTATCCCTAGGGAGAAATATTTGCAATTACCAACGAAAGAAAAAAAAAAACAAAACGGTTTAAATCCTCGTAAAAGCAACCGATACTAAAAGTGTCAAATTCCTTCGAATAATCAGCGTTCATCTATTCGAGTGTCTCTCGATTCTCTTCTTTCGACGATCCATACCCTGATGATTATAGAAAACTCGTTACAGGTCTATTCAACGCTTCCCGAATCGCTGTTATCAAAGAAACGTTCAATTTTATAAATGTTACTCGACGTACAACAATCCTGTCTCCGACAGGACGTAGTTCCTCGCAAAACATCTGAACTTCTCGTGATGGATGCGGTCAGAAACGATATAATATAATCTCGATATCGTAAAAAAATTCCGCTAATTTTGTATTTTACTATTGTTCGTTCTCCGAAAGATAGACTCTACACGTTCGCCGGCTTATCTCGTTAATAAAACAATTGGTTCCGTATATTTGTATTTTGTTCCATATTTTGGTTTCTTTGTTCATCTCCCACGCGTCTCCCTCCATTCTCTTATATAAGTTTGCCTTTTGTTTCTTTACAATAATAACCGCTCACAATATAACATTCACTACGACTTTGTTTCTGCCAAGTGGACATCTAGAACTTTACATTTACAATAATAATCTCATAAATAATACACGTAGGCGGTAGTACGCACGGTAGAATTCTGTCCGTGCGGGTCCGTGTGTCAGGCTCGCGAATCACGACAGAAAGCAACCCCGTGAGAAAGACTTTGGCCGATTCGTAAATTCGAATTTGATTTTTTTTCTGTTTCTTTTTTTTTTTTTTCTAAGTAGTTTCCCCTGTCGCTCGATCGCGATCCCGACAACGCGTTAACATTAATAGTTTTTTATTCGTTATTTATCATACGTACACGTAATATCTAAGGTAATAGTACGGATCTTTCGTCATCATTTTAGGCCTCTACTCGACTAAGTTACTCGGCTCGTTTTTTGGTCGTGACACCTAATACACTTCGTCCTCCATTTTTTTTGTCGAAGAACTGGACTAGACCGAATTAAAAACTAACTAATAAAAATGTTTTATCAAACCGGTCGCGACAACGATACGTCGCGTCCGGAGGTAAAGGAAATTCTTCCGCTGGAAGCTCCATCGTGATCGAAAGGTTCCTTGAAAATACAGAAAGAATTCGTCTCGCTCCGATCCTATTCTCTCCTCCAGATTGCACAGCGGATTTTCTCGCCGCTGACAATTATTCCACGAGGAACGAAATATCGATCGGAAGGACTGTCGTCCTGGTTTTCAAGCACGAGAACTCCCCTTTTTGTGCTTCTTTCAGTCAATACGAGCCGAAGGAACCTCGATTACCTCGGACTAATTGGGCCACGCGATTTCCAGGTGAAGGAACGATTTAGCCCTGCATCGATCGAGGGACAATCGAGGTCCTGTTAGAAAACAGAGACGGGTTTCCATCGTGATTGGGAAAGAAAGGTTCGATTAGAATGTGTGACTAGAGTTCGTGACGAACGGGCAAATAAAAAAGTAAGAAACGTCAGGTGAGGCCGTCTTAACGATAGAAAAGCTCCGGGATCTTCAGTAGACCAGCTTCCTGAAGTGGTTAGGATAAATTCGACGTGTTACGAGAGTCCGTTAAAACGGCGATAACAATCTTCTCTCTTTTATTTGTAATAGTCACCTGTTTACGTACGCGTTAACGCGGGAACACGGTTATAGTTGGATCGGTGTCGGTTCACAGCTCGAGGCAACCGATAGGGAGATTATCCCCAGTGTATCGTTTATTCGATCATCCATATATCGCTTATTATTTATTTATACTAACTCTATCTCGTTTCTGTTTGGGACACAATTTTTGTGTACCGAACGAGGGTAATTTTGGGTTATTGCAAACGTCCAAGAATTTTCTTGAAATTGAAAGAAGAATAGTTGTGCAAAATAATTTCTTGATTAAATTATATAATCTTTGTGACCTTCGGTGAACTTCCATCATTTTTGTGATGGTATCGTATAGTATTTAGTTCTTTAACTCATCGTTTTATGTTTTAATTGTGCTAAAAGAGTTATGCATTAGTCGTAAATGCGAGCAATTAGTAAAAAATTTGCCGTACTTTAGGCCTAATAAATCTCTGTCTTAATTCCGGATCAGTAAATGTCTAAAATGAATAAATCTATAAGAATGTGAATGATCCCCAGGTTATTAACAACTAAACAATATGAATACAAAGACTCGTGCAATAACCCAATAAAAACGACGAATATCCAAGGTCCAGCATCGCAGCTGTTATAATACTTAAGTCTAATATACACTGAGAAATTAGAAAGAGTCTTTGAGAGAATGATTTGAAAAAGACGACTCTTAAAGCTATTCCGCCATTGTTATCTCTTCTACTTGCCCCGTCCAGCAAAATTCTTTGAACCTATGATAGGTCTATCAAAGTTCTCTCGAAGGTACCCGCACATCATTCCCTTACATTTATACAGTTTCCTAGTAACATTGAGAACTACTACGACCATAAAATCCTAACCATTCAGTAAAAACAATGTAATATGAAACATTAAAATCTCGAAACCACATCGTGTGCGTCTAGCAGGAAGCAGGATCAAACCTAGCTTCCCTACTCACAGACGTCTTTTTTACTTTGATCCATAAAAGTTGGGATTGAATTTCACGTTATTCGAGGAGCTGTAAGTGGTAGCTCGAGCAGCCACCTAAATCCTAAACCGACTATAACCGTTTCCTCATTGGTACGATGTCGTCAGACTAGTGCTGACTAGACTAGTGATCGTCGACCCACTCGCCCCTCCCGTTCTGGCACTAGTAGTAGTAGTAGATCGTAGAACGACACGGAACAGATAAAACCCGTTTCCACGACGACCTGATTGGTTCGATGATAACCGGTACACAGGACCGTTCTCGTCGCATGGAGACGCTCCCGCTCGTTCCGGTCGTTCTCCACGCGGTAGAAAATCGTCTAGGTGAACGACGTTTGCTTAAGGGCAACGCAGACGGAATTAACTTTGACGGCGCAATCTCGACTCACTGGGCGAGAGTTCCATCAGGGAGGGTGGGGATGAAGGCGACGATAGGGCCATCGCGTGTGTGACACGGGGTGGAATCGATGATCTTGACGGAAGTTCCTTCCTGTCCTGGAGGATCTCGACTTACTCCTGCGCCTCGATACTCTCCCTCCGCTTGACAACAATCACGTCTTCGTCGAACGCTATTATCTGTTAGTTTCACGCTTGAAAATGATCACAATTTTTTGGCATTTTTTTCTGAATGATTGTATAAGATATCTTGATGAAACTTTTTATAGTACGTTTTATTAAGCTATTCGAATTATTTTAAAATTGTACTTATCTTTTGTATTATAGATTACTAATGTCAAAATTTTGGAAAAAATGACAATGAAACCGAATATTGTCTCAGGTTTCAATAAGCTACACAAAATAGCTTTGGGAGCCGCACGTTTCCGACTGTTGCTCTATACCAAGAAAACATGTTTGTATGACTATATAAAAAAAGGGAAATTATTCTCTAAATATAGTTGAATAAAACGTCAAAAGTTTCATCGAGACACCTTATACAGTTACAGTAATGTCCCGATGAGTGCCACGTACTCGAGTCCACTTTGGAGCATTCGTGGCAAGGCGGAAAGGTTTTCACACCCTCATAAATTTGTTTTTTACACAAAATCGAGCCTCCGCTTCAGTGGTGGGGATAACTTTGCTCGTGTCGCATTCATCGAGGGATTCACAAAAAAATTTCCAAAAATTGTGATAATTTTTAAGCGTCACACCAGCAAATACCGCTTACCAAACTCTCTGCTCCCATTACATCTGTCAGAAGCAACTCATGAGACCGCGCGAAAATGAATCCCCGTGTGAACCGAAGGATTTCTCGCGTGGAACGTCGCTCGTATCCAAAGTCAGGCTCTGAGTTTTGAAGGGTTCTGGGCTCGTCGGTGGGTCGACGAGCGGTAGCGTTGTTCCGAGATTTTATAGTTCCTGTGCTTGTTTTTTTTTCTGTCTCGGGAAAGTGCCGTCGTCGTTAGAAAGGCATCATTGTGCGTGTGCCGACGACGACGACGCGATCTCTGATCCATGGAATCGGGTGTCCCGATCGATGTCGTCGTCCCAGCCTTTGCGGCTGGTGGAAAAATCAAATCTGGGAATATAGATCTCGTCGATGTCGTTCGAGTTCCCCCGTTTGTCTTTTTTTATTTTTTCTCTTCCGTTAGTTGACACGTCGCGACTAGGCGACCGAGGGATCGTCTCAGAGCCATCCGCTGGATACATCGTGACCGGATATCGGCTCGATCCCCTGAAGTCGTTGCAACTGCGTCGCCGAACCGTTTCGCTTCAGCGTCACAGAAAGAGACCCGCTGGCTACCACGCTTTCCTCGGTGGTCGACGGAGTCAACGGGACCGCGGTGACCACTGCTGTGGAAAAATATACGGATGTTTACTGCAGGGGATGTTTCTACTCCTGAGGGGCTTGTTAAACCTTTAACGCTCAGTGTTGGACTGGTGAAACACTCATTTTTAAAGGGCGTCAAATTCTGTAGTCGGTTAATATTTAACTTTTGTCAGCAAAGATCTGTACTTTCACTGATTCGAAGTAGATGTTCATGTTTTCAATTGAGAAATTTAACACTAGATTTACGGACGATAAACACATATTTGCCTCGATCGGTGGATGGACGTGAAAAACTTTTGAAAATGTAGAAATTTAGAAATTGACTAATTTCTTCACTTTCAAAATAAAAATTCAAACACGTCTCTGAAGGTGAGTCATCCGTAGCTAAGGATTAACTTTTGCCAGTTCAACTACAACACTCATCCTCCCTTATTGCATACAACACGACTATTTCTGACTCATCAAACTTAAGACGAAAAATAGCACAAAATCTTGAAAAATGAACTCACCAGGTTGCTCGCTAGCAGTGTTGCCCTCAGGATTATCGATGCTGGGCTGTTGGCTCTGCGTTCCCTCGTGTCTTCTAGGAGGAGCTTGCGTCAGATCTGGTCCTCTGGTGGGAACGCTACTGGCTCTGTACAACGGATGCTTCTTCGACACCTTCGAAACAAAGTTCGAGGCGATTGTGTGCACGGGTTTCGTGCGCAGGGAGACCAGGGCGCTCAGACCGTGAGGGAGCATGTGATGGGTTTCGTGATGTTGCGACGGTTGTGGTCGATCCGAATGGCGGGCCTGAACATCGCGTCCGGCGGTCTCCAAGGAGGACTTCGAGTCCGTGGATCCCTCGGACCGTGAACCGCCGTCCTCCGAACCGGGCGAGTACACAGAGTCCTCCGAACGAGATCTACCTGGGAACAGAAGAACGATTGCCTCTTAGTATTCGGTAGATGCGGCACATTTAAATATACAACTCGAACGTGACTGGCGATATAAAGGTACGGTGGCCTGTGTACGGCGAGAGTAATTTTAATGGATACGCCGAATCGAATATCAGGAAGAACTTTTAAGCGGGGAAATTCAAATGGAGGTTTCAATCTAACGTGTGGAATTTGTGATGAGATTTTAATCATATGTTTACTAGATTTGCGTACGTTCTGAATTGAGGATTTAAGTGATTAAATGTTTCAGAATATTATTATTATTGTTGTTGTTGATACTATTTTATTACGCCTGGGATTTGAGTCGCGATGAATGATTCAAGATTGTAATCATTTGTACAGGGTGTAACAAAAATTATGGAGGACCCGGAAATGAGAGACTCGCGTTGTGATTGGTCGGAGTTTTTCGTTAATATCTCGTTAACAAAGCCTCGGATAACATTTTTGTTAAGGAAAAACTTGTTTTAAATCAACTCACAAGTCTGGGTTCTTCAAAATTTTTCTTATACCCTGTTTAATAATCGATGTGATTCACCAGTTCTTTTAGCGAGTATTGATTCTTTGACCAGTCTCTAGTATTGACATTCACATATGGGACATTCCACCCGAAATCAACACTTTTTGGAATAACATTTCAAATTTTGTTGACACTTGGATATGTTGTAGTCTTTAATGATATATAAACGGATGTGGAAGGATTTTTGAAAATTTCAAATATTGTTGTTTCTACAGCCGTTGAAAACTTGTTTGAAATACAAGATGAACTACAAATCGTGATTAGTAGAAATTCTCTGTTATGAGCAGTCCGATCAAAAATGTTTTAATCAGGTATAACATGGTCTCAAGAGAATTTTTACGTGATTATAGCAAATTTTTTGTCAAATCTTTTTTTTTCATGATTTTTTAAGGTCACCTACAATTTTCTTTCAAAAATTCAATTAAACAAAAAGTAACACATATTATGTCATGATACCGAATTCGTCTTAAAATCTTCTAACAGATAGGCGTAAAAAAATGATAGGTATATTTCCAAAAAATTGAAGGTAACCTTGAAAAATCATGAAAAAAAAGATCTGATAAAAAATTTGCTATAATCACATTAAAGCTCTCTTGAAACCATGTTATACCCGATAAAAACATTTTCGATCGAACCGCTAATAACAGAGTAATTTCTACTGATCACGATTCGTGGTTCACCCTGTACAGTGTCCACCTTTTTTCAATAAATCATGACTATTGACCTAACGAACTGACCAAAATGAGTCCATAAAGTGGACAAAATACACGTGAAAATATTTCATCGAAACCAACTTACTCATTAACCTGGAGACTCTGCCAGTCGTAGCCGCCTCGATGATGTTCCCCCATCGTTTTTTCCTCGAGCTGTTTCTCATCTCTCGAACTTGCCTGCAAGCCAATCCGGGCACGCTGTTCGTGCTGGTGCTATGAGGACTCTTCTTAGGCGTGGTCCCGGGCCCGAATATCCCGCTCAACGTCGAACCAAAGAACTCTTGCGAGTTCTCGTGCTGCACCTGCTGTTCCAAGCATACGAACTCGTCTACAGGCGGCAGACTGCCGCTCCCCCCAGGCTGAGGGCCGATATTGAATCCCTTCATTAACCGACGCTCCTTCTGACGGTTCTTCTTACCGCCCGCACCTATGGACAGCTCTTTAAGGCTACCGTCTATGGGGCAGACAGAAAACCAACGGACTACGCTCAAGCAGCTACTACGAAAAAAAAAAGTCAACCTAAAGGAAAACTTAAGAAACTAAAGCGTGCCAGCTACGTGTTAACCATCCCCTTTTGGCTCCATAACCAACAAGTGTAATTAGCTTCCGTTCCAACCCACGCTCCGTCTAAACCATCATCCAATTACCGATATACCATCAGATTTTCGGTCCCGAACCACGCGCGATCTTCTTAATTTCAACTTGAACCCCGAGGTAACGACAACGTAATATCCGCGCCAGACGATCCTTGATTGCATTAATTAGACCCCCGCAGTTCGCCGGATGATTAATAGACGTTGGTAGGTAACGAACTTCGGAACTTTCGTTCGAGATGGAGATCGAGCCAGCTACACCGGCACACATCCATCTTCGGAATTTTCTATTCGTGCCGTGATGCTTGTGAACTTGAAGTTTCTCGAACCCAGTTGTCGAGGGACAAAGAGAGACGAGGAAGAATCGTGGCTGTTGTGCGTGTGTATAAAGCACTAAGAGTTCTAGGCAAATTATGGGGAATAACTGAGGGCACGTGCGTTAACGCGATCGCCTATCCCGTGCAACCAAGCTCACCGGTACCGGCTCCGCTGGCTGTCGACGTGTTCATCCCAGAATTCTTCAGGATCTCGATCAACTCGTACCGAAACGCACTGATGTCCTGCTTGATCTCGTTCACGTCGTCCTCCGTCACGCCCTCGCTCTCCGCCTTCCTTTGCTCCACCGTCACGTACCTCCTAACCAGATTCCTCATGATGCTCTGGTACCGGAAGTCCCGTTCGGACGCCTGCTTCGCCTTCCGCTGCGGGCAACGAACAAAAAGGATCGTCTTTGTAATTTCCGGGCCGTATTTATTACCCCGAGGCGCACGGAATTTCGTATTTTCGTTGTGCACGAGCTGACTCGAGAAAATCGATTTTATTTCGTTTATTTTTACGATGGGTTTTCTTTCGATAAAAGTAAATAATTGGAATGTTATGATAGAATATGTATGAAGAAGGAATGGAAGATTGATATGTAATATTTAGGCAGTAATGATTCAGCAATTAATATAGTATTTTCTGTTGGTACTCAATGTTCTAGATTAACCCTCGTACAGCGAATGCAGGGCCGCTTTGATGCATCTGTAACTATTGCTATATTCTTTGTTGTTATGTGTAATATATGAACTTGAAGATATACGTAAAATTTTATGCACAATTTCCTCTTTAAACCTGCGTACAATGGAAATTCTACTATGGGTCAGAATGACCCTGCATTCGTTTATCGTGTCGGTCCCGGACCATTCGTCTTCCGAGGGTTAAGCGTTTCAAATAACCATCTTCATCTTCAGTTTCGTTACTGTTTAGTTACAGAAATATTATTTTACTAACTTTTGTGACCATTTGTACAATGTCACCTTTGTCAAAGAAATCAAGCTGTCTCTTAAACATTAATCCTAAAGACACAGGCGATGATAAATAATATTTTTTAGATATTTCATATTTTTTAGGCACGACTGGGAATACGTAGGAAAAACTCATTCAATTTTTTGGGCCAATATTAACCCTTAATATTATTTTCAATATTTAATTTAATGTACTTATTTTTAACCTTATATTATTAATTTAATAATCAATCAAATTGACGCCTCGAGGTAATAAATATGGTATGACGAGGATCGAAGGAATCCCATGAATATTTTTAGAATATTTTCATTTTACTCAGCACTTACTTTAAAAGGATGCTTGTTTATTTCGATGTTTTCTTGTGCGAGAATGCAAAACAACCAGTTGTGTAATAAGTAATATGTAATAAAAACTCCTACTTTACCAGTTAAGGGTTAATACTACTCACTAGTGCATCTACGCAAATATATTTTTCGTCAGGAAGCACATGTACATGCATGTAATATCAATAATTTAAAAATATTTTTCAATCGGTCAAATCGATGAGATCTCCGTCAGGGTCTTTTCAGGGTTCGACGGAATTAATCTTACCCTAATCGTTCGCATGTGCTCCTTCTTGGCAGCTCGGCTGTGGCCACAAAGCTTCCGGTACATCCATTGGCCCATGTACCACACGCTCTTCGGGGTTGGAATAATGTTGAAAGGTGGTGGGACCGTTCCGCCCTCCTCGAAATAGCTGATCCACAGTTTGCTTCTGGCGAACTTCCATTCGACGTCCGCGCGTTCCTGATTGGGATCAGAGAACACGATGGTCACACGAAAACGCTGATTCGTTCGTTCGAATCCAAAGGGATTAAAGATAGAGGATCACTCACGGAGATCAGCTGATAGGAATGGTTCATCATGGCGATCAATAGGTTCAACAGCACCACGATGTTGATCACCGAATAGGTCCCGAACATCAGCATACCCCAGAACCTGGTGAACGCTTTGATGCCGTCCAGCTCGAAACTCTCGAGATCGACCAGACCGAACACCGCCCAGAAGAGGGTCTGCGCTGTTTCGAAGAGGCTGGCGGGTGGGAATTAAAAGAATGTTATCCGAAATACAGTTTAATTATAAATTGTTCATTGTGGGGATATAATCTCGTCCTTATGAAAGGAAAACTACTTCGACTCATAGTTTCCCAATCTTTTTTGACTCACCATCCTCTTTATAAAGTTTTTGTTTGTTCATTGCCCCCTTCTTAAAACTTTAAATTGAAATTTAAGAGAATAGAATAACTAGAACACCCCTTCAGAACCTATGACCTAGACCAACGTTCGTTTTCTTATTGAATTTACGATCTTGTGACTACAGATGTTTATGTAATTTCATACTTTTTATCGATTAATCGATAAATATGAAAATTAAATATAGGATTATGTCTTTTGTAAATTGAAGGTGTCATGGAGGCAATATTACCATTTTGCCACCTTTTTTCTCTGTTGAAGTTACGTCAGTTTTCATTTAACAGTCGTGTAGTGTGGGCCATCCAATTTTATCAAACAACGTGTCATTGTAATAAGAACTTCTTATCGAAATCAATCGTCCGTTGTGTAACCACAAAGAAAATTACAATAAATTTTCGATTGTGAACATATGTCAAGGGAACCACTGTTCTCCGTATAAAATTTAAGATCTTCTTCTTACAAAGATGGCTCCAACACATTACCATTTACAATAATATTATTTCATCAACAACCAATTCAGGCTTATTAATATTAAAATACATACTTTGCAAAACGTCGCCACACGATGCAGGCATTCGAGTCGGTGGTGACGCTGGCGTTAGGGGAATAAGACATCGCTGACGGACACCTCTTCTTCTCCATGTCAGCGTAGTACCAAAGTAATTGGTTCAGACCTATCGACAAACATCGTTTCATCGCCAAATTATCTATTACACGGTGCTCGTAGATATTTTTTTATTCAATAGAGGATTCCGATCTGTTTACCGCAAGAGAATGCGAACAGCACCAGCACGTAGAGGAAGAAGAATTTCATAATGTCCATGACCATCCTGGACAGGGAGACTTGCAGAGGTCCGAGATGAGGGTTCACCGAGAAAATGTAGACGAGTTTCAAAGAGCTGGAAGAATATGAAACGACTCTCTGTTCAATTATACGACGCGGTTAAAGGGCGTTGACGAGGACAGGGCAGCGTTTTAAGCAGAGTGAAATTAATGCTGAAAGAGAAATCCCTAATTATCTCCCAGGGTGGAACTCACGCTGTGGCACGTTAATGGCATTTCGAAACGGAAAAATTCGTAATTACTCGTCTAATTAAGACAGCGGTGTTACGCGTGAGAAGAATTCTTTGCAACCGGTACAATAAGTTAAGTGTAACCGTATGATATACCTGATGCAGGCAAAATTACTGCATCGAAAGATGAACTGAATACACCAATTTTACTAAATACACCAATCTTGTTTAAACGAATATTTCATTATTCACTTACTCAATAATTTCTCTTGTCGAATATAATTTAATTAAAACTTCTCGTTTTTCAACCTCGTTTCCCTCACGGCACACTTGAACCCACAGTTAAACTTCCAACAACGATACACTCGTATAATCAATTTAAATACGTAATTTTGATATGTACACTCATTGAACTTTCGATTACTTTCGAAAATAATTCAATTAATAATCTCGAAAAATTTTTGTGAAACACCAAAGATCCTCTCACTGCTATATGTATACTATGTTCCTATAACAGTTCATATTTTTATTTTCTCTTAATTTTGACGTATGCATACTATCCTTAAACCCGTAAAATAATTATCTAAATAAATAAATAATTGCCATAGACTAATGACCTGAATATATTGGCGGCGGAGAACAGGCCCTCCGATATAAGCATCGGGTCCCACGTGTCCCATTGTTCGCGTTGCAGTTCGATCACGGTACCGGCCTCCTGGCTCTCCATCTCCTTCTGCACCCTGTAGTAAGCAACTACACGTAACGCGACGGTGGCGACGTAAAGTGAGTTCGTGACGAAGTCGATCACGTTCCACATGTCGTTCACGTACTCCTCGAGGCCGACGTCCCACAGCTGCTTCACCTCGGACCAAATCAGACCGGACACCCACGCCAGGATGAACCTGCAAGACACACAAATATAGCACACCCCGATCTGACTCCATATCATCGCGTCTCCCTGCTGTCCTTCGCGACATCGGGCACGAAAACGCGAAGGCCCTCGAGAAATGTAATTTCGAACGACGACGACGACGATGCTCCCGTTCCCCCTCTTCGATACGAGTGGAACGGAACTCGAGTGTATCGCGGAGGAGAGTGGAAACATCGCGAAATTGGATTGCATTTTCACTTTTAAGGAGATCATTCTCTCTGTCTGTCCCGGCGGAGATGAAATATTTTTTAAACGTTCTATTCGACCTACTCGAGCTTTTGGTAATCTTTTTTTTTATGTTTTGCTATTGACAAGTTGGGGATCGTGGGATTAACGAGGGGTTAAATTAAAAATTTTTGTATGGTTGGATACTTAACTTGGAATGTACAGGATCGTCGGCTGAGATGGGAAAATTCGTTATGGAGATATAGAGTTTCGAATAACGAATAGGAGGTAGGGAAGTACTTCGTTATTTTTAATCGTCTGAATGTGAAAATTACAATTTTTATGATGAAATAATACTTCTTTTTGAATGAGAAGATATTTGGCAAAGAAATATTTAATGCCATTAACTGTTTAGAACTCAGGATAGTGCTTTTAGAGACTGTAGCTTTTCGAATAAAATTATGACCAACTCTGATGGTCGGTAATGGGTAGTGGAATCCACAAAGGGATCAATGTTCATGAGAAAGTATGTTGAATATCTTGAGGAAAATTTGTTTATGTAATATTCTATTTTCGAGAAAATTGTCTGATAAGCATGCTTTTTCCCAATAAGTAGAAATTGCATGTAGTGAACAGACGTCAGCAGGGCTGTGCAATGGTTACGTGTACCTGACACATTAAAATACATTTTTCTAAAATGAAATCTCTTTTGCAGACAATTTTCTTTCATGAAGTATCATCCTCTTACGATTGCAACTCGGATGGAATTATTTTTCTCCACCTTTCACTGAAATATGGTACACAATTCAAGAATCTGGAGTTAGAAACTGTATTTAGTATAATAAGCTTTTCGGGATAATCACACAGTGATTCAGTATCAAAATTTAACAGTACATCAAATTATTCAGCACGGAGCAATAAAAAATTCTAAATCATATAACATTTATGTGAATAGAAGTAGGATAAATGAACAAATTTTTATCAATTCTAGGGATCCTCTTTGACGATCTCATCATCCATTCACAGTGTTCGCAGCATCCTTATAAAAGTCTGAATTTTTAAGGAATCTTTTTTCTATCTTCTATTGATATATGTATACACTTTTAAAAAGTGGCACCCCAACTAAGAGGTTAATAAAAAGTTGACCTTCGATTTTTGGAAGATAAAAGAAATATGTGTTTGGCCACTTGGGTTGCTAACTTTTGATTCTGGACCATCAGCCTAATTTTCCCTTTCGAACATAAAACATGGTTGCATGTGCACCAGCTTCATATACTTGATTCACACCGTACATGTTTATTTTCCTTAAAACTTTCTGCGGCTCGATGCAGTTTTAGACAGTGGGATCCGCGAATGCGATGACTGGGGATATAAACTTTCGCCGTGGACTACTTTTCAATCGCGTCTGCCGTTTCTCTGAAAACATGTTTACCCGCCCGTTCTATTGGGCTTTGAAATCGCCGAATGAATTGATTCCCCCGTCGTGGTATGTGACCTTGACAGAGATTCGCGGGGGAGAATAACAGTGGGCATCCGTTCCGGTTTTTATTCGCAATGTCGACGAAACAACGGTTAAAAATATTGCCTTACCATTCGACGATCGTGGGCGCTGCACCCCGTTTCGTTGGCGCTGGCTCGTCGTGCTCGACGACGCCGTGGCCCATCCAGTTGCCAATCACGCTCTCTATCCTCTGACTAGCTAGAATCAACATGACTGTGGACAGAACGCGTCGGGGTTAGATTCTGTTCGCAGTCTTGGTGAAAATTTGCTCGTTGCTGTTTATCATGTTAACACGTTGATTGCCGTGGAGGTCACAGATGACCAACGACAGATTTACCAAATACGCTACCAAGGGTCATCGATGACCGATGATATCAGAACTAATTAACTTATTCATTATATTTTGTTATATTTTGACAACTTTTTTTAATTTCATCAGAGTTACATGTAATAATTCCCATTATAATGTTATTGTACATAATAAAACACAATTTTTCTTAACTTTGATCAATAAACCCTTTTGAAATATTTGAATTATTTTTATTTCTGATGGTCCAAAATTGAACTATTTTACGATCAAATAATAATGATCGTCTACTTGTGAGTTAGATAGAAAGCTTAATGCCGGTCACTGATGTCCGCTATGGAGGTGAATGCGTTAACAAACTAAAAACTGTATCAAAGCAACATTTTGCTTTCACTTTATTCGAACCAATAAACCAACTAACTCAAACCAACAAGTCACAGATTCTTGAAGCTCTTAGACCTTACAAAAATCTATTCTTTTTAACATTTCATTATAAATATTATCTTTACTATCGGACCAAAATATATGGTCCCTAGCAAAATAAATGTACAAACTATGGTAGCACGGCTTACCTTGATCATTTTATATTATATTCTAGAATTATGTATTTCGTACAGTGAAAATATTGCTGTAACTCTGTTGGCAAGAGGCGTAAAATTTGTCCGCCAGTCAACGTGTTAGCAATGATATCACAGAAATTCTTTTAACAATTGTCATTTACGTTATTCAAAATCATCCTGGAACTAGTTACCAAAGAAGTACATAGGTGTGCAAAGTATTAGGCTCATGATAGACTTTCCACAATATGTTACTACTTTCAATGTATCAATGTATTAACTGCACTCATTTACTTTCTTTACAAACTCTAACTTTCCTCGATCAAATACGTGTAACCACGAATAATAGCCTCTTAACCACACCGACTGCAACAGTGGAAAAGGTTATACGTAGTCAGACAATTTTACTTCGTTTTTTAAAAGTATGCTGCAATATTAATTTTATGGAAAACTTTTGTGACGGTATTTAAATAATCTAGCCTCTTTGCAGCGTACAGTAAATCCTTCACGAGTGTTTAAAGGCTCCTCGGCACTGAACATTAAATATTTCATAAACTAATGGCCATATACGCCTGAAACAGATATTATTGGCTTCACAATTCCGAGCTCACTGTGCTAAACCTAATTAAAGAATCAGTGTTACACCTCTCCTCGTCAGTGCCGGGGACCCTTCGAGCACTCATCGACGATCTACTGTACGTGTCAACCATATTTGGGTTGACGTGGCAGTCAAAGTGTTAATCAGACGAACTTCAACGCAGCCAAACTACAACCTTCCGATAAAGGTGACTGCCTACAAAGCAAGTCATGTGAGGGACCAATAATGATTGACGACCGCATCAGTACTCTTTTTCTCTCTCTGAGCATCATTCCGTAAACGACGGATATAAAAGAAGTCCGTTTACATACATCCCGCTTTTCGCCCGAAAGTTTATCAGATTCCGGTCGGCCTCGTTTCCTGCGACGTATTTTACCTTTCGGCACGTCGGCCAGTCAAACATCGGGGTCCCAGTTCTAAACAGTTTACAAATACCTCTCAGTACCGGCGGTTTACGAATACCTTTCTCACTACATACCAATAATAGCCACGCGGTAATGCTCTAAATTTGAGTCATCGGGAAACCATTACTACTAGGATGAAACGATCCCCTTCTTTTCTCTCTTCTTCCGTTCTCATATCTTCCATTACAAGCTGCTGGTCCTCTGGTTCCCTCTGGCGGTTCCCACCCTGAAATTCCTGCGATCGGAATCCACTTACCGGCTGACAGACACACGCGTCCCTTGTTCCTATTCCATGGTCCCTTCGGTCGTTTAAGGGGTTGGACCACTTTGGATGAATGTCAGACATTTTCGGCAATTTTTTTTGGGAAGATATTTAAATAAATGTTAGTGTACCGCTTTCGACTGAAAAAGTTGTATTTTTTGTTTGTTTGTATGATTGTATAAAATGGCGGTGCTAGAGCCGAGATACGCAAACATCTTTCCCAAGGCCGTTCTCCACGGTGTTCTACCTCACGGCTATATTATTTGATCTAGAGCAAAAAACCAAAGATTCTTATTTTCTACATGCCAAAAACTAAAAAAATATAAATCTATTGATTTTTGGAAGTATTCATCTGTGCGGAAATGGTGAAGAGAAAGTATCATCAAGTACATCTTTTCGCAGAAAAATTTAGTACAAAAGTGTCAATTACTAAAAATCTGTTAAAAACATCGCAAAATTCATATATATATTTCTTTAGTTGTTGACATCCAGAGAATAAAAATCCTTGGTTTTTTGCTCCAGGTCAAATGGTGTAGCCTTGAGGTTCGAACACCGTCGCTCGAAAATATGCGTTGTTTACCTCAGTTCTAGTCCCTGTATTTTGTCAGAAAAAACACGAACAAAAAATACGACCTTTTCCGTCGAAAAATATACAATAAAATACTTCATATTGAATTTTCCATTTATTTCATCATGTTCCCAAAAAAATTGTCGGAAATGACTGACTCTTTCCATTTCGAAACTAGGTCGCGAATGCGAGATTCGTTCGTGCACGATTTTCAGAAGGCGATCTGCTCGAAGGATTCAGGGGGAAAGATAGTCATTTACCCGGAAGTTAGGTTAACGATATTTTGAGGCGGATACCACGCGACCGTGTGAGGTAATGCACTCCTCCTGATCGCGGAGAGTGTAGGTGGATTATTCAGGAACGGAGCCCGGTTAATCTTGGTTAGCTGCGAGTGTGTAAACCGCAGGTAACGACGGTTTACGGTACCGATCGACGACGTTGACTCGACTTGACACCGCTAATCTGGCCGTAGATTTCATGTTACCGTTTAGAGAAGAAGGTTTCTGGTCCGTCGAAAGATGTTTGAGTTGGAGATTCGAGACTTTCGCGGCTAGATACCGTATGAATATTATAGAGGGTGTCTAGTTCATTCATACAATTCGTACAATCCACTGTATGGAAAAATTGGCCATACAAGAAGTGAATAATTTCAAGATGAACATAATTTTGTGTAATTAATTTCATTGTAGATGTGATATCAAGGTGACACACGGTTTTTAAAATGGAATTATATAAGTAACCTGCATTGACATTTCCTACGAAAAAGTGTTAAATTATCTTTAGAAATGCTCTACGTGTTCGTTATTTAATTCCGTGAGCAACAAACCGAATAAATTAGCAACCATGAAATTCAATCGGGATATTATGCAAAAGCAATCGTCGAATGGTTTAGAAGTGAACAACCGGGGCGTATATATACTCACAGAGGAACGTGAAGTAGGAGGCCGAGTGACAGATGAACTTGATGAACGGTTTCCTCATCGTCTGCCCGATCACGCTGTGCGGCGCGATGATGTACGCGACGCTGTAGAACGGGAAAAGTACACCTATCCGCACGATATCCACTGCCTGGAGGACCATGTTTTTCCGCCGGAAACCCGGAAGGCCCTCGTACCAAATCGACGCCAGTAGCTGCTGCACGTTAGGATGCGCCACGAACTGGAAATACCCGGGGATAATCTAATGTCGGCCGACAGTTTTCGGTCATGTCGCCGGGAAATTCTACTTATTACGATCTAATCTTGGAGTTAGAAGCGGAGACGCGAGTCCGATCCCTTCAAGACCAACGCGATTACGTCGATACCGACTCGCGGCTCGACCCCGTCCGATTCCCTTCGGGACGATACGATTGAACTTTCGACGGCCGAATCAAATATTTACGGGGTACTTTAACCGAACTGGGAACCGAATTCGCTGGAAGGTCGATAAGGGGACGACGGCCGGGGCTGGGGCCGTCGATTTTTATGAAACTTTCAGTGGACTTAGAAATGTAAATAGATACAATCCTGTAAGTGATCCATCCACGAGTCATCTGAATCTGTTTAGTAAAGTTAGGGCAACTTTGTGTTTGTGTAAACGGGCGTGTGCATGGGATATGAATTATATGAATCTGAGAAACTGTAGGAGGCATTTTCATAAATATATATACCAAGATTTGGAATGAAATGCCCGTCACTTTTTGTCCGTATTGTAAATTTGAATAAGTTGTAAAATACGGTTATAAAAGAACTTTTTGTTATAAAGAAATTGTAATTTGGAGAAATTGCTGAAAGCGTATGATTGTTCATAAAAACCTATGAAACTGGTCTATTAAAAGAATTGTCCTATATTTTACGGTTTACAAGATATACCAAGAAGTGGTTTCACTTCACATCGACGATTTACTGTACCTACTTCTCAAAAAAAAATCTCTGGCTAATTGTAAGAAGCAAACAGATAGAAAAGTATGAAAATTAAAGATTTTTTCACCAGTGTTTGCATTAAACAGACATTGGATCTTTGCTTGCCTTCTTCTGTCGGAACTTGATGGCCAGCTTCAGGCGATTCAGGTGCATCCTCTCCCCGTGCTCGAAAGCTGGCCCCGTGGGATCGTGATTCAGGAGGATCTCGAGCTCCTTGGAACTTCTGGTGTGATCCAACAACGCGGTGGCGAAGTCTTGACACTGCCTTCTAAGCTCCTGTAAGCGAAACGTTAGTGTTTCGGTGTGGAGACACGCGTGAATTGGGAGAGCCGTGAACAACAACATCAACAAAGTCACGGGACAAGATACTGTAAAGGCGAGCTTGTGACTTTCATCGATCGAGAGTTCGTTTCCCTGCGCCACTCGACAGCAGGTGGGACACAGCGTCCCGAAACTTATTCCAGGAGCAACGTTCCCTCGAGCATGATCAAAGTCAGCGTTGCACGCTCTTGAGTGCCTTTAACTGGGGAACTTTCGAAAGTTTTTTATGGAAGAATTTGGAAAGAACGTCGCGTTTTACTTGAAGGAACGGATTAAAAAAGTTGGAGCGTGCCCGCTGCTCGAGTACCAATTCAGCACCTTTGTAATAAGGAATTGCCTCGAGAAATTCAAGGGAAAGGAGAATGATAGAAAATGGCCATTTTGTGTAGTGAATGGGAAAGTTGTAAAAGATGAAGTGAAAATGTGGAAATAAGACGAAGATTAACGTGTTAATTTTTGACGCCATTAAATTATATGAAAGGACCTTCAATTATTAAACCGTAAGAATTACAATCTTGTAACTACAATTCACAACAGAATAAAAACCTTAATTGATTTACTATGCCAGACAACGTGTCAATATTTATGTACTTAATAACAAAACCATAAACGTTGTATTTTATGATGATATACTTATAATTTTTTATCATAAATGACGACACACTATTCATTCTATAAAAGATTTTTTTAAATATTCGGCTAACAATTTTTCAACTCCAAGTGGTGCCCGAAGTGGCAATTCACCATTTTCCCCATTTTACCTTGGACACTATGAAACGAGGTCCACGAAAAGATCGGACAATAATTTATTCCCCTTCGATACGTACCGATCGCCTGGAAGATTTAAACGATCATCCCTTACAATTTGTAGCGTAACGGGCTTCATTGCTTTTAAATTGAAGGGCCAATAGGGAGGGTTCGTTTAATGGCCCAGGAAAATGGTAGAAGGTATATAGTTCGAACGAACGAAAATCGAAAAAAAAAAAAAAACGAGGTAAACATGATTCTACAGGGTATCGTCGGACGTCTATTCGACGGTTCGTTGAAGGAGATCTCAAGATGGTTCGATAGACCGTCATTCGGGAGGAATGGGGGAAAAAAGGGCCAGGCAGCAGGTATAGCCACTTTTTTGCCGTGCAAAAAGGCGAAGGCGGGAAGGGGGCTTTGCTTCGTGTAATCTATTTTCGTTAATCGTTTACCGATCCCGCGACAGGCTTAATCAATTTGCTACCACGGATGATTTATTTCAGCCTCGACATCGTTCCCAGAGAGGTCGGGGATCGGGTGATCTTCGATGTCAAAGTTTCGTGATACACAGAGGAATCTTAAGGTCTTCTGACGTTGCGCGTCTGCCAATTGATTACTCCACGGAACTCGGATAAATGGAACCGATTTTCCGGTACATTAGACTACCAATGGAAAGTCTGTGATGCTGGGATCAAGGCTCGTCTGGGATCCTTGTCCAGTTTGCGAGTTCGAACGTACAGCACACACTGTTTTGTCGCTCAACCTGGCTTTTTCAGAAGATCGTCCAAAGCATATCACGAACGAAATCACGTGGCGAGATATCTCGTCCACCGATGATGAAACAAACGAATTCTTATTAATTATTCTCACTGTAGAGAAAATGCAAATTACATTCAGTGTTGTGAACAATCTTAACAATCTGTGTAATCAAAGAGTGTATTGTATTCAGGAATATTAATCCGAATGAATTGTTGCATATTAACATAAATTTAGAAAAATAAAGTAAATAAAGTTTCACAGCATGATTTTACAATTTTCAAAATTTTCTTGAACACTGTTATTCTCGAAACTTTACTGTTTTATGTGGGTTCCTGATGCAGAGAATAATTTTAAAAATCCCCAAAATCTTCGCGTTCTTCAATTTCCGTATAGAATTCGAGTAAAGGAGACGATTTCCTGCAAAAAAAGGCGACGTTGGATGGGAAATCGCTGACGGAAAGATCAGGAACGACGCGCGTCGAGGCCTCGTACTTGGCGGCTCCGCGCCAAAACAAATATTTGCGACATCAAAGCGATATACGAAGCGACCGGTATGTTTTCCTAATATCACCGAGTGCATCGCGTACTTCGCACGACCACGAAGTTCAACGGTGAACGTTAATATCGCGCGACCGTGAAAACCCTGGGACAACCGTGTCCCTGTCTTCTGGTTCCGTTGGATTTTCCTACCGATCCCCGCTTTGAGACAATCCACGAGCAGTATTTCGAGACGTTCCGGATCCGACCCACGTGTTCCTCGGGTGTTTACGAGAATTAACAACGGCCCCGTTTGCTACGCGGGAAACGCGACCGTCTTGTGTCAACAAAGTTGTCCGCGAGACATAAGCAAAGCGTGCGCGAAACTGGAAGACCCCGAGAAACCGTTTCCTGCGATTCTCGCCTCCATTTCTCTGCGAGAATTCCTTTTGTGTCGTCTTTGCATGCTGGTATTCGACAATAGCGATGGCGGACTGCAATTCAGTTTAAATTTGGGGTTGATAATATTCTGTGGAACTGATTGTATGCAGTTTCGTGTAGTGAGAAATAATTGAAATTGATGTGCAATTGATTTTTTGTTATTTTTTCATATTCACAAATATTGATTAATTTTTTTTAAATTTGGTAAGTTTTTTCTATGTTGAAGGATTTATTTTTGAAGTGTTCAGCTACCGTGGGAAATTGTGACAGTTTCAGTGGCTGAACAAAATAGTGGAGATCAGTATATAAGGATACTCGTACAATTCCTGTTTATATCACTGACGTTTACACTTATAATCAGTTTAGTGGAACTTAAAGTGATCAAAAGGGTCAGCAATACTATCAGTATTTATGTATACTGAGTACGAATGATTATTATTAGGGATATGTAAACATAATGGCGGTTCTTTCACCGAAAAAAAAACTAAACTTAAACAACTAAAAAGAACACCGAAAGTTCCAGTAGACAGATCCCCGAATCTCGAAGCTCCGCGAGTTTCCAGCGCGAAGTCTGGAACGTATCTGCGGGGCAAGAATATATATCTTTCAAAGAAATAAAATCAATGACGGGTATATACATGGAAGAACAAAAGGGAGACTCCGTTTCACCCGTACCTCTTTCCTTTCGTGTTCACAAAAAAAAAAAGAACGCAGGCATCTATTCCCATTTCCCAAATACCGTCGAAGAGACGTCGCGCCTCCGGGAACATTTTCAGCTTTTCCCGGCGAATCGGCGCAATTTGTCTCGAATCCAATGTCGAAAGGTGGAACGAAACCGTCGAATATGATATCGCGAGCTTCGCTTCGACGATTCACAACGGATCGGTCGCGAACGCGAGCGAAAAAACGTAATCGAAGGGAAAAACTAGAGCGAACGGAAACGGAGTGAAACCCCGAAGTTCAGAGGGGTTGTTTTATACATCTTTTCGCGGACACTTTTTCGGCCTGGGTATCAAGTTTCCTACCAGCAAATTGAATTTCGCGGTCTGCCCAGCATAATTGAGTACTTCTTCAAGTTGAGCTATCGTTTACCATCAGAAAAACGTACACTGGATCGATTTGATTGTTTCAAACATCCCCTTCCGATTGTTCTGAGATTTTCGAAAGGATCAAACCAAAGTTTTCTATTCGTAGATTGTGAATTATCGAGTTGTTTGCACAGTTGAGATCGCGAAGGGTAGAATCTCGTGATCAATAAGTCACTTTGGATTTTTGCCAAAACATAGAAGATGGTGCGGGTAAAAATATGCGACAGAAAAAGGGGATAAAGGAATAGAATGGAGTTTACAGTGAGGCGAGCGTGTCAGGAATGGACCGTACGGTGATTTATTCTTATATAAATCAAAAGTTGCTCGGTGCCTTGGTGAACGGACCGAATCTCCCTGCTTAAGAAGAATGGGCTTTAGGGGGGAGATCGGCACGCTTGACAAAACTTGTTTCTGACTTGAATTAATTGTCTCGTGGTGGTAATTTAGATAGTGGATTTTCGTGTGGAAATATAGGATCGTATGGTTAATTTACTGAAATTAAACAGATAACTGTTCAAATTATGATATCGAAGGTTCAAGGTTTCGAATATAATCTGCATGTGTTGCAGAATCAGCCCTACAAATTATTAGAAGAAATAATTCTTTCTGTAGCTTCCCTAAAAAACGAATTTCGGTAACTCGCAAATTCCGATTTCTAAAAAAATTTCACAGATTTGTAGGAGATCACAATAGAAATATCGAATAATTTTCCGTTTTTGCTGATATTCGATTCTTCGGGGTGAAACCACCCCTTAAATGTTAATGTGTCTTTTCCTATTTTAGTATGTATTTTGAAAACTGTAGTAGATATGAAAAAACTGTTGCAAAGAAAATTTAGTAGTTGCTTATGCTCTACAAAACTGTGCAATAAAATTGTTGGTAATTTATTTTTTAAATAAATAAATAAATAAGCAAACAAATTTTTAACAATTTCATGACACAGTTTTGTAAATCATAAGAAGTCATTAAATTTTCATTGTAATAGTATTTTGATATTTACTATAGTTTTCAAGATATATAGGAAAATAGGAAAACACATATTAGACTTTAAGTTGTGGTTTCACCCTGAAGAACCGACTATCAGGAAGGATGAAAAATTGTCCGACGTTTCTATTAAGGTTTCCTACAAACCTGCAGGGTTTAAAAGAAAAATCGGAATTTTCGGGGTACCGAAGTCCCTTGTATAAGTGAAACAGTAGTGACGAAAACCTGTCATTTTTTTCGAAGAACACATGAATTCTTCGAAAACAATACATTATTTTATTTTCCAAAAAATCGAAATTTTATCGAAACTATAAGCGATTCTGCATTGTCTAAAGAATATTCACAGTTACGTAAACCGTACATTTTTCTGTCTCACCTGGTATTCGCACTTAAATTCGTGCTCGAGAAAGGAGAGCCTCCGAAGTTCCCAGGAGAGCTCGAAGGCAGTCAGAATAGGATCCTTTGAGGATAGAGCTATCAAGGACGGCGAAGCCAGCGCTCTGTAGGCGTTGATCCGACTTCTGGAATGCTTCAGGGAATCGTCCTTTCTGGACGTTACGCATTCGTCGCACCTGTGAATGACAGATGAGACGAAACTGAACGTCAAAAATGCTTGTAAATCTTAAGAAAAATTTATGTAAATTATTAACGGGTATTTTCTGTATTCTCGTTAGATCAATTTAAGTTCATTAATGCTGACCTAGTTTTTGTCAATCGATTTTCAAATAATTATTGGACTGCCACTTGGTACCATAAATATCATCATCAGCTTAATGAGTTAATTTATCGTACACTATGTTAGCCGATGTTTACGGATATTCAAAATGTATTTTCGGTAAGGGGTTAGAGGCTCATCGCATGTGACAAATCCTGTAATTCAATTCGCTGGATGAAATTTGAGCCTGATAGGGGAGCCTCGCAGTGCATCTAGCCTAACTTAATTAGTTTACGTGGGTTCTGCTCGAAGATTGCAAGGGCAAGATGCTAAACCAGGCTGGGGAAATTAATCGGAGCGAAATAGTATACCTAACGAGCAATTGTAGCTCCCCATGTATACGTTTCACTGAGGTCATTTATGGATTTAGTTGCGACCTTCGTTAAATAATCATTAAAAATTTTGTAGATTCTATTTTACTTATTATTATTGCAACTTGTATTTTATTATTCGGAGGTTCGTAGCGTTTCAGGCTGCTTCTATTTATCTTTTTACCGAGAGAGTTAGAAGTCGATTGATCGTACGAATATACACTGTCGTGGAGGGATGCTTCGAATTTATCCTGAGAGAGGATCTACACTTTTGTTTTGCGGTGAGATACGTATGAAAAAGGATGAGTAAGCGCAAAGTGACTTTACGTCATGCTACGTTAAACGTGTATGAAAAAATACACTACTTCCACTGGGAAATTTTACAGCGTCTACCTTATTTAGGACATTTCCGGGTTAGGTTGTAAAACATAATATATGAACATATTTTTTCTTTATCCCTCGAGTTTTTCCTTTTCTTTTTTATAAAATTATTGCATCGTATTTGTTGGGGCGAATAAAGACTTAATGATAATAATAATTTACCAGATATTGATCTCGCAAATGATCTTTCGTTTAGATTCACAAGATTTTGTAAACTCGAGTGTTATCCACGATCATGTTGAAATATTCTCTAACCAGCAGGATAGAAACTTTATTTAACTGGTTTAATGAAATTATTCGAGAAAATGAAGTAAATTACACAATAAATTATTCTATTTCCTTTATAAGGTCGTGCTTAGTCGCCTCCTATATCTTTATTATTAGCACTGTTATCCCTATTATCCCGTGGTGTTAGCTAGCAGTAAGCAGCAAATTGTTGTTTGTTCGCAAAATTGTATTAACTGCTCTAGAAGATCCTGCTTCCACAACCGACTGCGCGATGTTATAACGGAAATATTATAATACATAAATTGACCACTAAAGATCGTAGTTTTATTCTTGAAACTCTACGAACCATCCGAAGAATTCGAAGGGTTATTGTATTTATAAATGGCGAAATTATTATTTTTGAAGTGTCACTTACCCGCAACGAACATCGTGAGGCATAGGCAACGTAGATCCACGATCCAGAAGAATCTTAATGATCTCGTAGTTGTCCCTATGAGCGGACAAAATTAGGGGTGTAATGTCCGGCGTGAAGGTAGCTGTGTCCGGCGGCACTGCTTCCCAGCTCTGGAAACGCAAACAACAATTTCCCCTCACGTAAATCCATAACATTCGAACGACTTCCTATCTGAATTTCTTGTGTAATGCCGCAGAGATTTCCGTCCGACATGAATAATTTTTACGTGACTTATTATACTGTATAATAGTACGATTTCATCGTCAGTTGCCAATTGAGTTGGCATCTGGAGCAGAGCTGTAAACCTTTCGAAGCCAACCAGCTTGGCGCTTGGAGACCAGGGTGTTAAAAATTGACCTGGATTCGGTACGCAAATAAAGTTCGAATTATGAAATGTATTCTTATGTGGTATGCAACGTGACAACTATGGACACCTACAGTAAATCCTTTATGAATGTTTGAAGGCTCCTCGGTGCTGAACGTTAAATATACTTTAAACTAATGACCATATGGAGCTGAAACGAATATTATTGGTTTGAGAATTTCATCCCCTATCATTGTGCTAAACCTCATTAAAAAGTCAGTATTACACCTGGGGATCTTCCCTTGTCCATGCCAGGGGGCCTTTGAACACTCATCGAGGATTTACTGTACTCTGGACCGACATGAAATTTGACTGAATTGTTACCCCGACGGTAGAATATACCTGTTTTAACCATTCGTTTACTAGTAAGAAAAACACACATGAAGAATCTTTTATTAGAGACCCTGAAGCCCAAAGACAATTAAATCAAATTCTAAAAAAATTTGTTTTCATTACTAAATAATTAATAATGTACTATGAAAATTGATTTTTCTTACTTCTGTCACTCTTCTAAAAAACCGATGATACCATCGAACTAAGACCAATAAAATCGGAAATCGCTTTTTCTCCCCAATGTCTGCTAAAAAATCCTCTTAACCCTTCAGCTCGAGAACTCGATTATGGTCGACTATACCTTCGAAACGTTCAAATTCAGTGACCAGTGACAATAGTCACCTTTTATCCTCGACGAACTATCGGCAACAGATGATTGCACTTGCAGCCACTAAAAGATTTCTTATCGTTACATCTCGACTGAAACCAATGATTGGTGGAAACCGTTCAGAATCGAGTGACGTTGACCACGGAACGACGGGCTGACGTCCAAACAATCCCAAACGGGAAAACGGTAACGATGTTAACGAGAAGCTTTATTTTCCACGGACTGGACGCAATAAACAGCTCGTCGTCCCTGGTGGGGGAAGGTCCGTTTCAACAATTATTCCCGAAGTTCCGCGTAAGCGGATTCCCAGAAAAATCCGATTAAATTAAATCCTCCGATACCCTGTCTCTTTCCGCCTTCGTCTCCTACTTTCTTTTTCGAGTGCTCGAACGCGTTAGTGAGCTTCGTCAAAGATGGGATCCGGTCGCTTCTCTTTGTCCAGCAGCTCGCTACGAGCCTGGAAAAAAACTTGGCGCGATTAAAATGTAGCCCGACCTATTTGTCGTTGGAATCTACTTAACCCGTCCCTCTCTGGCCTGTCCGAGGGAATCGACGGAGGAATTTCGATAACTGAAACGAGATTGCCTCACGGGAATGGACGCAATCATGACGTAATTACGAGGCACGGCGATCAAGATGAAAAAAAAAAACGAATGATCGAAGCGTAGGGGTTCCGAAAGGATAAAACGGTTTTGTGATAGAAATGACGGAATTCGACTAACGTGACGCTCCCCGTTTCTGTGAAGTGTCTCTTCGTGCTCCAGGAGAACCTCTACCGCCTCGACGAATTGCTCGGAGATGGCGTGGAGACGAGCGTCCTTGGTGTCGACCTTGTGCTCGAGCAGTAGCTCCAGCATTTCCAATTTTTCGTTATCGATCGCCATCAGAAGGGCCGATCGTCCTAGAGGATCCACGCAGTTGATATTCATATCGGTTTCCTGGGCACTCTGGAGCATCCTGAAACAAACAGATCCGACCGTTGTTAATCACGACTTTGTTGTCGTTGAATAGAAGAATTGGAAAAGTATTGTTTTTCGCCTAACAAACGTGGGTACACGAACCGCTGGTTTTAGCGAGACTGACCCACAGTGAACGAGATTCAAGGACGATTGATTGGTTCTTGTTTTACTTGGAGGATTTTTGTAAATCCTGGTACTGGTTCTAAGCCAGTATATTAATATTAGAACTATCACACCAGTGAAAATGACTGGTTTTACAATTTCATTTTAAAATTCCTATTTCATATTACATTTTTTTTCCGCAATGATGTGATGACTTTTGCAGCGATAACTGAAGGTGTAATATAATGACTTTTGTTTTTGTTTCATTATTTTTTTGAAAGGAGATTCACCAATTGACCTAGGAATGGCGTAAGTGTCTGGAAAGTGATGAGGAATATTTTTAAGACTAGATTGTATTCTGGTTGTTTGTGAATAAACAACAAATCTATGAAAAGAAGGCTACGAAATAATTTGTGCACCTAATAAATTCTTCAGGAGTTGGATCGATTCTTTCATTTTCTTGTGATAACACACAAATTTGAGTGGTAGAGAAACTTTTCTTCATTAGTTAATTTTTAACGAAGACCGAAATGTTTCCTTTGGGGCCGATTAGTAGCATCGTAGTTGTAGGTGTGTCACATGGAAGGTAGAAATTCGAATGGAGGAGAAACTTCTATGTTTGGTAGTACGTATCGATCTGGGATTCCTGAAATTAGCTTTTGTCAAAAATTAAAAAACCGCCCTTAGCCTTAACGCACACGATCCGCTTCATAAAGTTTGAAGGGACTGAAACAATATAGGCCCTTCTAGTCCTAAAACAGCTAGGTACTTTGCGAGACAACAATAACAAAAGATGAGTGTCAAATCATATACCCTGTAAGGAGTGAAGAACGAGAATCAATGTTCTCAACGAGGTCAGGAACAACAGAAGAATGTTAGAATACAGTTTACTTTTACTTTTTTCAGAAAATATATTATTTAAAAAAAAAATTTCCAAAAGAAATTATTTTTTTTTAAATTTCTTCCTATCGATATATGGACAACTAGAAACGATGTAAAATTTATCCAAACTTTGTTTCAATATCTTTTGTAATTTACGAGTCACAAGTAAGTAAAAAGACGTCTTCGGATAGAAAGGATGATTCTTCCCTTAAAGTCTGAAAGTAGCACCAATCAAATAGGATATAATTCTCAGCTTGGTCCCATAAACAATTGATCGAAGTTACAGAAGAATCGACACGTTTTTAATTCAGGGATGAAAGATACACCCGGAAATCCGATGTTACCGATATCCGAATCACGCTGCAGACGTTTTTCCATAGCCGTGACACTCGGTGTCCGCCATTATTCTCGTGATACGAACGGCGAGACCGGCCAGTTCGAAACGACGTATGTATTTCGGTCTGTCCCGTTTACCAGACCGAGCCAAATGAGAATTCCATGGCCGCTGAAACTCCCTCGTAGATCGCAATCGGTATTAATTGCGTCAGGAGCACCGCGGTAAGGATTCCTGGAAGTTTCGGGATCACGGAACGGTCGCTCGTTGGATAATTAGATCCTTTGTCGTCGCGGCACTGGGACATCCGCCGCGCCTTTGACCTTCCTCCCAACCCCCACGGGATTTCTCGTCCTCTTTAACGCACCAGAGACCTACATACATCCGGCTGATATCCGCTGGACGCCCCGTGGATGCTCGTTTGCATGGAAACAACGATACTCAGCTGCGATCACGGCTGTACCCGAGGGTTCCAACACCATTTCCGGTTGAAATAGTAACGGGAAGGGGTACTCTAATTTCGCGGTACTTTACGACGACTGGAAATTTAAGTACAGTAAAAGTTCATTTATTCTGTCTAGGACAAGACAGGGGTCGAGTAACTGGGGCGTTTGAGGAATGTGAGGTTATGTACGATTTCTGTGATTTTCGGTGGATTATTATGGAATTGTGCTCGTGTAACGGGCATCCAACAGGAAATTCTATGAATTGGAATTGTGCTTAAACTGATTTCTGTGTGGAATATTCTAAATTCGAAGGTTCGGTTTTTCACTAGCGAACTATTCTTGTCATGATGTAAGATGGCTGACATTTTGAAGACTGTCGCCGGTTAATATCTAATTTTTGTCTGTTACAGTAGATCTCCACGTTTTCAGTTGAGAAATTCAAGTACGTCCTCTAAAAAAGAATAAAAAAAAAATGGAAAAAAAAAAGGTCTGTTTGATATCGATATTTTCGAGTTTAAAATAATAAGATACAACGTACGTATATACCAGTCTCATAATTTCGTTATACCGATTCAAGGGTCTGGGCGTTAAATGATTAAAGTGACTGTCTTAATGTTATAAGTTTTGGAAGTTCACTCACAGGATTCAACCGATAGAAAGTACAAAAAAACAACGATCTTTTCTATATTAATAACTAAAAAAACTCCAAATTTCGAGTCATGTCATTGTCGCAACAATGAAAATTATTTTTATATTTAAAAGGAAAACGACTGATTTTATTTAATGCCAGCTTAATAAAAAAATCGTTTTTACGTTGACATCTACGTTTTCTTCGCGTTCCACACGTTTTAGCACGTTTCGGGAGGCACGTGCTCGGGCACAGACGGTCATAACGAGGGAAACAAACGGTGGACCGGAGACACGTGCGTCTTATTTGCGAATGATTAAACGCTCGTCTAACCTTATGTATCCAGCAGATTCGTATAACGAGCAATCACGAGTTCCTCGAGGAGACAACGACGGAAAGGATCGGGTACGTGCACGAGGATGAGTCTTATCGAGTTCTTCGGGGCTAAGGTTTCTTTAATGAGTGCGGGGGCGTTAGAATGGACTGAATGAACTCTCTCGTTTCCGAGGACTGATTATTGCAATCCTGTAATGGATTAACAAGGGAAGGCACGGAAGTGTCCCCCTCCGATTTTAATGAAACTTCGTGCGTCTGTTAAGCAGTCAAAAATAAGGGATCCGTAGTTTTTTTTATCGGCTGAGACGCGACTTTAAGGGGTAAAACCACCCCTCGAAGTTTCGATCCTCATACCAGTTTGACCATTAAGCAAATCAGAATATTTTCTTCCATAGTTGACCAATGTAACTTGTAAATTGCAATAAAACTGCTGATTTGCAAATGGAAATCTATTTAAAAAAAATTAAAACCTTAAAAATTGAAAATATGAGATACATGTGTTCAACTAGCAGTAAAAGATAAAAAATTATCTAGGCTAGTACGTACGTAATTTATTAATTAACTTTTATTTCACTTTATAACATTTGATCATTTGAATGTTCAGAAAAGTGTAAAAGTCATTTGATCGGTAATAGAAATCCCCAGAATCCCATGCATTCTATTAATATTCACCACAAAGCAAAGTTTTAGTCCTGACATTCATCATTTGAAAAACGAACAAAAAAGCGTATAATCTATAATTTATGCAACTATCTCGTCCTTAAGTCCAGCGGATCTCGTGTACCCACATCTAAATGGATTTTTGATCTCCAATGGTTTCAGTCTATTTCCCAGTGGAGAGCGTGATATCAGAATTCTTTGAAAGTTAGGAGGACTCACCTTCTCACAGAGGCCACATCACCGCGTTCCACCGCGAGAAGATATTTCTTCTCATGGCAGGACAGACTGGCCATTTCCTGGTGCGGCCTCACCACGTTCTCTTCCTCGTTCATCCCATGGATACTGTGCCTCTGAAATCGTCGTAACTTTTTATTACACTCCTGGCGTCGATGCTATCGCGTCCGGTTCGAAAAATGAAACTTCCCCGCGCCCTACATTTCCACTTGAATCGATACCGTCGTAATTCGCGGAACTGATTCGCAAAAAGTATAAAACGAAACAGTTCTGCATATCAGTTATCTTTAGTGCAGGACAAAAGATAGTAGAAAATGTGTTACATGTCAGTTATCTTTAATATAAGACGAAAAATAAAAGAAACAGTTTCGAACGGTATCTATCCTGTAAAAATTGAAGACAAAAATTATTTCATAGGTCAGCAAATAATCAATGTTAAAGCTTTTTTTGAAATCAATTTTTAAGGGCTTACATGAAGTGTATATTTCGCTTCTGTTCCCACTAATATTCTTATTGCAATTGTATTAATTGTTTCATAAAGAAATAAGTAACAATTTAAATTTATCATTCTAAGCCTCCGTTCAACATTTTGGTCGAAGGTACTTTTAGAGGAGTCTGATCTATTCGAAGAATCCTACTGTCTTAAAAGACCACCTTTTAGTCGTCCTGCGGGACCCCTATAGCTGTTTTCAGCTATTTTAACGCCCTTAAACTAGATCGATCACTTTCCTTAAATCTCATGGCTACCGTCTTTCTTTTCCTTTCTTCAGTCACTCTTAGCCTTTCTGCCATTTCTGGACTCCCTTCCCAGACCACCTTGGTCATTTTTATTGTGTTTTGGTGATCGCTGAAAGCGGTTTAGGATCAATGGGTGGCTTTTGCTGAATATACGTGGTAATCTAGATGGCCCTTGAAGCTCATTCAAAGGTACTCAAAGTCAATAGATCGATCTACAATGGTCTATGTAGTGTTTGGAGATAACTTGAAGCAGGCAGAGGAGAATATCAAACTCTAAACTGGGTTGGATAGTCTCTGATGATTAACGAGAGAAGTGGAGAGTTAGTGGACGACTTTAGAAGAATTTAAATATTTATATATAAGATAGATCCTTGAAGATACGTGGAATAAAGTAAATGCGAACGGTTGACTGCAGAAGGTCCTAGATGGCTCCTGAAGATCATTGAGAAGAATTGACTTTCAGTCAATCTTTCAGACAAAAGTCTCTAGAAGAAAGTAAACGGGAATGCCTGAGTCTAAAAAAGGCTACATAGTCTACCTAAAAGGAAAAAAAGGGGATCTGGTGTCTCTAAGGTGCCCTGGGTGATCACTGAAGATCATTCAAAGATACCAAGCCTCATTAAGCAGTTGTAGAATATTCTGGATGGTTCTCAGATATTCTTTGGAAGCAGCAAACGTAAACGACATACGCGAAAAGGGCGTGGAAGGTCCTTACAGACCATGAAAAACGACTGAGGGATGATGGTCGATGTTGGAAGATTTCGGTTGCCACTGATAGGATCCCGACAATTCCCCAAGGCTATAGAGGAGCCCTGGCAAGTTCGACAAGTGAATTAATAGAAAGACGTTATTGTATCAGGATACCCCTCCATGTTTTTTCCAAAAAAACCTTTCGATTCCTCGGGGAAACCCTTTGTAGGGGAGGGGTTTCATGACGGTTATCGATCGAGGAACGAAACTTCGGTGAAAGATGGATGAAATTAGGATGATAAATGAGCTGCTACGTTCAATGCAGCCGCTTAAGCCGAAAGCCCTCCTCTATTCAGAAGCGAGGGATCAAGGGGGACAGCTCGGTCGCGAGTCAGTCGATTCGAAGCGTCACGATGTTGTCGGAATTCTCGATTTATCGTGGAGGATAATCCGAGTGGAACAACTGCTTCGTTCTGCTCTCGAGAACTGCTATAATTTCGACGGAAATTGGACATCTTCGTTTCTGGAAATGACACCGATACTCTGTGGAACGGGTAACTGGTTCACCGATGACAACTCTTATGACGAGGGCAGAATATTTCGAGGCAGACGAATCATCAGAAAAGAATATTCAAGGGGTGATAACGTTGCGAGCATAATTCAATCATCGATCTTGTCGATTGTCTACTTCCATCGCGATTTCAAGGCTTCGTTTTGTAAATTAACCTTCAGACTCTCGCGGAGGCTCCTAGTGGGTCAATATTGATCCATATGCATCTTCTTCAACACAGAAAACAACATATTAAACTTGTAAGAGCTATCAAGGCTTTTCCTGTAAATTGTTGGGCCACAGTTAATAAATACAATTCAGTTCATTAGTCCCTAAAAAGTGGACTTTCGAATTTTAAGACGGCACTTGAAGAATCCTGCCGGGTCCTAACATCAAATATAGTGTTTCATTAAAAATAAAATAAAACTATCGTTATCGTTATATACGCTGGTACCGCAGAATTATGCAATTTTTGTATGAAGTAGTTTTGATGAAATTTCAGATATAACAGAAATACATATGGTAGGTGGGTAAAACGATAAACCGAGGCAGAGCATCTTGTACAGTAAATCCTCGATGAGTATTTGCAGGCTCCTCGGCACAGACTGCAGGAAGTTCTCTACTGGTTCGCAACAGCAAACCGCAAATTGGATCGACGTCGTAACGCAGTTATCGTTTGTGCTGCCTTTTACTATTCTTCTTTCGGCGGAACGTCTCGCGACTTGCGGGCTTATTACATATCCGAACTGAATTCACAAGTCATTCGTAATGATCAGGCATTGCGAATCTTTATAGAAATTCAGATTTTTAAAGATGAATCTATTTCACGCCGAATCGATCAGTTTTGTCAGGAATTTTGTTCACAATGAAATACAGTCAATCCTCGATGAGTGCTCAAAGGCTTCTGGGACTGACAAGAAGAGGTCAATGCACAGTAGTAACGCTGATTGTTTAATAAAGTTTAGCACAGTGATACAGCTTGTAATTCTGATACCAATAGTTAGTTCATGAAATATTTGGTGTTCAGTGCCAAGGAGCCTTCGAACACTCATCGAGGATTTACTGTGTGTTGTAATACACGCAAAATTAATGGAATTCTGAAGCCAATGATATTTGTTTCAGTCGCATATGGCCATTAGTTCACGAAATATTTAATGTTCCGTGCCGAGGAGTCATCGAACACTCCCCGAGGTTTTACTGTATATTTGTCTACTGCCTGAGGATTTACTGTATATTTGTCTACTTTAAATCAGGCGTCGGCAACCTATGACCCGCGGGGTCAATGTTAACCTATTATTTATATTTTCTCAAAGTGTTCGTTCAATGTTTATATTTTATAATTTATTTTTATATAGTATACTTTATTTGCGGAACTCAAGTGGGTCACTTGAAATTATCACATTGGTAATTCGGTGACCCGCGGGTCATACGTTGCCGATGCCTGCTCTAAATCCCACTGAAGCAACAAGACCGAACTTCTCGTTGCCCCGTTACGTAGAAGAGTATCGCGAAATTTCATCGATCCAGCGTTACCCTTTCATCGTTCTCCAACAGGGCCAATAACGCGGTTTAACCGTCCGGTTCTCGGGATCGCCTATCGTTTTGCGTCCGGCCATATCGGCGTTATTCAAATAACTTTAAGGCAATTACGCGCGAGGCCGGTAAACAACGGCGGTCTATTTCGACGCGGGAAATTCGAGCAACCAGGTTTTGGGAGCATCTGACGGCGAGAGGGAGATCAGGGTCGGTGATCCATCCGGCTGGCGTCTTTGATCCGGTTGAATAGCAACAGAAATCGATCGTGGTACGAGGCACACGTCCTTCGGTTACATCGGCTCGGTTTTGACCGTTTCCAGAGGATTCTGTGCGACGAGTGGCCGAGGACGAGCACATGGATCGAAGCTCTCCCGTTGAAATTGGGACGATGATCGTGGGTGGGAGACGACGAGGGGAGCAATTAACGACTAACGGATAGCCCTGCCATTGTTCGACCAGAAGGGGCAGAGAAAGCTCTCGTTACGGGGCAACTTCTCGTTACGGGCCTCGGCCATTAGATCGCAGGCATCGCAGGAAAGAATACCCCAGATGTGCCGCGAGCGCAACACGTAAAGATCAAGCGTAAAGAGAAACAATGAGGAGAGCCCGGTCGCGCGCGAAGTATTCAAAGGCGGTATTAACCTTTACACCCGCGTACTTTCCTTGCGATTCCTATTCGGGATGATCACCGGACTTTCGTGCTGGGAATCCTTGAGCTGGAGATAATATCTTCCAGTGCGCGCTCGGTGCAATCGTAAGGGCCGCCGTCAGTGCTTACAACGTGCATTTCGATTATACCCTACGAAACGGGTGGACCTCTAACCGCTGGTTTCTCGCTGATTACCGTTTGACATGGACCTTGGGATCTGATTGTTAATTCAAATTGGACGTTCCAGAACGGAATAAGGGTAATAGTGGGATGTGAAGAAAGTATTGTCCGAGCGTGTATAGCGCGTTTATGGAAGCTTGTTTAAGTGGGTTTGAGTGATTATATTGGGAGTTTTATTGAGGTATTGTCTGCCGATGGGGACGTGTGGCGCCACGAGATGGTCGAATGTTGAGGATGATGATGGAAGGGCTAGTGTGCGTCTGTTGAGGTCATTGTTCGCCGTGTTTTGAAATTTTACGTACTTTACTACTGCCATTACATTTTGAGAATTTATAAAAATCTTGAACTAGAGTTGATAATTGTTACAAAGAATCATATCTGTTACCAAAGGGATGTTATAGGCACGATGTGCATGCCACATAGCAGCATCAAAATTAAATTAATAAAAAAAAAAAATTGATATATCGGTATGTGATGTCACACAGGGCTATAGATGGTAAAATACTGAGAAATGTAAAATACGGATTATCGGATAATCGATACACGGATATCGTGAAGTAAGAAAATGCAAAACAGTAAATAACAATGCAATAAATTCTTCAAACATTACGTCGCGTTATGGATTCAACTACCTAAACACACACAAGACTATTTCCCGGTTCCCTCGACAGCACAGCCGTCGAGACAATAACCGCCCGAGAGCGTTATCGTACAAGACACTAATCCAAGAACACGTATCCCGTCCCCCATCCCCCAGATAGAACGTACTTCCTGGGAAACAAGGGGTTTCCATGCGAGAATCCGCAAACACGTTCGATCCGCGGTACGGAAATGAAATTTTGCGTCGCTGTAACGCGAGACGAGATCGGTATATCCCCCTGTACCCTTAATGCGGCTGTCTCCGGCAATTAAGCCTACCCTCAGGACTCTAATCATAGAATTGTTCGCGTCCTTTCGGCACAAGGACACCTCCCGCCCCCTTTGCGTATGTACGTATATCTGGTCCCAGTGGAAAAGGGACGATGGTGGGCGTAATGGAGGGGGTGGCATGGAGGGGGAGGAGGTGGAGGAGGGCAGCCGTAGCGGAGGATGATAGACAGTGTTTGCGGAGGGTGTGGCGGCTCGACAATTAGGGTGCGCCCAAGCAAACACTCGTTCGCTGTCAGTGACGGCCCTTGGCACAGTATGTCATCTTCTTGAGGCCGAGAGGGGTAATCGTGGGCTCACACGTATTCCTCGTGCTCTCGACCAGCCCCACCCCCGCTTCTACCCTCTAGCATCGTTATTCCCACTCCGTCGGCTTTCATCTCGGAGCTCTTACGAGGAGTTTTCTTCCGTGGTTTCCCTTTATTCTTGGCGGACCGACTGGCGAGAACAGGCCTCGAAGAATGTTCGGGGCCGTGGACGAGTTCTTTGGGGCTGCTATTCAACGATGGATTCTCTGTTCTCGAGCCGGGTCGATCGTGTGCGGCGATGCGTTGGATGGTTTCATCGTTAAATGCAATTGCGTTGCCGTTTGGATACGTAGTTATATTTTCTAATGCAGTAAACGTATGGACACTTGCTGCATGGGGTACTCGATTGTATATAGGGTGTTTCCAAAATGGTGGGGCAACTCGAAAGGATGTCATTTTACGTGGAAAAATATGTCGAGAATCTAGAGTAACTTGTTTGGTACGATGGCACTTACGTTTGCATGTAGAATCATATCCTTTCTATTTTTTATTATATTTGTCAGAAACATGCATTTAAGGTGTAAGCTTGATTTCCAATCGACGATCGAAGAACGCAACAACGCTCGTGCACACCCGACTACGACCGGTGAAGAGATTGCACGGATGATAAACTGATCTATCGTACGTGAATTATAGATTCATCCGTAATCGGAGAAAATTGCAAAGATGGTCGAGGAAAATGGGATTCCTGCTCTCCAATGCACACAGTTTACTCGTACCGGGGAATTGTTCTACTGCATTTTGTACGCTCGATTGACCACCGTTAACGCTACCACTAGACTGGCATATGATTATGCAAATATAGATTTCTGTGGACTAGTTTATGAACTTTGGAACATAAAGGACAATTTCTTCTCATTGTTAAAGTTTTTGTATGTTTCTAAGTAAAGTAAAATCTTCGTGAATTTTTGTTATACATTTTACCGTGCCGACAAACCCAACTTTGGGTCGTCGATTTAGATGAATATTTTAGGATATGTAGTAAGTCTCGTGTTCTTTTCAAATCACCCCCATATAAGAGCAGACACTCGAAAGATTGTGAGTTAATTTACTTTTGATGTTATCCATGTCACTAAAAAAGTTACGTTGTCCAATTATTCGTATTTCTTTTATTTCTGAGAGAAAAAGCAGTATAAAAATAATTAAAACGGTAGTTATACACAATTATGCAACGATATCGTACGAATGTTCCAGTTACTCTCGGCGAATGATATCACCGGAAATAGCCTGTCAATTCATTCGGTTCTAGCAGACTCTCGTTCGATCTTCGTGTCAACGTACCCTCGACCGCGGTATCATCCCCGGAAGGAGATTTTGATGCAGCCCGTGAATCAAACTGTCCCGCGAAACAAAAGGAAACGTGACGGATTGGCGGAGCTCGACGCAGATCCGGGATAGAGGTGGAAAGATTCAATCCGACTGAATGAAACTGCGGTACAGCCCGACTGGGGTTGACAGGCCCGGTGTTTCGTCGAGGACATTTACGAGGCAATAAAAGAGGCCGGAAACCGACGCTTTTCATGCATATGAACGTGGATGATACCGCGCTTCCGGGATACGGCTCACTGATAAGGGGATAGTGTCAGCGGATGATCAGACGGAATCTGTTACGTCACGAACACACAAGCAATTCTTCGTTTCAATTTTGCTGGGACACGTAAAGCCCACTTACGTTTATGTAGATCCCGACGGTAGTACGGGGAAGTTTACTTCGTCGGTGTGTTACGTACCGAACACCGCAATTCCCTGAATCGAATTTCGCGGGGTCCTAAGTCTCACTTATAGTTGATCCCGACGGTACTGTGGGAACGTTGACTTTGACAATTTCTTGGAAAGCTCTGTTAATATGGCAGATGCATACTGATGAAATGATAGAGATTTAACGATAACAATTTAATAACAACGTAAACTTCAAGAGGGTCGTGGTGTGAGAGTGTTTAACCTTCCGTTGTCACGCTGGTTCAAATTGATCCAGACTTTGACTTCAAAATAGACTTTTAAATTTCAAGTATCTCTTAACAACTTTTCATCAGAATCTTGATTTTTTTTTCGAGACTTGTTTAAATATTGATGAAACTTTTAGTGTTAGTTTCTAACCATGAAAATATAATGCACATTGTTCAAACTTTATATCAGACGAATCCACGTGTCCATTATAGTAAATCCTCGATGAGTGTTCGAATGCTTCTCGACATTGACCATTAAATATTTTATAAACTAATGGCCGTATGCGGCGGAAACAAATATCATTGGTTTCAGAATTTCATCCCCTATCACTATGCTATGCTTCATTAAAAAGTCAGCGTTACACCTGGGCACATTTCCTTGTCAGTGCTGAGTAGCCTTCGAACCCTCATCGAGGATTAACTGTAGTTCAGTCTTCGGGACTGAACAGAATCCTACCTAAAAACCGTCGCTGAAATCATGGACCCAGAATGTCCATCCCCCAAGATTTCGTTTTCGACGCGCACCCCACCCCCTGTGAAATCGATCGACTTTTACGAGGCAGTAAAAATGAAAGCTTCACTGGGAAACTCGTAAAAGCTCGAGCTTAAGCGTACGCGGTGTCCTCGCCTTCTTGCTGGCCCCCTGGGACCGCAGAAGCAGAGGAAAACAATTTCCTTGGGGCTTATTTGCTGACCCATTCATGGCCGATAATAGAGCAATACTTCGACGGTAGGATTTCTCGTTTAGCAGCGGTGGGGTATAAACGGATCTTGGAATAATTCTACGACTTCCTCGGTCCGGGATTCAAGAGCTTTCTCTGCTTAAATCGCGGTCATCCACGTCCACCGCCCCGAATCAGATTACCCAGCGATTATCGAAATAGTGTTAAGCCGCGTCTTCAGGGAGGTGGGGTCACCGTTACTATTCTCCAACCTCGTGGATCCCGAGGATCGTTGGATAATCGCATGGTCGAGGGAGAGAACTTTTAAGGAAGCAATAAAAGGACGGACCGCGACCGCTGGAGGAAGTTCCCCACTGGTTCGCAACGGCAAACCGCAAATTGGAACGACGTCGTAACGCAGTTATCGTTCGGGCTGCCTTTTACCATTCTTCTTTCGGCGGAACGTCCCGCGATTCGCGGGATTATTATATATCCGGACTGGATTCACAAGTCATTCGTAATGAGTAGGTACTAGTGGATCTTTATGGAAATTCAGATTTTTGTAGATGAGTATATTCTACGCCCGAATTGATCAGTTTTTGAATTTGATATCAGGGATTTTGTTCGAAGTAAAATACAGTCAATCCTGGATGCCTGCTCGAAGGCTCCTCGGCTGATTTCACGAAAATGGACGAAAATTGTAAACTTTGATTGGATCATATTGAAAATATACAAATTTATAAATTAACTAAGTTTCAATTTTATATTTCGATGACAAATCCGAGAAAATGCATTGGTGTCACATTCTAGTCGTTGTCGTAAGAATTTACTGACCAGTAATTTTGACTGCTTTGGTAGTTCTAGTATTAATCAGAGGAATCGAATTTTTCGAAGAACGACAATAAATGATTTTAAGCAGATACGAAGACTCACACAGTTATTTACATCCGTTCGAAATAACGATATAGTGTAAGAATTGTTTGGAGATTTCTACTCGTGCATTTTCTTTATCTCCACTTTTAGTACCCCTCTACAGTACATTTTTCTACATTCTACCATAAAATTGATAAATTTTGAATTATTCGGTTAAATAAACATAGCAGCATCCCGTAACGAAGCTTGCAAACACTCTATTTGGACGATTTAATATTCTTGCCCTCGTGATTTAATAAACTACAAGTTTAAATATACAGGTTACGGCAAACTTCGCGGCACAAGCGAGAACAGAATAATTTCTCATGCCAAACTGAGCTAAAATTGTAGAATAAATTTTGTTTACACAACGCTCCATTTTCGAGAAAAACAAGTATTCGTGGTGGCGGTAAATAAAAACGGAATGCTATGACCAGACGCATTAGCCAAGTCTTATTCAATTGCAGGCGTACCCAGCAGCTTTTCAAATTCGATTATCTCGGAAACGAGGCTACGAATAAAACAAAATTTTCTCTACACATTCGATTTATTCTTGCACGAGGAAACACCTTGTTCTCGTCTGTAACACGAATTCCACCGCACCTTCTATATAATTTTCAGCCCCATTTTGATTCGTTTTCCAAGTATCTACTATTCTCCGAATTTCATTAAAATCCTGAAGCGGAAATTATATACTAATGGTACAAAGTGTGACCCCATTTGCGCATTGGTGAACAATTGTCAAAATTACGTAATTGTATAATTACGTACAAAAAAATGAAGAATAAACAATAAATAACGTTATTAATATATATTAATATATAATTGTAACATTCTTTTTGAATTACGACCATTTCTCACTAGTGCACAAGTGGGACAATACTTATTTCCAGCTACTGTAATACGAAATACAGTGAAGGCTCCATGAGAGTTCGAAACTCAGGACTATTTCAAAACTTTCACGGTGCACCGCGAATCATTTCAACACCTCATAAGTCTATTTTTTGCCCGAAGCCTGGCCACAGCAACATAGACGGGGGGGGGGATGGCAATAAATTATAATCTTGACATGTTAGGTACTGTTTCTTTCATCACACGCCGCATAATCAATAGTCGTTCCTCCGACAATGCCACTAAGCAAATGACAGATGAATTGAATATATGTATATCAAATTGTAAAACGAGAAAATGGCTGACCTTAACCCCACAAAAATATTGCTTAAGCTGCGTCTTCACTGTACAGCAAAATACTGTTATAATAAATAAATGTTCCATAGCCTCCCCCCTCCCCCTCCCTAAGTGTCACGAATGAAGCAAAAACTCTCACGAGGAACTTCCTATTCAACTCTCATCAAATCTTAACTGTACTACAGCTTGTCTGTCAGATTAACCAAAAATATCTGGGCCACTCACCTTGACCTTATAGTCGTCTTTAGGCTTCTCGAGGAGATTCATGATTTGTTGGTGAGCTTGTTGGGGCGGCAGCGGCGGGTCCTCTGGGTCGAATGTGACCCGATGGCCGGCGGTCCGCAGAAAGCCGCCCCCGACGCTCGAATCCCATGGTCTGGTCGCGTTCGTACCCATCCTCACGGGAAAGTTCGCGCGATCCTCGCCACAAGCACCAATTTCGTCGTCGATTCCGTTCGTCTCGCCGGGGGATCTCGCGCCCCTCGCGACTTGCTCCTCATCTTCGTACGCGCTTTCTGAAACGAAGAAGAACGGGCAACTTTGATTAGGATCCAGTAGTTCCTCGACACGTGTGGGTACACGGTAAATATTGCGGATGCGATAGACTTCGAGTTTGGATTTCGATGGAACCGTCAACTTTGAGCTTGTTGACGGATCGGGAGTTCAGGGAGTACCTTGCCGCGGCGCTTGAAATGAGACGAGGGATTCTCTGAGGTAGTGCAGGAAAATAAATGGATTATTTTTATTTAAATTATTCCACTCGTTTTTCAAATATTAGGGTTTACGTTTAACACTTTTCTGGCGAGGGAGTTTGACTTTAGATCGTATGCTTACGTTATAACATACGCGAAACTAAAAATATTTAGAGACTACTATTTAACCTTTATTTGTCAAACTTTATATATAGGAGAAGCGATTTTTCCCTATATTTTTAATATTCTAGTATTTATTTAAAAAATACGTACTACTATGTTTGCCGCTCTCAGCATTTCTTTTTGGAAAGACGTATTACTACGTCATACCAAAGTGTTAATATAGAACTACTTACTGAATCACAACTGACCTGAGACCATGCACCCCTCGTTCAATTAAGGGGTCATTATACCGTGATGCTCCAAAAATATCCTTTTCGGAATTTTTCTTTTGGCAGTATAAAAACTAACTATTAGGTTCAAGGTTTGTCCATTGATGTGCTCTGCACGTTAATTCTCTACTCGCGAAATAATTACGAACCGTGGTCCGCAATAACGCTAAGTCTCCAGATTTACGATACGTCCATCGCTATGGTATTTGGAATGCTAGAATCGTACGTGTTCATAAAAAATGTGCAGTAATAAAGCAATTTCTGAAGTCCTGGTTAGGGCTGTTAGGAATATTCGAATAACTCGAATTTGATATTCGAATAGCAGTAGAATTCGAATTTGATATTCGAATCATTCGAATGATTCGGATTATTCGGATTATTCGAATTATTTCAATACTTCGTATTATTGGAACTCTTCGAATAAATTATTCGTATTCGAAATTATTCGAATTATTCGAGTAATTCACATATCCGAATACTTACAGTTCTAGAATATATTGCTTGATGTCTAGATGTCCTACCAACAATCACATCACATCCCCATGTCCGCCGACGAGGGAAAACTTCATTCCATTCCCGCAAGCATTCGATATTTAATCGGAGGAACAATGGTTTTCGCGTGGTCGCCCACGCAACTTTCACTATTCCCAGCAGATCGTCACATTATCGGGTTTGCAAATAAAGAATACGCGCGAAAAATTGTCGTGGTGCTCCCCAGCGAGCAAGCGGAACGACAAAACGACGAACGGAACCGGATACACCCTGTTACCAATCGCAACGAATGATGGATCGTGCGACACACTCTCCTTTATTGGCTTCGATGAGGCACACAGACACAGAAACCGATTGCCGCAAACTCTTTGCGAAGTAATTTTCGGAACTCTTGCCATTCGTTGCTCTTGACGTCGCTGTGAATCACAGCCGCGATATATCGAACCTGAACGATGAACTCGGTTAACAGACATTTTGTGAAATTTTGAAGGAATACTTGATAATTAGCAGGGTAAATATATGTATTTGAACGATGAACTCGGTTAACAGACATTTTGTGAAATTTTGAAGGAATACTTGATAATTAGCAGCATTAATATATATATAAGTGTGACTGTGTGAAACAATAATTTTCGCGATACTTGCTCATTTAAGTCTGGTAAACGTCAAATATTTTTCATTAAGATTTTTCACACTTGTAGCATCAAACAGTACATGAAAAACAGTAAAGGACCAAACTTCGATCGTGTTTAATAAATTTTTGATTGTATTTCTATTCCATTAAATCCCCGAGAGAAGAAAGAATTTTCGATTTTCACTCTTATCTAAATATCTAGTGTAGATCACTTCGTAAAATGGCATTTTGCAGAAAAATTCTCAATCTACTCATAATTCTCACTTGAACCATTTGAAATTTCACTTTTCTTCCCAGTTTTATTTTTTTATTATGTCAAAGCAGTTTTCCTATCATTAGTTGCTACCTATCACAAAACCTACAATGTAATCGCCATCTATATTTGTGTTCATTCTTGATTGAAATGTACTAATTTACGATATTGAACAACCTCTGCTTCTCTTGGAATTCTTACAGTATGTTCAATATCGAACCGAAAAAACACGCACACGTGGCTGGATTAACCGGCGAATATCGAAGATTTGTTCCTCAGGGGCCATTAATCTCGAGGGTAAATATACATATATTACGAAAGCGGTAACGTTCCATCGTTAGTTTATCGAGCATCGCGCCGTTGTGGTGGGATTACGTAACGAGATCATTAGAGAGCAACTATTTACATAAGGCGGTGTGTGCGTGTGCTTTGTTTCACGAAAATGGAATCCGAGACAAGAAACAGGCACTTTCTTTAAACGTGAACAGGAAGGATCATTGCTTTGATGAAGATTCGACCGAATGGCCGGGAAAATGGACGGAAAATGCAAAGAACCATAAAGTAGTGAATCGTCTATTCAAAGAGCATAAGCATTATGTGTATGCAAAGATAATGGTAATTTTTTCGTCGAGAAAACTTACTAATACTGAACATTGCTACAACGTCTGTTACTCTTAATAGTGTATGTCATTTCTGTAACATTTCGCCATTGTTCTTGAAAAAGTAGAAATCCTTGTCGAAAAATGAAATAAAACCACAATACCAGGCATAGAAGAGATTCTAAACGAAGAGAATGCAGTAGATGTGTAGTGACTCACAAATTTCCTCAGGAAATTTTATTATATTTATCCAATCACCTTATATCCAACATCTCAACTGTTAGGTCACAATATAAGAAAAAAGCCTAACAAGTTTTACACTTCATTATTATTTCGAAAGTAAGTAAACTCAAAATTATGGAAACTATATTCGTGAACGATTTTTAAAAAATATTTTGTATCGTGCACTACATTTAGAGGTCAAAGAAAATTGTAACAAATACACCTCTTGTGTCTTTTCCGCGTATAATAATATTCATGTATTACGAAACCTGTTTGAAATGTCTTTTGTCTTTACGTAGACGTCTTTTATACTTCATTATCATAAAACTAGGGATACTCTGAAACTGGCCTTCAGCTTCCCCATTCCACTGCGTCGTTTAATACTTCAGGGTTTTAATTAAAACATCGCGAACAACTAAAAAGTTCAAAGTAAGAAATTCTTTCAAGCAGGAAACGAAGGCAGCTTTTGAAAATTCAGCGAGGTCGCTGGTTTGCCAGCTTGCAACAAACATCAGACACGCTTAATCCTCGGGACCGTTTTCCGGAAGTCATCCGACGTCTGTGAACCTTCCGTGAAGGAAGACAGACTTCTTAAGTAGCTAGAAAAAGTTCCAAGTTACGTCTTAATACCTCGAACAAAGCGTATGCCAGGCGACCGTTCGCGTTGTTTTCGCGATCCGGTCTCGAGGTAACCAGAAGTTTCTCGGGAACAAGATGAAGTTTGTAAATATCTTCGAAAGCGTTCGCTCTTCAAAGGAAGTCTTTGCAAGATGCAGATAAAAATTTTATGGTAAAGAAGACTTACAGGAGATTATATTCTATTATGAAGAAAGTTACACGATTTTTAGGAACTTTCAGTCCTATTTGGAAATATAAGCATTCAGAACTTTCGTGTGATGTTTGCGAAAGTTTATGCATTTGCAGCATCCTTTAACTTGGAAAATTCAATCACGTAAAGATTTTAATAAAGTTTAATACTTTTTATGTGTTATTACTTAGGCAGTAAAGCTTCCAGTAAAAAATTCTATTGTATTTTAATTTTTAAATAACTGTCTGAAATTGTGAATTTTCATAAACTTCAGAAGTCTAATGATGCTGCAACATTGCAGTTTGCAGTTTGTGGAGATCTTTCGTGGCTTGGTTTTATTAGGGGACGTTTAAAATTTAATGGAGTCGTCGTGAGGGAAAATCAATCGGATAGTTCAGCTGTTAATTAATGTTCTCATTGATTTAATGAATAACATGATCAGGAGGATCAAGTGCAATCAGAGCACGCTTTAACTGAAGTAAAGGACAATATTACTACAGAATGATTGGCAGTCCCAAGTTGAATAATATCTTCACCATTCTGTTAGACATTATCCATATAAATTAATTCCATCGTAATGAGGACGGTTGAGTACTAGTATTTTCAACCACTTATCACGATTATTATTAACATTATCACCATTATTATAATTAAATAAATAAATATTATCCTTCACACTATTATTATGCAACTTGTTCCCAAACTGGCGGTAAACGTCGAAAGGTTGTGATGATTCTACATGCAAGAATAAGTCGAAAATGTAGAATAAAATGTTTTTGCACGATGCCTTGTTTCCGAGATAATCGAATTTGGAAGTTCGTCCAACATGCAATCAAGTCAGTAAGTGGAAGAGGAACGTGATGAACAGACACGGTAGTTGAATCCAACATGATTACACGCGTATCCAACAGACTTCCAAATTCGATTATCTTGAAAATGAAGTAACGTACGAAAAAGTTGTATGCGATGTTTTCGATTTACCGATGCAATGTTTCCACGATAATCAATTTTCAAAGTTCATTTAAAACGTGTGCATTCGCAGAGACAATAGTAGAAACGGAATGTAATCGACTGACGCGGGAACCAAATCCTATTCAATTGCACGTGTCTCCAGCAGGTGTTCAAATTCGATTGTCTCTAAAACGAAGCATCCTACGAAAAAATGTTATTCTATACATTCTACTTATTTTTTCATGTAGTGTTACATCATTTGAAATACCTTGTATAAAGTATAAGTTTTTTGGGAAAGTGAAAACTGCACTCCAATCATTTCTATTTTCGATTTTGTTTGTACGAACTTTTATGAAAGACTGATAACAAGGTTTCGTAAATACGGTTTCAAAGTGACTATACAATTCTTGTCCGACTATAACATATATTAATTTCCGAACAACAATCAAGAAACCTCAGAGGGCGGACGGAACTTCGATCCCTTACCCTAGAATGATAAATATTTACTTCTCAAAATCGATTGTTTCCCTTCCAAAAATGGTAATTATCCAAAAGAAGGATACTTTGTTTCAGGTACTCCAACGTTAAAAGGCTCGAGTGTTATAGGGCGTTGCGGAGGGCGCTTATCTTTGCGGTTCCCTGGACGTCGGAACTTCGACCCCGCACGGGTCGTTGAGCTCCACCGCGGCGCGGATCGCGTGTTTCGTCCGGAGAGCTTTTCGATCGATAAAGTCCTGTGTGAATGAGCACACCGGGACGATAGACGAGTTTCGGCGAACCCGTGGCAAGCGTGCACCGAGCGTGTCGGTTCGAAAATAATCGTGGACGGTCTTTATTGGTTCGCGCGTGGCTGCCTACCGCGACCGGGAATAATAAGAATCCATCGTCGAATAAATTTTTGAATTCCACCTACCGTGAACAACGTGATCGATAATCCACTCGCGAGGTATAACGTTCCGTGGAACGGGATTTTACGTTGTTTTCTTTGGACACCGTGATGTTATTGAATACTAGGATCGCTGGAATCTCAAGCGGGCCGAAGAGTCGTTGGATTTTGTGTTGTGTGCAAGTAAGCTCGAAGGGAACGTAAATTTTGAAGAATCGATCAAGAAGGTTCTCTCTTAATAATAAGAATAATATACATTTCCGTTTTTGAGTGTTCGGTTACTCATATGTGGTAAATGTTACAAGGAATTATTAAAATTACTGAAAGTCTGAACTAAATATTGTTTAAGGGATATTAATTCTAGAACTCCCAAGTCTCGAACAGTCACGTGAAGTCCCCAGGGGGGTTCCTAGAACGCGCACTACTTTTTACGCATTTATCCCTAAGAAATTGCTTTTTGGAAAAAGTTTTGTCATATTTGAGCATGGTATACTTTATGAACAATATAACATATTTTTTGCATTGTGTTTATATGTATATTCATGGAAGGAAATGATACTGTACGATGGAGAGTCTTCTGACAGGAAACTTGTCTGAATTTGATTAACATTGACTGCATATTCGATAAGTGCTCGTGTATTTATCTTCCAAAAGTGCACGTTTCAATATTTCAAAGGGTGTTAGATACACTCAAATGGAACAAAACATGCTCTATGATAACACGCTAGATATTTACTACTTTTAGTTTATTGTATATTATACATACCCCACAATGCATTTTTCACATAAACCGGAGTTGCCATCCATACGTACATATTAACGAAACAAACTTTGACAGTCACTACAAAATTATTAATGACATCGAATACAAATTCTCTATAGAAATATGAAAGCAAAAAGGTTAATACTATACTATCATAAAATCTAGATGAGAATCTACAAGCTTATTCTTGGTGTACGTAAGACTTCCACTATTTAGAAATTATTTTCACCGGATAATGCGTAAAAAATATATTACAGAATCTGTAGCTACGAATTCCATGTTGTTAAAACATGTAGAAAACACAATCAATTAATTTGGTTTCAGGAATTGTATACTCTAATAATAATTCGGAACAACTGAACAAGATCATTATCGAAAGCAAACATATGTCGAACGTCGCATTTACGGCCTGAATTTCTACTCGATCATAAAGCCTCCCTGTTCCCGTCACGAAAATATAACAATCGCACTTGTGATCATTTTAATAACCTTCTTTAGATCTCCATTAAAGCTCGAATACGATCTCCCTGGCAAATGGAAGACGTTACTACCGGCCAATTGTCCCGTGATCGATAGATCGATAGATCGCTCGATTTCGAACCGGAGGCGTTGGTTAATGGAGTCGCGTAGAGGGAAACCCCGACGGAATCTGTCTCTTAATCGGCGATCGGTGCCAGGACGGAACTGCAGGTCGGCCTATGCGGCAGTCGAGCCTACTGCTACACCTGTTGCGCACACACTTCGTACCTGCGCGACGAAACATTTCTCAGAAGCGTACCTACAACATGGTTTCTTGGAACGTTACACGCTTACGAACCCCATTTAATTTCCTTCGTCTATATGGTCCTCGAATTAAAGTGGCCGTTCAGATATCCGCATTGTTTTTAATTATTTCACAGAACCCTTACAAGCATTGTTACCCAGACGCTAACACTGGAATTACCGAACCCGTCAAAATGACGAATTTCAGATTTCTTATTTTATAATTACTGAAATCCTAGGGATACTTTCATCGAAATTTAGTTGTAGTCGACATAGAGATAAACTAGAGAATATATAGGGTAATTTCGAACGAGTATGAGTAACTTTGATAGACTGTTTCGAATTCTCGTATTCATCAGCGGACGTATTTCACCTGACCTTCCGTTTGCGCGAATAGGATTATTGTATATTAAAATGAGTAAATACTTACAATAATTAAAAATACTTACTTTTAGACGTAACTTTGCATCAACTTTAGGGAAATTTAATTGTAAATTTAAAGTGTATATATATCTTTATAAATCAAAGTATGATACGTATATGTATATCTAACCCAGACCATTTATGTCCAAGCCACATTATTTTATTGTTTTAGGCTTTAAAAATTTGAAACAACTCTACATTACTTATTGAAGTCTCTACTACATTATACAGATGTTCGATAAGTCAAATCTGAAAAACTTGCTTCAATAAAAATAAAAATTCAAAGAACTGTGTTGTGTACGTATAATATTACTATCACCTCCTAATAATAATGATTATAAACTAATTATTTAACAATGTGACACAATAAACAACTTTCCACGCTTTTCGTTTCACACAGTCGATCTAGTTTCGTATTCGAGACGTTCACATGCTCCGCCAATTGTCTCGAGCAGCGTATTGTCGCTCGCCCAATCTCAATCGGAACACATAGAACATACAAATACCTCGACCTGTCCCGAGTCGCGTAATTTATTCCTCGATCCAACCGCGTCTGTCAAGAAAGTTTCAGGGTTTCCACTTTCAGGGAAGGGAATTATTCGCCGGCTGCTGTCTCGAATCCCGAGTGGAAGTTAAGAAAAGTTGCAAATGAGGGAAGACTTGTTGGTAGCATCCGCAACGACTACAAGAAAGTTCGCCTCATTGCTGAGCCTTCCATTCACGACTGGCTTCTTTGTCGAATTTTCAACCAGATAGGACGTATCTTCCGGTCGAAAATATGCGATCGATTAGTGTTAAAAACACGATACACTATCTTTGATCATCTGACGTCCCGCCTTAACCCTAAAACTCCTAAGTAGGGATTAATCGATCCTACAAGTCGAAAAACTTTTCGAACTATTTTCTCTGAACTTTTATTACACATACCTAACTTGAGACCTAGCTTCTAGATATAAAATATTATCTAATAATGATTATAATTCAGAGAGGAAGAGAGTGTGCTTAAAAAAAATCGAAATAATTTATAAACAATACCTGAGAATGCATTGCCACTGAAATCTTCTCTACTTTCTACAAGATAACTAAAGGCAGAATTTTCGTTTAAAAACTGCTAAGTTGGTGCAGAAATGGCAATATTTTTCAAAACGGAACTTTATGTGTATACGAAAAATCTAATAAATCTGATTAAAAATTAAATAAAAAGTTTTGGGTCTTTTATATTCATCAATGATATAACCATGTATCGACCATTTAAAAATCGGTGAGTCACTATGCACGGAAAAATCACGCGACTTCAAGGAAGTTAAGGAATATTAACCCCTTGCCCTATAAAATCGAGTCAGACTTGTGTTGACGATTTGAAAATCGATTCAACAAGATAGAATATTATACGGTTTTCTTCGAGTCGAAGTGAAGTACCGGCTGGTATTAATATATAACTTTTACAATAAAAGTACAGTTGCGATAAATATAGAATTCCTTTCGATTCTGGGAAATTATTGATAACAATATAATCCGGGAAACTGCAGACGTCAGGAAAATCATTGGGCAAGTGGTTAATCATACATCGAAGATCATACAAACCCTTCCAAAGGCGTGTATATACCGCACATTTAATTAAAAAAAAAAAGGGGGACACGTTTTCGTCCAAGCTTTCTAATGGACTCAAAAAAAAAATCTCTAACCGTGCAATAAACCCGTGTCAGCGACCAGCACGATCGATTGGGCTACTCAATCATCTTCACGGCAAAGTTGCGCAATAATTCGCGCGCTGGAACACGACTGGCACACGCGAGAAAATTGGCGTATAGGCGGAATTCGGTGAACGGCCGAGCATATTCGTTCGTGCACCGCGATTCCAGCGGTGGGGGCCGAATCCACCTGTAATTACGCTGATCCCGCGACCGTATGCGGAAAACGTGGGTAGCAGGGGGATGGCCACGCGAACGACGAGTTTGCACGAAACCGGGCCGTAATCGTCGATGCGCCTGAAACCGCGGGCCGAGGCTAATTACGCTTTCGACGATACGAAAAAAATTTTCTTTCCAACGCTTTCCCCGCTCGCCGTACAAAGGATGGAATTTCGTCGGGCCGTTTTTCGTGTTTCATTAGTCCCCGCACGTGGTGCCTGGAATGAATGAAGTTTTCGCGCTTTGAATATTTCCGCGTTAAATGAATTCTGCATTTTTTCCTCGTACCTCTCGGAACACGAGGATAACCCATCCTTTTTTTTCGTGTAGCATGTTTAAAGTTTGAAAAATATGTTGGGCTCTCGAAACTATGGACTTTCGTCGTTATGGAATTTCTGTTGGTAGTTGGATAATGATTTTTTTTAAAATAAATCTGTCCTTGCAGTTTAAAATTTGGTTGGATGAAATATTTAGTGGGTTGGAATATATAGATCATGGTTTCCAAAGATTTTTTGGCTTTTTTCGATTACCATCACCTTATCAAAATTTCCAAGTATAGTGCATGTCACCTTTGAATCTTAAATAGTTAAATTGAAATTAAAGAAAATTAAATAACTAGAACCCCCCCTCAGATTTCATCTAAGCCCACCGTATCGCCCACTTTTGGAACCTATGGTATAGATCAGGGATGGCAAATAAATGGCACGCGTGGAAATATTTGAAATACTTATTGATATCACAATAAATTTCACCATATATTGACACGTAGATCAAATCTTATTTACCATCCCTGGTGTAGATACATTATCCACTACGTAAAAAGACTCGAGACTTTCTCTAAAGAGTTAGTACCGCACGTACTAGACAAAAATCTAGTGGATAGACTGCAAAGATTTAAGCCATCAGACCTGCAGAAACGATTTGACTAGAATAAACCAAATCTTAAAAATAACAAATCCAGAGAACAAAGCATCCATGGATGCTTATTCTGAATTGTATATTAATGCCCCTTCCTGTTACCATAAAAATGATCTATTATTATTTGAACAACAGATTATAATTTTGCAGTCTATGTCGTTAATAATAAAAGAATATTCGCTAGTAATAACTTTGGTGTCTAATATGAGATGATATGCACATATGTCAGTCAATTAATCATTGCAAAAACTACACTCCTCTTTTCACTTCCACGTCCTAACTGTCCGATCACATTTTGTCACTCACTTAACTGTTTAGCGCAGCCTTTTTCCTAAGCTATTTGGACTCGTTCGCATCTTCTTACAAAGTTGCACATTCACTTTTTCACGAGAATCAACTGTAACGCGCTCCCTTCTACAAAACCCCTTTCGACGCACTGTTGGCCAATTGCTTTCGATTTTCCAATAACTTCCTTCCGACTCTACTGCCTTCTGAAACCATCAAAGAAGACTGCGACCAGGACCACCTTACTTCGACCCCCGAGATTTTTAAACCACTCGTAAACGCTCCCTCCCCTCCCCCGTCGTCGAACCGAACAACGAAACAATTTTATATCCAAAGCCAGGAACAGACCACAGCGTAGTTAACCGCGACGGTCTCTCGTTTTACGGCTCCCCTTGAAACGAAACTCGTGTGCCTGGAACGAGGCCGATAAACCAAAGATATTCGCGTAAATCAACGTATATCCCCCTGGCCTGTCACTCTCCAATCACGTGGTCCCGCGAGGAAAATCGTCGGTAACTGGTATACTATCGTAATGAGGGACCGCGTCGCAGAATGGTCGATTATTCTAAAAATTAGTACAAAAATCAGTATTACTTGAAAACTTACTTTGTTGGTAAATAATTGTATTAAACATACTTCTTAAGCCTTTGCACTCGACTGTCGCCTTTGAGACGACAAAATGAATGGAAAATTAGAAATTCCGAGTGCAAAGGGTTAATCTTCGTACATAAATCTATCATTCCTGTCAAGTAAGGCCTAAACGTTGGCATTGAGCATGACAGCTTTTTTTAATGAAAATTACTATGAGGCCTATTATTACGGGGTTCGACGTAATACAAAGCGTATGAAACAGATTTTCCAAATTTATTCAAGAGATAACAGTGCACCGACGTGTGTCTGAGAAACTCCTGTGCTGGTCAAATGGCCAAAAACCATTCTGACCACCTTCAAGTGCTCGAGGGCACTTCAGCTAATTTGTGACTTTCAGCTTATAGAACTAAAAAAATATATTATTCTACGATTATTCTATTATATGCAATAAGAAACAAATCATTCCAATACGTACCAGTATTCTTGTTAAAGGATATTCCAAAACCGCGTTGTCTAAATAATTCGTTGATTATGGTCATAGTTTAAAGACAGATTTCCAATTTTTCAACAATTTGGAACATATTCTCATTTCAGTGGAATAGAAAAATTATTATTAAAATTGAAATAACTTGCAATTACTTCAATTTGTTCAGTTATAAATTAGATCAAACAGAAAAATAACTTGTCAGTTACACGTATCAGATACTAATAAATAAAATTCTTCAATTTATAGAATAATTCTTGTCATGTTTGTCTCATTTTTCAGAAGAGTCGATTACTCTGCGTCGTCCCGTTCGGTGAACCAAACCGGCGAGATTTATAGGGTCAATGCTTTTTTTTTTGTTTATCGGAACAGTTCCAGCGGTCCGTGCCGCTTAAACGACGGGCGTACCGGGAAGAAAAACACGGAAACGATGGACGCCACCGAGGGGGTCTTCTCGTTTGTTTGCTAAACGAATTCACTCGGTTGGGAGTGGGCTACTTCGAGGAGGGTGGAGGGTGTGTAACTTCATTTCAGGGGCGTGGACACGTCCCTCGCGAACGAACGTGTCGCGAGCAATTTCCATTTCGTGGATTTCGCGAGAACGGACAGAAAATCTGTCCAATTTACAAATTTGAAAACTTTCGAATTCTCGAAGTTTCCGCTTCACCGTCTGTGCTTAGGGGATTATCCTCTTATTAGGTCGTCGGGGAAGTTCGTGCTACAGTGACTTCGTACGTTTAGGGTCGTTAAGGAATTTTGAACTTTGACTTGTGATTGGGTAATGAAAGTAGCGTTTTTGATGTCTGGTAATATAAATTGATCGGAACTGGTCAAAGCGAATAGGATGGCTAACAGATTCGTTTCTGTATTGGGTTGTGCCATATGAAATTTCTGTTTCTATACGTGACGAATTTCGAAGCATGACGACTTCAAATAATTCGTTAAATTATTTTCTGTACGAAAAAATGTTTCACACAGAAGTTGCATGGTTTCCAGGGGGATACATAGCATTGGCGTAACTAGGTAGTCCAGAAGTTATGGGAATATATTAAAACAACATTCGTCAATTGGTAAAAGTCAGGGGACCTGGCCGCCCCCAGAAAAAATTCTAGTTACGCCAATGATACATGGTTCTGTAATCGATTTATTGTTAGTTTGCATTTTTATCGAGATATGAAGGTCACTTGCAATTTCTTAAATAGAATGCCTAATATTTATTCTCGTATTCAGATAAAATATCAAATTCTGCGTAAGGGTGTTTGGAAAAATATTTACCGAACTACGTGTTTGTATAAGACATTAAAATATTGACTGTCCAAATTTTCACCATTGAAGTGGAACGTTTCTTCATATAATGTGACGACGCCAGTCGCCATAGTGCTCCCGGATCACAGCCCTAACAATACCGACTGACGTCGATTCTTCATTGTCAAGAGGCAAAACATCCAACGTATAAAACTACATTACAATTCCGTGAAAAGTCGTAGAAAAATTCCTCCTAAAAACCGCACGAAAACGTTGTTGTATTCCGGCACCCCAGCTTTTTCCGAGCATCGAAAGAGGGGACACATAAGAACGAGCGGAGCCGAACAGCCCGGAGATTCGAATGGTTTCGTAAGACGAGCGTTTTTTTGTGTTAACCATTCACGCGTAATTTCCGTCGTCTCGCCTCGACGGGGTTCCACGGTGATATTTCATCCGCCAGACGAGCGTTCCCATTGACGCTCACGAACGATAATCCGTCAGCAGGCAAATCGTATTCGAATAATCATTGAATAAATAAAAGTTCTCGAGCAGGTCGTAAAAATCCCCGAGAACGAAGGGACCGACGAACGTTAATTTTTTTTTTTACCTGGACCCGAGTGCGTTTTATTTTGCTGGCTAAGGGTAGGACAAAAGTGTATTTAAACGCGCAGAGACCTTCCCAGCTTCCGGGAATTTCATTTGCATGCAGATTCCAGGTGCATTAAGTGTTCTTCTTTATCGCGACAATAATGAAGCGTTACTGGTTCCTATTCTGTAGTTCTGGCCACCGTAACACAAATTCACGATCTTTTAAAAGGGTACATGTGTATTAAATGGGTGAAATGAACGGTTTGTTTTCGGTTGGATCGAAGAACGACCATAATACGAACCATTTCCACGGCTTGCAATCATTTAGGTGGATATAACGCGTATTTTAAAATCAAGAAATGTCGGAAATGTTGGAAATTAAGTGAAATACAGTGTGGCAAAGTTCAGTTGTACAGGATGGGCAATAATGGGTGGTACACCTGAACATGAATTTATTACCTGCATTGCTGCATGCAAAAATATTTCGAAAACGGAGAATACCATTTTTTAGAGAGATAATCGAATTGAAAGTTCGTCCAATGTTTAGTCAAGTTAAAAATTAGTAGAAAAAGAACTGATTAACAGACGCCGTAGTTAAATCCAATACGATTGCACGCGTTTCCAGCAGACTTCCAAAGTCCATTATTTCGGAAATGAAGTAACGTACGAAAAAGTTTTATTCGATGTTTCCGATTTACTAATGTTTTGTTTTCACAATAATCAATTTTCCAACTCCATGTAATACGTATGCATTCGCGCGGACAGCAAATAGAAGAAGAATGTAATGAACAGACGCCGTAGTTAAATCCAATAGGATTGCACGCGTTTCCAGCAGGTTTCCAAATTCCATTATCTCCGAAACGAAGTAACAAGCGGAAAAGTTTTATTCTATATTTTTCGATTTACTTTTGCACGTGGAGCAATCTCCTGTCCTGGAGGTCTGTTTTTCTAACATTAATGTGAGAAATATATCGTTGTATACGTTAATTTTCTATTAAACTTTATTTGTCTTTTTTTTTCTATTAAACTTTATTGTGAAAAATACGCAAAATTAATGTTTATCTGTTCTCCTCGAACCCAGAAATACGACTCAAAAATTTGTTCACGGAAGACTGTCGCATTTATTCGATTGAATTACATACGTACTGAACTCCGAATTTTACTTTAAAATAAGAAAAAATTATCCCAAAAGAATGCCAAACCAAAAAACACCGAAGATCCATAAACAGATATCTAATCAAAATTTTTGCATTCAACTGTTATTTCGAAAGTGTGTCAACGATTTACAAGAAAAAAAGAAACAAAATTATTGTAGTTACAGAAGTTGGAACCGAAAAGGCTAGCTAAGACATCAATCGTTTTATAATCCGTAAATGATCCCCAGAAATCTCCCCTCTCCCAGAGTTCACTTCCTCGGAGATTGGTCCGTGGCAACCCCATCTGAAAACTGCAAGTTCCCAATCATCCCTCACAAGACTAAGTAGTCCAAGCCAGGAAACTGATTAAGGAACACCGTAAGCCAAACTTATTTCTGCCACGTAGTGCACACAGAAATCTTTATTTTAAGCGCGTACTTCACGCGAATTCTGGCGAAACTTCTGACGGTAATCTAATTAGTTAAGACGTTTACTTGGCGAATCACTAATGGGAAGAACGTGATACGTTTCACCCACGGTGCTGGTGACATATGATATTCTGATATTATTTAAAATAAAGCTTTTGTCACTTTGCTTATTGAATGATCGTTGTACATTAAACTTTGAAGAAAAATCAGCTTGTGGTTACAAATCTATTAAAGATATTAAAGTATTAACATAATCATTATAGAAAGAAAACATACAGATTCGATTTCGTTCGGACCAATAACAATTTACCGAAAACGTTATCTCATAAGTCTTCTACATTCCCCAGCACTTTTTCAACATTCTCGATATTACACGGAACAGATTCGCGAATGAAATTTATTTCATCCAATTATCGCATGACATTCGTCAGAGTTAATGAGACCACTTTGTCAGTAACACCGGATTTAATGGAGATCGTTCGTTCCAGGACGAGCAATTTTCTACGTCCATCGAAAAACATGTCTACCTCTCCTTCCCGATATTGCAGCCGTAATAAGAATCGACGAGAAATAAAAATGGAAAACAGTTCCCAGCCGACGTGGCTCATTTGCCTCGCCAGTGAAGAAATCGATATCACGCGGATAAATCATATTTGTAGAAGGGGGAGCACGAGTGTCACTGAACGAGCAATTTGAAATCTCTTGAAAACAAAAATGCGAAGGAGGCACACCGTTTCCGATACGTCTTCCACGTATTCCCGTTGGTATTACAAAAAAAAAAAATGAATATCGATGTCCCAAGCGATGCAACGTAAAGTAATCCGTGTATCATCGAAAGCTAAAACAAAAAATAAATGCTCCGCACTGCAACGTCAGGGGAATAACTTTGCAAATATTTTCCTTCGGAGATACATTCGATCAACAGGAATTGAATAAATTCTGTATGAATGTACTTCCGTTGCTGTTCGAGAGATTCAACTCACTTTGTGATCTAATGGACGTTGAGCAAATAAATTCCGGTAACTATAAATAATTGTGTTCATGAAAATGGAGCTGAAGGTTAAAAGAAATTCAGTGAGCATCGCTGAAAGTTGTGAAAATACCGGATGTCTTTGTATTTGTGGTGATCGGTTGCGAATAGTGTTACTTTTGATTTGATGGAAATTATGAATATTTAATTGAAAATTCGGTGAAAATTGAATTATACACGATTTGTTACTATGGTTTCAGATGTTGTTGCTGAAAGTGATAATTATGATTTGTCGCTGTAATACTTTATCGAAGTATTAGTACAATCCAGAAGAAAGTGAGTTTTCATTGAATATGTAAGTCGAAACTGTAAAGTAACTTTATATGAGGCTTTGAGTTTTATTACATCGTTGTTGAAACATTACGCCGTACGCGTGCATTTAAGCACCATTTAGCTCACGCGTCTGACTGTTACAGGTTATATCCACTTATATTGTTGTTTGTAAGCATTGTCAGTGACAATGAATTATTTATTTTCTACAATAATTTCATGTAAATTAATGGAAGAAAACAAGGTCGATGAAATACAAACATCGTATCACGATCAATATTTACTTCAAGTAGAAATGGCATATAATGGTCAGACATTACATAAACCCCCAAACGCACTGCTCGACAAAATTTCCAAACACGAATTTTTGAAAAACCACATCTCGCGTGAAAAATTGTTGCTATCTATACTCGATTTATTTTTTACGTAAAATCATCCTTTTCTTGACTAAAAGAACCATTCGGAGGTACCTTGAACATCGTACGATGTATTTTTAAGAAGGAAAAAGATAAGTGATTCTAGACTTTTGACTGGCAGTGTGCATTTATTCTCGGTCAATTTGTTTATCTTGCTAGCAGAATGTTACCACAAGACATATTTTCTTTCATCCTGAATCAAGACTTCGAAAACATACCGTTACCCTGCTTACAATTGATTTCGGCTGGGAATATTCCTAAGGAACGTACAGACACTGATTCCTATTGAAACACATCACTGGGCAATAATTATTTATCCTTCTCTGTCAACACTCCATTTCCATTTCTTTATTGATTCTGTAGGTTGAGAATTTTACTATTGTAAAACGATTTTTACCTGAGTAACGTCTGTGTTACAAAAAAACTAGTTTGTATCTCACTAATCACTATTTCGTATTTGTACATTTATAGCGCATTCCTAACTTGCAAAACGTACTGAAATAAACATTCCAATAAAGTTTAATACTATTTATATATTGCTATCAACCTACTAAAGCCTGTAGTACAGGAAACAAAATTCTCTCCAATGTTGACATTTATACAAGGTGTCCTACTTGTAATAAACATCTAGATTACTTCCGCTGCTATTGGAAGTAAGAAAAAATGACTAGCAGAAGTTTATATGGTTTCAGAACGTGCATCTAGCGATGATGAGAAAAAAGTCTCCCTAAGGTAATCTTGAAAGTTATATTTGCCTTTACACTGTGACGTTGCAGTTACCATTAAAAGTTTAACGACCTCTGACATCATGGCTTTTAAATGACTTTGAATCTTATCTTTTATTAGTATAAAAAATTGTGAATTTCTATAAACTGCTGTTGTCTAATGATCGTTAGTGTCGACCCCAGTTTTGCCCAAAATTTGTATGGAATGCTCCAATTTCTGAATCACGAAACGGCAATCATAAAATAAATCCTCAATTATCCAAGTCTCCCAATTTCGTTACCATATTGCTATATTTGCATCAATCTTCGAAATTTTGTTGAAAACTGTTCCAATCGAGATACCCGACATCGCCACGCAAATGGACCATTTCTTACGATTCCCTTCACGCGTCGATCAGCCGGAAGAAGCCATTTTTCCGCGCCCACCGTCGTACATTTATCTCGTGTACCGTCAATCTCGATCCGACTCCAGCTAGAGAATTTTCCGCCATCACGGAAAATCGCCGCGTTGAAAGCCAGGGGAGCGTGAAAGTTCGAGGAACGTTCGTTAACCGAAACACCGTTCGCTCCATTGTGTGAAAGACCGTGAACGGAGGGCGCGCGCCTTATCGCGCGTAGAGGCGTCACCGAAACTCCCGCTTAACGGGCAGCGACGAGTGATTCATGTACCGTTTATCCTTAAACAATTTTTTTTCTGTCGTGACGCCTCTGGAGTTTACGCGCGGATTCGAGAGATCCTTGGAGATGTTTCGAGGAGATAAATCGGTATCCTTCGCAAGACTTTTCTTTCAGAAAAGAATCTTGTAATTGAAGCCAGTGATGGAAAAAGGCCACCTAAACCAATTTTTTAATGGTAAAAGCAATATATATACTGTAAACGAATAACCTCTATTTTAGAACGTTTGAAGGATATTTTATTATACTTTTAAAAAAAATTGGCTTTCATTGCATTACTTTTCATTCAGTGATACTGTAATGAAAACTTTAAAGTCAATTTTTTTAAAGTGGTGTTTTAGCATATGTACCTTTTTTCCATCAATGACCTCAATTATGTTTTCTCAATACAGTGAAATTCTTCGTTACCCAAGTTGGCTAATGAAGATATACTTTTCCACTCGTCGATTCGTGTTCCATTTCGAACTGGCGGACTCGACGATCAGAAGATTCATAATTAGACTGCGAATTTTATGCATTTATTGCCTATAGGGGTCCGTAATTCCTACATTTGCTCTTCTCTGTATAAATTGCATTAGAAAATACCATTTGGCATAAAAATTCGCAGTCTATTCATAATCACATTGCAGTTTAATCAGGGTACGTAAGCTCGAGCAACGATGGTGAGTTAATTTGATTTCATCCAAACCTGCCTTTCGTCTCTGGTTATCCATGTTTTTCAACGGTTGTCGGCAAAATGGGTCATCGTTCGATGGAAACAGTGCGAGGGGTTTGATCGGGCGGAACGGAGACGGATCAACGATTTCACTAGTTGGGCTGGATATAAAATCGCCATCGTAATATAGTGGGCACCGATGACGCATCCCGTCGAAACGTCAGAACCACGTGGACATAATTTTCGGACGGATTTTCGACGTGTATGCGCGCTCGTGTCCTGCTTTTAGCTCCGCGTCGTAGTTTGTTGTATTTGCGGAACTATCCACTTGAATCTGTGTACACGCAGTCCCGCGTTTCATATTGGCCGGCGGTGGGCGTTTTATACACTATAAACCGTGTATATTCCGAGAAAAACGCGGTTGGCTCCAATAGCACGCAATGAAATGCTCGGTTTTCGAGGTGCATCCTCTTTGTCGTTATTGTAGACGTCGGGTATAAGAGTTGGAACGTATTGAGGTAAGCTGGTAACTATACCTCATTTAAAGTAAGTATAAAGAAAGATAGGTGATGACTAGACTCCGGATTTTATGCATTTATAGCCGATAGGGTATAAATTTTGTGTAATACAATAGAGAAAAAACTTTCGTCGGATGTAAAATGTTTTCTACTTTATTTTGAAACCAATAAGGTATTTAAGAAAATAAAGAAATTCCTATCTTTGCTGTTGTCTTAAAAAATTATTTTCAAAAATGTCATTTTGCATAAAAATATACCTTGGCTTAGGAGGGCAATGTTTTGGTTATTTTTAGTGACTCTTCTTGTCAAACCAACCATAGATTTGTGGATAGAAATGTAAGGAACAATAGGAAATGTTCAGAGTTAATGGTCGTCACAGCTAAAAAATAATTAAGCACACAAGTACACGTTTTCAAAAATAAATGAAACACTTAAAGGCTTAAGGGAGGAAACAATTCCTACATTTGTTCCTGTTTTTATGAATCACTTGATAAAATGTCATTTAGCTTATTAATTAAATAAACCGCAATTTAATGATCACCTCCTTCGCAATCCTTTCACACGAACAACCATATGTTCCGGACAGTTTGGGAGATACCCTAATAATTCTTCGAGGACAAAGCCCTGATTCCCTTCTTTCTCCTCGCTGTCAATTCACCATCCTTTCCACCGACGCCTGCAAATCTATTACGCAACACGGGCGTATTATTCTCATAGTAAAGTTCGATTTATGGGGCAAACAGCCCTTCCACCTTCCCTGCGAGGGAGATGACTCGTATATTTTCTTCTAGCGAGTTCTCGATTTCCCAGCAACGAGAGCTGGTCGACAACGGTGGGTAACAGAAAGAGAATAAAAAAAAAAAGAAGAAATAATATTTGACGTCCAAGCGAGGGAAAATTCCAGCGTTCGATCCGCTTCGATAGACAGGGTTTCGTTTGTTTGCTTATTTATTCCACGTGATCCACACGGGAAAACCAGCGAACGCTCGAAATTCTCTGGTTTCAAAGACTGGACCTTACCGTATCGATCCACTGAATCTGATCCACTGAATTTGATCTACTGAGTCTGATCCGCTAAATCTGATCTACCGAAATTTTACTGTTGGATGCAAGAACAGCCTCAGGATATTTAGGTCCTTTTTGCACGAATCGTATAATTAGATTCCTTATTTGTTTGCACCAATACTGACTCGACTCATTGCATTAGGTATACTTAACGAGGGTGACTAGTACTTTCTCGTTGTTTTTTATGCCTATATTTTTTCAATATTATATATTCTATAAAATATTAGGTATAGATTAAATAAATAATGAAAAATGATGTTGAAAAGAATATTGTCATATATGTTTCTTCATTTTACATAATAAATCCCTGAAACGACTATAATTAAAATTAATTTCACTGATCAAATTTATTACATAATTCCAATTTCAATAACGGACTACAATATTGAAATATAAAATTTTTATATTATTACAGACAATGTTACAATAACTTCACTCCAATTTCATAATGTTTAGAGACATTTTTCTTGAAACTGACTTATGACACTGAGGCCCTTCTCGCACCCAACGGTAGAATTACAATATTTTGCGCTATAGACGACGCAATTTCCGCCAGGCTAGCCATCACTCATTTGAAATTCGATTTACCGTAAACTCGTATAATCCTGCAAATTTTGAATCTTGTTCCAAGCATGTTTTATTGATCAGCCAATCGAATAAAACGAAATTCGGTTTAATGAATATTCCGTGTCAGGGATATAACGACACGTGTAAATCTGTCAACGGATATTTCGCAGCGGCAGTTACCGGGGGATAACAATAAAATACCGTTTGCAAAATACCATGTAACGTTTGTTAGTATGGATCCATTGTCGAATAAATTTCCGATGCGTTTAGCGAGTACACGTGTACCGGATTGTACGAATCTGGCGAAACAATTGAAGGATATAATTGTTCGGTTTGTAAAAGTAATTCTTACAAATTGAATAAAATTTTTCCATATAATCCTCCATTTTTGAGATAATTGAATTTCCAAAGTTCGTCCGGTGCGTCTGCGCTTGAATATCGTATTCCTCGTGTGTCTATTCTTTATTGATTATTGGTACGTATATTAATGCTCATAAACATTGGCACTTTATGATATTGTTGGTTTTCCATAATAATTTCATAGAAATTGGCAGCGAGGAGATCGTAAAACCAATGGGAAATGAGCAATAACGTACACTCGACGGTATCGATAGTCGGTAGTAAACTCAGTGGAGCTATAAACTGAAGCTTGTTTCGACGGTTTCACCCAACTAGGGTCCTTAGACCCAGAACCATTCTCAGCAGTTCCATTAGGGGGCTCATGCCACATCTACGGTCGGTTTTTAATTTTTTTACCATCAACAAACTCTAACCTTATCTTTCCTAAAAGTAGTTGTGTAAATTTATAATATTTTGTTGTTTACCACTTCTCCACCAAACCCCTCAATTTTCAGAACTTGGGCCTACTTTGTGGATACGATGTAGTGAATTTGTAAAAATAGCAGTCTAAGGAGTTTCTAGGAAACCCTAGACAATTTCTATTTTATGGTTGAACGCAATAAACAGAGAAACGTAAATTGCACAATGAGAATAACAGGAACAGTAGCAAAGTGGAGATTCGCTTCGTACGATCCTCAAAGGGCTTTGAAGTCGACCCTTTTCAAATGTTTGTGAAGAGGGTCATTTGGAGGTGTAAAAGATGCTTCATTATGTATAACAATAAGAGAAAACGATCAAGAAAGAGAATTCCTGGGCGTCATTAGTAGACTGTGCACGTTTATGCAAATTCAGATATTTATAAGTTATTTTACAAGATATGCAGTCAAACAAAAATTCCTTCACTTCATTCGATATTCCATCATCTCCCAGATAACATAGAAACCTCCTTAAAAAACTAGCAACTAACTTTCTAAACTCTAAATTCTAGACAGTATACCATAATTGCATAAAATTCGTAGTCTAGTCATTAATTGTAAGTAAAATAAATTAATTCTTTTAATAAACTGTCATCCTATTATGTATTATTAAAATATAGTAGAATCTCTAGTGAAGAATTCAAAATTCTGTCCGACTTTAATTTTTGATATTAGCATCGAAAATTGTGAATTTGCATAAGCTTCCATAATCTAGTCATTAGCGAACAACCCTCAAAAGATGATGTATCGATAAATAACGAAGATAATAAAATACAGTTTACTGGATTAAATCGCACAATATTCAACGAAAAAAAGAAAGGAAAAACAGCCACGTTCCTTTATCTCCTATTTTAGAGAACTCATTTCCCGTCTAGCTTCGACAGGATTATTTAAATCTCCAGGTAGCTCTTTATTTCCTACAATTCTCAGTCCTCTGTGTTCGCCGCTCAGTTAGGAAAAAAATAGGAACGAGATTGAAGAGACTGCAATAATCGTCGTTACTAGCAATCCCATTTTTAATACTGGCGAATCCTTCGAAAATGGTGTCCCACGAAAGCATTTTCGCGTGGTGCGTGTCTGGATCACCGTTGCACGGGAAACTGCATTTCCGTAATGCAACTACGTGCCCGCCGTCGATGTCTCTCCTTTGCGAGAACCCGCGTGCCCGCCCGGAGATGCCATTATACCCCATTTGCATGGGAATCCGTCTCGATAACCCTGGAAAATTTTAATATCCCGCGCTTTGAACCCACGGAGATTTAAATGTACGATATCTGAAACCCGAGTACGGTGGTCGAGCCCAGGATGGAAATGATCTGAGTATTTTAAACGGAATTACTTCCTTTCTAACCCTTTGTGGACCAATGTCGTTATACAGGTAGTTACCTTGTATGTCGAGTATTCTGCACCTGAATTTCTGGTTCACATCAGCGTATTTTCACGGTGGTTTTTTGTGACAGACAAAAACTAACAATTTGTTAAACTACCGTTAAAATCCCTTTTTTGCAACAGTGCACTGAACGGTATCTAAAAAATCGCACCTAAAAGAAAAATTCGGTATTATACATCTCGATGATATAGAAATAAAAGCAACAACGTATTTCACTATACACAGTATACCTTTGTACAGAAAAACTTCTGAGAGTCGTCCATTTTTGTAGCATTCTGAATGAAAAAGTCCCCTTAAATTTCAACTTACAAGTTCATCCCGACAGACACTGCAGCCAGAAAAAAAGAAACTAGGACCGGAGAGTGTTCAATTCAAACGACACGAGGCCCTGGCGCAGTTGGCTTTAAAGACTACCGAAACATAAAGAATCCCCACGGCACGATGAAAGGAGGGTAGGGGGTGGAACGAGAATTTAATGCCCAGGGTTTTCATCGCGAAAGAAACCCCTCGACGAGGCTAGAAAGGAGAACAGATACGGTTCGCGTGGCTTAACCTCGGTCGTTAAAGCCGCCGCTGTCCACTCGGTTTCGTGGGTATCGTGCACACGCAATGTCATCCATCTTCCGTGCCACGGACGTTTCGAAGATCATCCTACGTTCTATCTGAAACCTGAACAGACACCCTTTCGCTTTCGGGAAGCTTTCCCCGACTGGTAAGGTGATCTCTGTTATCCCGGAAACGGATCAATCATCGCGGTAGCATCCTCCTCTCAGGCAGCGTACAGCGAAACCCGAGCCGGGATCATTAATCATGAAACCCTGTAGTGTATTCTCCGGGCTTCGACACAATTGCACGTTAATTAGACATTCCTTTGAGGCGTTCGCGACTGTGTTATTCGGTACATAAGCGAGTCTGATTCGTATTCCGTTCTCAGACTGGTTGAGACCGTTTTGTGGGACTTGGAGAAACCAATGAGAAACCGTGGAGGATCCTCTATGGCCTGGTTTAATTCAAAGAAGATTCTCCTGCAAGGGAACTTGACATATCTGGTGGTTAATTAATCAGTATTTGAGTGGGTGGTAATTTACGGAACTGTGGAATTTACGGAGTGGTTGTTTAAGAATATTGTGATAGATAACAGGTGAGACTCCCTTCTGGAATCGTCTAGCCTTCGCTCGCATCTATCACTCGGACGTTCACTAATCGCCGAAACGTTTAGCCGTGTGATTCCATTCGGTACACTCTCCGAGGTTTTTTCCACCGAGGGTGATCGATCCTTCTTCGTTAGCACTTGGCTCGATTAGCAAACAAGAACGACTCTCGCGTATATGCGATGGCGCGACCCTTTTTGAGCGGAATGAAGTCTCTTGGGTGGTTTATCTCTGCAGTGACTAATCAGCCAAAAGGAAGACGTGAAATGTTTTCAAACTAATTACTTTCTGTTATATGTATACATACACAGGGTGTTCCACCTAACGTCAGCACTTTAAATATCTCAATTATTTTTATGAGAGAAAGAAATATGAGCGGGACATATTACTTGATTGGGAGGGGCAAATACTGTGATAGGTAAATAATCTCAAGGTCATGTACAATTTTTTTCATCGTGGCCTAATAGTTGAGGTCGAGATCAACCCAATGACCTACAATAGTATGACCTTCGTGTGACCTTGAATACGAAAAATCCAGAAATATATGGGAACAGATTTAAGTAATAAAATAATTACAATACGAAATATCTGGTGAAATATTGTATTTTATATTTTTGTACCCAGAATAGCACGAGGAATAGATTTATCTAAAAGCAACTCGTATAGTTCCATTTAAACGAAAGTGCAATTGCAGTATCTAGTGAAAAAAATAATACAGCAAGATGATAATAGGGCTTAAAAAGCAATGCAAAATTTTCCTCCATCATTTTTTTCTAATTTCTCTTAGAACAGATCTATAGTCTGGTCCAGTTATTAGGGTCACCCTTATTTAGGGTGTATTTGAAATGATGCAAATGTATTAAAGATAGACAATAGCATATTAATATAATATCTATTCAATGAATTATTCAAGGATTGTATGGAACTATTCAGATACAACGAAAATCTGGAACAGCATTAATTAATTTGAAACATCTTTGTCAAGTACAATTTATTGTTACCTGCTATGGCTGGTCATTACTGGCTGTATCTACTTATTTTCAGAGACCACTAAACAAAACTTTACTCTGTGTATTTTTGTCAAGCTTACCAAGAGATCATTGGCGGGATACCTTCAATTTCTACGTTGCAATTTAAGCGACAGTGAACACACGGCTGAACTAGATTCAGTTTGGGACTCCAATGTAAACTGTGAGTACGATGTGGAATAATACGTTCTCCAATAACCGTTGGAAGTATCGGTTCGGCGATTTGTAGCTGGCAAATCGTTCAAAATTAATATCAATAAATACCGTGAAGCAAACAGTTTGTATATGAGAAATACTTTTCACTGTGTATTATTCGAATAAAATTCTGCCCAACTCTGTTACCAGGACAACCAACATTCCATTACCTATGAAATAAAGAACAATACATCCACCACGACAACAAAGATGCGGTCGCAAGAGACAAACATTTCCTGTCCCCAAAAGATCGAACGCGTTTCGAGGAAGCACGCGTCACCTTGAAAGCATCGCTTCGAGACCGCCCCCACGTTTCCTCTCTCCCTCTCTCTCATCAATCATTTATCAGCTTACCTCGGCCACCAGTCGGAAAGTCCATTATCACCGCGAGCATCGATGTCCGATCAAAGCGCGGAAATATGTGCGGGCACGTCTCGATAGTGGTTGTGGTGGTGGTCGGTACGGTTTCATTGCACTGGTGGGGTGAGGTGATCGATCCACGGAACATTGCGTTTCATTGTGATCGCCTCGACGAGGCCTCGTTATTGCTTCAAGGACCATTTCGTTTCGCCTCTCCAAACAACGAGAGCGGAGAGAGCCTCTCGTCGGCATCGTCCTCGAAAATTGTTCGACGTAGAACCGGCCCACACGTCCGTTCCATCGATGGTCCGATGATCTTTCGAAATTCCCGCGCTCCGATCGTGATGCATCGGTTGTAATTCCGCGCGATCAGGTTAATTAATTATACCTGGCTTTCATGCGACCACCACCGTGACGAGCGCATTGATTTATATGTATACTTTTTTTTTTGCAGGGGAATTAGAGTTTCGAGACGCGTTCTTGTATAATTAACGAGTAACGGAAACATTGTGTCAACCGGAAATAATTGTTTTTTTCATGTTTTCCGTCGCGTGATACAGCGACTCGCGCGTTCGTTCGCGAAATAACAATTGAGTGTAGGGTAAATGTCCCAACTACTGTCATGTTAAGATTCTAGCGCGACTTTATTTAATCATTTCAGGTTTAACCCTTCGTGGACCATGTGAAAATAGTTTTACACATTAAATATGAGTAATTAATTAATAGTTCATTAAAATCTGCGAGCAATCCCAATGTCCTTATAACCATCATCTCAAAAATTAAAGTAATTATTACATATTTTAACAATTCATTTTGTACAATAGATATAGTTTGACTAGTAAATTACGGATTTTGACGCTCAAATTGCACTTTGATTTTCTAAAATGAATTTTTAAATACCAGGTACATACAAGAACATGTACAATATTTCTTTATATTTTTGTAAATCAAAGTATCAATGTAATAATAAAACATTTTCTATACAATTCCTTATATCTTACGTGTTAATTAAGTAAAACAAGTAAACGATGTATTCAGCCCACAAAAGTGGTACCCCGCCAAAAAGGGAATTCCTTCAAAACCGGAGATGTCCCTTTTCTGCAGTTAGCAATTCAACGATTTCCAACTGCGGACTTTTTCTATTCCTCCACAGTTTTCCTGGGTATTACACGTATACAGAAGACCAGAAACTTAATCGACTGGGTACCGAACCGGAAATCGAACCAAGGCGTCTGCCACTCGATCGGTGTCAGCAACCATCATAAACCACCAACGTAAACATAAGACGTTACAGGTCAGGCACCACCGTTCACGCATTACACTTTATCCACGTTCCACAAACTGCATCCGATGCTCTTTCATATCGCCATAAAAAATGATATTTCTCCCGGCATAATTCGATCACGAACGAGTGGCGTTCCTCGGGGCGCAGTGACGGACGTTGGAGGACCAATTCCGTTGAAACGGAAAGAATTCTACGGAGAACAATTCCCAGCGTCTCGGTTCTGTCGTCGAGGATCGGTGAAGATAGAAGGCGCTAAGGATACCGAACGTTAAATTTTATTGCACCGAATCGAAGCGAGCCGGGCGCTTCGGTGAACTTTACGGCCGGTAGGGAGTGTCTCTTGGCTTCCTCGCGGCATCTCACGGACCACACACCGACCGAAGAGACGTTTCTTGTTTACTATGGTACCCGCCTCCCTCGTTCTTCCTTTTTGTCGCGGCTCATTCGTGCGCGAAAAGGTCGCGAGTGCGAGTCGCCACCTCGTAGAAAGATAATTTATTATTTTCAGACGAGCGGGCCGATAGGAGGGCTGACTTACGATGGACGGAGAGCTGGCCCCATTATCTTCGGCGAGGCTCACGACGTCTCTTAAGGGGCTATGCTAGTATGAAGGTTTCAGAAAATCGGATTTTTTTTTTTTTTGTAATTTGCAACAATTTTTTAAGGAAGAACAAGGTGTTTTATATGGCCCGGAATAGGCGATTAGCTGTAAGTATTTCTCTTTTTATGCTCTAAAACAGTACTTGAAACTTTGATCGCGTTTTTCTCGCAGCTACTTTGATAAATTAAAAACTAATTGACCGATTTAGTTGAAACTTGGCAATCTTTTCATCAGATGTGTCATTCTAGCTCGTACCACACTGCAACCACTTTTAATAGTAATAATATTTCAACCAAAATTTGGTACCTGTGATGGCCATGCCCGAATAATTTAATCATGGCAATCGATCGAACAATTTTTTTCAATGAAGTCGTCTTTTATGAGCTGCAACACCATATTTACTTCAATATTTCCAACCAAACGAAATTATTAGTTATAATTTAAGATATAACAAATATACAGGAGCTTACCATTGTAAGCACAATTCTTTGGAATTATCAGACCGATGAACTGGGGGAGCTCGGGAATGTAAACAGTTTTTTTGGCCGTGGCCCTTTGTGTCGCAACAATGAGCGCTCCATTTTCTGCCAGACAACGAAACAAAAATTGCAAACGGCGTATACTATCTGGGTATACCTGGCTCGGGATTAATTAAATTTTCTTTCGTTCCGGGCTTAATACCTCTGATCGACCCTGTTTGTAAACCCGTTTTCTGTTTTTATCGGGTCTGCTCTAAATTCTGTATAGTCTTCTCTGTTTTACACGGAGAATAATGATTGGTTTAAATAATGATATTATTATTATAATAATGGTACATTTAAATGATAATATTATTTCGAATATAAGTTATATTCCAAATAATGTTATTTTTACTACTACCCCTATTATTATGAAATGACTATGTGTATTTATTCTGCTTATTTTTATATTTCTAAGTTGCTTATAAAGTAATTCAATCAGTTACAATTCCATAGTTTCATTCCCTTTCAATAACACCAATACTTCAAGCACTCATTTCCCAACATTTGCATTTCGCCATTTTGCTTCGTCTATTCTTTCCAATTTCAACATCTCACAATTTCTTCGTTTTCCTTTCTAAAATTACACTGCCACGAGTAGCTTTAATAAACCATTGGCTCTTACCTCCCGGAAAGTATTCAATCTGTCCAGTGTATTCCACAGAAAAATTAGCTTCAAGAAGCCCGACGCTAAGAAATTATAGCGCGCAGTGGAGTACGGTCTCGTAGTCTATTTTACAGAAAATTGAACGTCGCCCCCGCGCGATCTAATTTAAAATGGTAAACAGTGAATGGTCGATGGATTTCCGCCTCGGCAGGAAACGGGGACACGACGTCGAAAGAAATCATTTTTTTCTCAGTTTATTCGGCTGCCAGTCGCAGACACTGAAACCACGATGGCGGAAGAGTCATTTACTTGGATTACGCGCCGAAGGAAATAAATTGTCTTCGGGTAGTCAAGAGACTCGAAAGGAGACAGGGAAGGGCGGAGGGGGGATGAGAATGCTGCGAATTAGAAGGTATGCGCGCCACGATGTAAACGTTCCGTGGGCACGTTCCACGAGCCAATGATGATTCACGTTTGGAGCTATAAATTCCTGGCTGGCGATTTCACGAAAATTCGTTTTATCCGCGGAACATCGGCTGGCCCAAGGTCGGGAAATCGAGCGATTCGAGCCTTTTGCGAGAATGGAAATCGAGTGGAGCGAATACAGGGTGTACAGTTATCGTGATATAGTCGGAAGGGGAATAATTCTTAACTCAATAGTCAGTCGAAAATATGAAGTGAATTTTTTTTTTATTGGGAAGTTTCGTTTACGAGGAAATGGAATTTCAATATCTATCGGGTTTACTGGCTATTGGATTGGGTTACCGTGTCTGATTGTGGCTGACTCTTTCCACTTACTATGGCTTGTAGATTACGGATCTTTTTGCATTGATGACATCAGTGAATGCGTAAAATATGCGCTGTTATATTTGAAAGTGGTATAAGTTTACTTTTCTTAATTTCGAGATATTTAATGTTTTGCATTTTATAGTATTTAAAAATACTGTTTCACGTTAGTAAGATTGTTTTTTGCTTTTAGGATTCCAGACAAGCTTAATTTTATTATGTAGCCGTGTTTATAAATATTCTCTAGGTAAAACAGTGTTTTTGTTAACCACAAATGAATTTACACGACATTAAAAAAAAAAATTTCTGTATTCTATTTAACAGCCAAAATTCTTTTCACTAATTCATGAAAATATTGTACTGTATTGATTTTGTTGTTCCAAATTTAAAAAGAACCATCTATTTGTAGGTAAAACTAGCGTTAACTCGTTTTAAAAATTGGACTTATAACACTATCAAAAATAACGACTCATATACTAACGTCATAACTGAATGGAATTTAACAAATAGTCTGCGCAAGGATATGCAAATTCAAAATTTTATGGATCAACTTTCGAAAAAGCAGAAATTGAGTTTCGTTGTTAGTGGTCCTATTAAATCGAAAACTAATGAATTTTTATAATCCTATATTACTGCGGTTTTTTACATTTGAATATCAATGCATGAACATGTATAGTCTATTAACAGAATTCCACAGTCTGGGTCAGGAAATAAATTTTACATTTAATTGCCCGCTTTTTATGAATGATTACACGTCGATTTGAATTTGCATAAATATCAGCGATCTGTTGATAACAGATTCATGCATATCACCTAAATTTGCAAAGTTGATATTCTGAAAAACAGAGCCTTGCACAAACAAGTTTTATTCTTCATTTGTACTTATTTTTTATATGAGGGATTCCTTTCTTTCCAGTTTTATCAGAATCACGAGGACACCCTATATGTACCGCATTTCCTGCCGAAGGTATTTCGCAAATATTTCATCGAGAGGGCGAGAAAAGGAACAATAAAATCCCGTCAACCAGAAATTTCTCGTTTCCGGGTCATTCGCCGGCCGATTGTCTAGAACGCCGATGCTTTAATACAACGGAAGACGAAGGAAAACTGAAAGCCAGAAGCTTCTCTCTTTCTTCCCTTTGAAGAACCGTCATCTACACGTTAAGGACGTTGTAACGGGGAAATAACAAAATTAACAGGTACGCGATAACGTGACAGCTGTAACAGAACTCCTCTTCCCTCCATTCTCTTTTTTTATCTGCACATTTTAACAATGTACATGTTACCATAAATGTATTCTATATAACTTTGATAATCTCCAAGCAATATTCTGGACGTATATAATAATCTAGATATAGACATATTCTGCAGATATGTATATTAGCTTCACCGATAAGTAACCCACTATACCTTTTGCTAAATTAAGTATTTATGTTCTAGGTTAAAAAATTATCCAAAGTCTATCCAGTTTCACTGACATATATTTGCCAAAAACAGAAAAGAACGGAAATTTATTTTGAATTTAAACTAGTTTACTCATTCCTTAAAATGAAATAGTGGGATACTTCTTCATACATTGATATAAATGTTACTATAAACGTCCGAAAATTGTCAAATCCTACCATTTACCAAGGTTCCACGCCCCCTTCCCTAGTGGTGGGAGTAATGCCTGGACAATAATCATGTAGAACAATCCAGACAATAATCAAGAGGAGTCTGTATACTGACGACACATGACGTGCAGTGCTTCTACATGGCCAATCTGACAGCCGCCTAGAGAAATTTCTTCGGCATTCGACGGTTCACGGAAAATCGTGTCGGGCTACGTGATTTGACACCCACGTGACGTAAGCCTAATTGCAAGGGAGGTAAGCCTAATTGCGCTACTTCGTATCTCCTTAACTAAAGACGATCAACTGATTGACCCAGATTCCCGCGGCCATTACCATACACCCCGTGTCCTCATCTGCCGGAGCGTTACCGTTGCTCCTTCCGACGATCTAACCCTGGTGTGCTCGAGTTAACACGCTGGGATCCAACCGTCGAGGGGGTGGGCGCACACGGCGGCGGATTCTACCCTGTCGGGATTCATTTTGGGGACGACAACGCGTGCCCGAATTCAAAGGATGGCTCCTCCGCCGTTCCCTTTCACACACAGAACCAGGTGGAATTTCCCAGTTACGCGAGAGTAAGACGTGACTCCGGGAAACCGCTTGTCACGTCGGCTGACGTGGGGGTGGGGGTAACACGTGCCTGCGGGTTAGAGCTAACTGACGTGATAAAAGACGGTGAGCGGGCATATGCTAATTGGGAGTTGGTTGGAGTTTTTCTTCCGAGCAAACAGCAGATGGAGTAAACTGAATAGGCATATACTCGCGATCAAGGAGGGTTTATTGTTTTTGAGCCCTGAAGAAAGTAGTTGCGGTACGTTACGCTGCTTTGATATTTTATTGGAGAATTGAGAGATGAATAATTGATGTATCTATAATATACAGGGTGAACCACGAATCGTGATCAGTAGAGATTACTCTGTTATTAGCAGTCCGATTGAAAATGTTTTTATCAGGTATAGCATGGTTTCAAGAGAGCTGTGATGTGATTATAGCAAATTTTTTGTCAACTCTTTTGTTTCATGATTTTTCAAGGTCACCTTTAATTCTTTGCAAATACACCTATCATTTTGGTACGTCTATCTGTTAGAGGATTTCAAGACGAATTCGGTAAGTATTATAACATAACATGTGTTACTTTTTTTTTAATTGAATTTTTGAAAGAGAATTGAAGGTGATCTTGAAAAATCATGAAAAAAATAGAGTTAACAAAAAAACGAATACTCCGCGTAAATCGAGGGAAGGGTGTATATTTCGTTGCAGGTAATGACTGAGGCAGTTGAGGGGTCCAGTGCAAGAAGGAGCTATGCCGTAACAGTTGCGTTGTGAGATACTGAGGCTTTTATGAAGAGTAGTGTACATCGTAGTATACTATGAAAAGTAGTGTAGGTACATAGGATACTATGATGTGCACTACTTTTCATAAAAGCCTTAATATCTCAGAACGCTACTGTTATGGCATATCTCGCGCTTGCACAGAAATGTATGTATCTATACAATGATGAATATTTCCGAAATTTTTGATGATATTAGAAAATGTTTCAGACGAAAGTTAAATGGTGTCAGGAAACACACTTTCCGATATAACCTTTTTAATCCCCACGTGTAACGGTGACTTTTAAATGAAGCTTATCACAGTGATAGAACTTGGAATTCCGAAGCCAATGATATTTGTTTCAGCCGTATATGGTCCTCAGTTTGTTATATATAATATTCAGTGTCGAGGAGCCTCCAAACGCTCATCGAGGATTTACTGTAATACGGAGTTAAAAAGTATAAATTATCGAAAAACTAAAAATGCCCAAGAATTATTATAAAAATCAGCGTATTAAAATCACCTTTCAATGATGAACAGCTCTCGATGAAAAATTGATACCATCACATTTCGAAAATCAGAAGTGATCTAAAATCCGCTTTCAAAAGCAACTGCTAACGTATCCAACAACCCTCCCGCCAGAGCAATCCATCCGCGACCAATTCCACGGGCATTATCATCCCGAAAAGCAATCGCAGAATCGGGCATTAAGCGTGAATAGTCGCAAGGAATTCCGCAGCCGGTTATCATCGGTACGATTGATGTGACCAGCACCTGGATCCTATACGATGGAACCGTTCACCGACGATGTTATCGTCGCCAGTCTCCGACCCAGGAAATGTGTCCACGCATCGATTAGTCTCGGTGCATCCTGTTCGACCGCAATTCCCTTCCTTCCGACTGTCCAGTTATGCGGATTCGCCAGGCCGCAGGACCACATACGTCTGAACGAACACGGACCCCACGCGTCTACGACTTCTTGTCCAGGATCATCCGACGCGTTCGTGTGCAGGGACGCGAGATCGTGCGCTGGCCGTGAGCCAATTCCGTGAAACACCCTTGGTGACTCGCCTCCGCCGACAGGATAAAGATATTCCTTGTATTTATCTCTCGTACAACGGATGTAGGAACATTTTGACCCAGCTACAGAAATCGTTGTATTTACCTTGTCCGAAAGTCGAACTATTTATGTCTTTGTGTGTGGATACAGGCTGTTCAAGAATTAAGGGAACTTTAGGGGCTTATAGTACTCACCGAGCGGAGGAAATAATGTCTGATTAACATTAGTCCTAGAAGCAATCGTTTCGATGTAAAATTGAAAGGTTGAAATCAAATGGATTGAAGTAAAGTTGCATTCAAATTCAGATGACAAAATAAATTTTTTTCGATTGTAATTTATGTAACATCGTTTCCATTTCATTCTTCGAAATGGCGGACAGGAGGACGGACCGTTTGAAAGATTCAACATTATGAGAATAGTGTCCTCCTTTCAACTTCGTGTCTAATTTTAAAATAAGTTATGGGTAGCTAGATCAGGTGAACATAGTGGAAACCGAATTCTATAACACCCTTTCAGGTAAAAAAGTCACTCACATCCAGAACTCGTGAAGTCACAGGCTTCGACTATCCTTTTCTCCACAATTTCCCTTACTACACATTTCACTTCTACTTCTTCCTTTCCCGTGCATAGTACTTTGTTACAATACCAGCTTGCAATAAAAATTATGTCCAAGAAAAGTTCGATCCGAACGATCAACTTTCGGGGATCTACTTCTACCGTGCAAACTTTCCGTTCCCCTGTCATGTAACGAGTTTTTGCAGAGAAGTTGAAGGAAGAAGTTAAAGGTTGGTAGGCAAGAAGTTAAGACCCGTAAGAAGTGGGAAGATTGTTAGACCTTTCTTTCTAAAACAAGTGAACCAAATCGAAACTTCTTTCGCGCAAGTTTCTCTTCCTCGACCTCCACAGTAGTCTAGTCTGACCATGGACTGTCCGTTTCTACTGCCAAGCAATTACTTTCAGCCTCCCGCCATCTTACTTTTTTTACGCTTGTTTAATTCCTATTTGCAAGTTTTCGCGAAACAACGTGAAACGAACAGAATAGCAAAAGAAAAAAAAACGAATCGTTCGAAACTTCGATGTTTGTCTGTAGTTCTTTTTATCCATTTGCTGTTCAACGCGCAACGATCCGCTTCCAGTGTGACCCGTGTCCGCTCGTCTCGTTGATCCAAAATGATCCACGGGAAACGGTCGTTTGATTGCCCGTCGTTCATTCCGCGGGATTATTTGACAATTAGCGACCGTTCAATTTCCAGTGCTCGTTCCTCATTGCATTATTATGCAGTTCGAGTCCTCGACGATCGAACGAAAGCCATGACGAATGGGACCATTCGTGAATGGAATATTTTTTTTCGTGGATAATGAATCTGGTACTTTTAGGTCAGTGTACGCTACTGCTTTATAAGTATTACTATACATGGTTTGTATGAAGAAAATGTGATTTTTTGTGAAAATGATATATTTCAGGCCAGTTTTTTCACTAGTAGCATAAACGTAATCCATCGAGCTTCAATATACTCTAAACAATGCAGTAAGTCATCGATGAGTCTTTGAAGGCTCCTCAGCACTGAACATTAAATATTTTATAAACTAATAGCCATATCTGGGTGAAGTCAATACCATTGGCTTTAGAATTCCAAGCTCCACCACTGTGCTAAACTTCAATAAAAAGCTAGGGTTACACCTGGGGACCTTCCTTTGTCATTGCCAAGGAACCTTAGAACAATTATCTAGAATTTATTGTATTTATTAGAGACTTTCAGAAATATCGTAATGCTTTGTAATATTTACCACGTAGTAGTACGTCGTCTATTTCTTTTTTTTTGTGTCAGACGTTTTACAATAACTATAAACAGTAACTGTAAATATAAACCATCATAAACATATTAACCGTAAATTTTTGCTATTATACAAATCTGTGTCCTAGTACGTATGAGGGGGAGTGTACATTACAAATCCGACCAATGAAATCTATGCGTAATTTGTAATATATATATGTGTGTGTGTGTCGGACGTCGAATGCATAATTTGTCCCGCGCGAACGAAGTCCCTCCCGTTCATTTGCACGTCGCCGGACAACAGGAAAGGCCGCGCTAAACGAGATAGTGCGCGGTTGAAAGATTTAATCAGTCCCGAAAATTAATTACACCGACGGGGGCAACACGATTCAATTGGAAAAGCCTGCGAGCCACGCTACGGATATAATTATAACGTCATAAACGCCAATGTTGCCCATTAAAGAGAATGGGTACGATTAGGACCGACAGCTCTGTTTCTACGGATATCTGGGGGGGGAGGGGGTGCAGAAACCTGACGTCTACCGCTATAAATGTCCAATTCGTGGCTGTTGAATTTCATTAAACACCGATAACGAAGGGCGATTGATCGCTCGTTGTCGGGAATTTGACCGATGTTAATGAGACTGTGCAGTTATGGCGACTATAATTCAACTGTGATGTACAGTTTTCAGTAGCACCTCCTGCTAGCACATCGAATACTGTTCATATTACATGATTGTTAGAATATGGTCTAAGACCTAAGATATCTAAAAGTCGATATCACTTTTCACCTATAAAATCAATTACGTTTACAAATATATACTACTGTACATTAATTCTTCCATAAGGTCAGTAACATCCATTCCATCAAGTGTTCAAATACTTGTGGACAGCAGTTTATATACCCCGTGATTAAGCTGTCCATTCGATCGAAAAGAAGGGACAAAAAAAGAACGATCGTCGGGGAACTTGACGAGAAATTTAATAAACCGTTGACGGCCGAGATGAGCCCTGGGCGTGTTTCAAAATCAGGTTAAGCCCGTTTTTAAAAGCTGTCGGCGATCTGCACGGTCTGCCCGCGGAAAGTGAACTTTTCTAATTAAATGCGAGCGCACGGACCAGGCCAATAAGCCTGGCCAATTATCATCGCGTTCAATCGGATCCGCGGTGGCCACGTCTCATTTTGCGTTTAATTAACGGTCCGTCCTATCGCGCAATTTATCGATCGACCGTGAGGAGAAACGAGTATGGCGGAAAAAAAAACAATCCTATCCTATCTTCGATCCCCCTGTGGCCCCGTCCACCCTCGGAACACGCGCGACGATTGTTACGGCCGAAAGGACACGGAAAAACAAAAACGAATCGATCGTTGTTCAATTTTACGAGCGTACCCATTTGTTTACACGATGTAGCCCCATAAAAATCGCTTCGCGACATTTCACGCGCAAAATTGAGGGGTCAGAAATGGGAAGCATGAATCCCGATACTCTCCCAAGTATCGCCATTCTGGCTGATGGTAAAAATAAGGCTTATAGGGCGGAATAAAGGGATCACATTTGTTTTAGTATTTATATATGGGTTGATAAGATTTTCCCTTTATTTCTTTAATTTCTAGAGTTTCGTTCATTGTCTTTCGTCTTTTGTTATTTCTTCGATGTATCATATTTGGCAATCTGAGCCAATTGAGATCTGTTCTGTTGTCCGTTTAGTCGATACTTACATGACTACTTTTAGTCAATTGAATAGAGTCGCAATAGATGACACAGAATACAAGAATAAAAGAAAGACACAAAACGTAATAGCGAATATTAATTTTTAGCGACATAGAAATTGGATAGCGACATTAAGGCTTCTACGATATTTGCCGGAAAACAAAAACCTCGGTAAACTTTAATTGTACCGAGTTTTAGAAAATCCTGTACTATACTATAAATGCACAAAATCTACAGTCCGATCATTACTATCCGCAACGCCCTCAATTATTCTCTCAAAGTTAAAATTAAACCCTGCCAGAATAACATAAAATAGAAGAAAACTCCCTCTACGATATCAAAAATTAATTTCCAAAACAATTTTCCCTTAGCTCTCGTGCGTCGTTTAGAGAAGTAAATCCTAAAAAAAAATTACCTAGCCGACTTCGACAGTGAAACGTCGCGTTTCGAGCACGAACGCGAGTCTGAATTACCGTATGTGCGATTCTCAGCAGTGCCATTGAAATATAAAGCAGATATTCCTGAAACATAATTCCCTCGAGCCTAGTATATCCCCCAAGCACCATCCCGAATCAGGATCGTACTCTCGTCCGTCTCTAGACTCATTCCAGCTAATCGTTATTTTCTATTCGAGGAGCGTGGAACCGCGATCCATCGAGTGGCTAACTCGCGTATTCATCGTTCATTAGCTCGCGAATTTATCGCAGTAGCCAGCAAGCGGGCAACGTGCATAATGCCGTCAGAAATTACGGACACGCTAGTTTACATTACGGGAATTCCTAGGCGGCTGGCCAACCCGTAAATTGCATCCTGGCTACGGACGACGTTGGAGATTCGAGAGACAAGAACTTTTATCGCACCCCTATGACTTTCCAGAGTGAAAAAAAAAAAGAGAGGGGGGAGCTAATGGGTTAGGGACGACAATGAAAATACGTTGAAATTCGAGCACCGAATTGCAGGGGCTAATGGGAAAGTCGCGTAGTTTGCAAGAGACACCCTAGGACGACGATGATACCGCGAAACGACGCGGTTCTCAACGCTCGAGGAGGATTCGTCAGGCTGACGCGTCGTTTGTATTGGTCGTGGGCTTGGGAGGATTCTGGATAATTGGAACGCGTTGGGTGCGTTCGCTGAGAACGCCACTAGGACTGAATTTCTGCAATTAATTAAGTGATACGTTGTCGAGGAAATTCGTAAATGTTTCTACCCCTTTGCTTATGTTAGGTTGACAAATGAATTCGTGACAGTCGTGTTACTTTCATGGAGATATTTTAGGAACCTTAGATTACGATACTTCACTGGGAATTACGTTATTACTAGACTGCGGATCTCTATGCGAATATAGATGTTTATTGTCTATTTTATAGAAACTAGCATTAAACGGAAATTCTTTTACCTTCTTAAGGATACAATTAGGTTCCAAATAAAACAAATACCTCATCAAAGTTCACTAAATATTTTTGTATACTGAGATTTATACAATCGTATTCGCTATAAATGCATAAAATCCGCTGTCTAGTTATTTTAGTAACTTTTGTCAGCAAGGATCCGTAGTTTCACTGCTGTGAACTAGACAAACACTTTTCAGTTGAGAAATTCAAGCATTGCCTTCAAAACTAATTAAAAAAAGAAAAAAAAGAAAAAGAATGGATTTATTTAATATCAATGTTTTGGACTTAAAAATAACAAGACACAACCTATATATCAGCCTCATAATTGCGAAATAACGATTTAAGGTTATGGGCGTTAAAGGGTTATCCATAGTGTGCCCATCCGTTCAAAGCTTGTCATCTGAAAATACATTAAAAAAAAATTCTTTTCCTTTCGCTCGACAACCTAATACGCGAGAAATGCCGAGGAATTAGCAGACAAAGGGCGCCACCCCATTCTCCTGTAAGAGGATACAACAATCCACTTTACACTTTGCAATCCACTTACGAAACGAAACTTCTTTTCCCCGAAAGAGAAAAAAGTTCGTTGACGGGACAGTGTTTAAAAGGCGGCGCGTCGGAAACGCTGAGATTTCAGTTCGTTACTGGAAAGTTCGAATTAAAATACGAAAGTTGTTCACCGCATCCGTTAAATCGGTTCCACGCCCGTGAGAAGCATCGAGAACACGATTGTGCGCGTGCACAGGACTCGAAGGAACATTGGTGTACTCGAAACACGGACTTCTGGCTAACGAAGGCCGACCCATTAATTAGATTCGCGCGTCCGCGTCCTCGTTATCGGCACGTTTCGACCAAGAAACTTCCGTTCGATACGCGTCGCCGCTGTTATTTCCGCGCGTTCGTCGATCGGATCGCGGAAAGGCCATTAACAATTAGCCGTGCTGTCAGAGAGGTCAGGACTGGCGCGATTCGGCCCGGTTAAGTCGAAAGTTTAATTACGTGCCGGGCACGGATGTTGGGAGAGTTTATCGCGGGATATTAAGGACTGTCCGATCTTCCGTGAAGATTCTAAAGTTACGCAAGTACTAAACGAGTAACGATGTGTACAACCGAATCGACAGAATATAGTAAATTTTTGGTGAGTGTTCGAAGACTCTTCGGCATTGGATATTAAATTTTTCATAAACTAATGGCCATATGCGGTTGAAACAAATATCATTGGCTTCAGGATTCCAAACTCTATTGCTGTGGTAAATCTCATTAAAGTAAGTGGCGAGTGAAGGTATCGAATAAAATAACATTTGATTCTTTCTAAAGTCGGACGATTAAAACAGAAGCGATCGTATCGACTCTGAAGATGAAATTGTTGGGAACGACCGCAGATTAAAATCTCTAGCTTCGTAAACACGGTTTCTTTCCTGATATAAAAATGGAGAACTGATTGTAAAACAATAAATAAATACATGTACAAATATAAACATTTGTAGACTTTCTAGCTTTTAAGAAATTCCTTAACTCTTTCACTTACGAGGGAACAATTATGGAACCACATCTACTTTATAATTGTACACTGGTAAATAACCTGTACCACCTAATAAAATTCGATTCAATGTCGTTTGGTTGTAATTGTCGTATCCAGTAGGGTTAAAACGTTCCTTGGCCCCTGAAACAGTTGAAAGAGCGGAAACGTCGAGGCTGTCTGACCTGAACGGTAAAAGTGCTTCGCGTGTAATTAAAACCTTCTAAATATTTCATAGGAACTGGAGGAATACCGTCGAGCTGTCCCACGCAAGCTGTTACCGTTAATTAGGATTAATTGAGCGCGAACGCCATTACGCGGCGTAGCCAGCTAGGCGATAATCACTTGGCAATTAACTAATAAGCCTATGGGCAGGTTCACCAGCTGTCGTGCGACTTACGATTGCTGCGTTCGTTGTGGCATGCTACAGGGTATTACCGGACAATCTATTATCAATGTAATGGGTACGATGGTCATGAAAGTTTATTTCGTTTCCTTCTATGATATTGGATAAAAATGGTAAAACGTTTTTAACCCTCCACCACCGAGGGGCTATATTGGGGGCGTTAAATTCGCGATGAGTCCACGAGACATCTGAGCTTTTAAATTATAGATAAATATACAAGATTCTTGACAATTCGTTGTAGAGTAAATCCTTGATTAGTGTTCGAAGGCTCATCAGGACAGAGCATTAAATATTTTATAAACAAATAGCCATATGCAGCAGAATAAAGACAAAAGTAAGAATTGAGAAATTTATGTTCTTAATTGAATCATTTATAAAAAAAATTAGCATGTTGTTCCGTTTCGTCAACTGTTCTATTTCACTGTAATTTGTACACTTGCGTGTGCCATAAACGCATAGATTCCACAGTCAATTAGCACTGTCACTAAACCCAATAACATTTGCATCGAATGATTACATTTAAAGGTAATTCTACAATGAGCATAAGAACGAAAAATGTTTTAAAACATGATATTAATCGTGTCTGATTAGAAGGTAGTATTAGATAAATGTGATTGTTGCATACAAACTATAAATTACTAGGATCATAAACACGTGGTTTGTTATGACATTATAATAGACCGCGATGGTGTTAACACGTAACCCACCATGCAGGCTTATTAGGTACGTAATCTGTGGCAATAATATTAGATGTATAGTAGGGATATTACATTTCAGCAATATAACATACGAGGATGGCGCCATAAATTCCCGGTCTAACTAGGTTAGAAAACAGACGGAAATACATATAAAATTTATTTTTCTATATAATATCCCTTAATCTGTATACACTAATTATAACGTTTAATAAGTACTTTTATACCTTTGCTATTAATAACTGGAGTATTTTGAATCAAAATGCTTCATTACAATAGATCAGCAGAGAATATCCGGCATTACCCTCATATATATGTATATGTAATACGAGCCGATCATTTTCCAAAGTGATTAACTCCGCAAAACTTATCAAAGATATTTAATTTACGCAGAAAAAGTAATAGCACCAATCGAATGCTTTAACACTAAAATTAAAAAATTTCCAAAACCTGGAGTCAATCACTTTGGCCTATGAACATCTTATACGTGATAGAAGAAATCTCCAGGTATATTAATACAGAATCCAAAAGAGATTAAGAATAGAGCACAATTGACTAATCAATTCATTCGTTCCAAATGTCATTTAACAATCTTGTCTTGTAACAGAGACTACGTGCTTCAATCAACCGCATTGTTGCATTCGAAAAAAAGAAACGTTTGAAAAAAAAAACGCGTTACAATGCGGCTCGTTGGCTTCGAAGCGACGGTTTAACGAAATCGATAACGTTCGTTAGCTCCAGGTGATTAGGTCACACGCTAGCCCCAGTCGTTTCCACGTATGACCAGCGCAGTTGCATATGTATACAAATATATATCGTTAAACAGTGATTTCACAAATGGACCACCAAGTGTGCCAAGTGACGGTCCACGCGAGATTGGATAAACAGACATCGACATCGATTCGTTCGTTATCTTGCGGCTTGTTTATCCAAAATGTGCAACCCTCGATCCCCCGGGGCAAATTGAAACGCAGCCTTTGCGAAGCCATTAGGGGTCGCGTAGGACCACGAATTGCATGTCCAAATTCATCGTGGTTCGCCGGTAATTTATGATTCCATTTCCATAACGATTTCAAACGTTTAATAATGTAAAGTAGAAAGAATTATTAAGAACTAAAATTTATGGCACAGTATGTTACAGAAATAGTGGTACTATGGGAAAGGGGATGATTTCTCGTGAAGAAATAAGTTAAAGTTACTGGAGAAAATCTGTTCATGTGGGACATTGTTTTATAGAAAATTGAATTTTGGAAATTTATCTCGTACATATGCATTTGGAGTCACTATGAGTGTAAAAATAAAGGAAAAACTGTAAAGGACTCTATGTACTCGATGAATACTTGAATTTCATTTCTCAATTACGTTGGCTTACATGATAAAATCTGATTCTTCATTTTCGATGTATTATTGCATAGAAACTGTCCACGTCTCGATTGTAGATACTACGATTTCTGTAACACCTTGTACGTGATGAAAAATTTATATCACTGTACCATCAAAAACGACCTATGTCCTCATTCATTCTGAAAAGAAATTTGATCGATCCTTTAAAATCAACCTTTGTCGAAGCTCCTTCCTCCGAAGAAAAGATTCCTTTGACAAACTGCCAAGGGCCTACCCGGTGTTCATAAAAAACTTCTAAAGTTTGAAAGTAATCATAAGGCCAGAGATGGGCAAACTCATTATCTAGATAAAGAGTTTCCAATTAACTAATAAAAAATGAAAAAAAGTACTTCGCCATTTTCAACTGATTAAACGTGGAAATTCCACTATTTATGATAAAATTTCACATCTTCTTGAATGGGTGAACACTTGGCGTGGAATTATTCAATTTCATTAACTGCCCTAGTCGCATAAAAATATTAGTTAAATATGTTTTCCAAATATTGAAAAAATATTTCTTTAGCCACACTTTTTAATATGAAATAAATATTAAATCCAAATATTGTATACATATACAAGAAATATAAAATAAATGTTTAAAAAATATAAACTAAATATCCATAGAATATAAAAGAAATATTTAAAAAATATGAGTTGAATATTTAGAAAATATCAAATAAATACTGATAGTGTGAAAAGAATGTTCAAAAGTCAGAACCACACTCTTAGATACTTCAGCTTTTCACTGTATATTATTCGAATAAAATTCTCCATAAGACATATTCTGTCTTACGTAACAACTACAGCAAGTAAATTTCCAAATGTACATCCGTCGCGTATAAGCGATCAGGTTTGCCGTAACAATGAAAAAAGTTCAATGGCTCGAGAGTTTAGCAACATATCCTCGCCAAGTGCTATTCCCACGACTCGTAAACAAGCACCTGCTCGACCCAGAGTTACACAATCTGCTTGAATGGAAATGCATTTCCCCGTTGGGGTAGGTTATAGGACAGGTTCCTTTCACGGCTAGATCCGACGCCGACGTCCTTCGATCCTGTATACTTGCCAGAGCCTAGCAAGTTCAACACCCTTGATCCCCACCTACTCAGAGGAGCTAACCAACTCCGTGGATCGAAGTCCGTAAGGAAGTGCACCGCATTTGTATTGGCTACTAAAAGACGAACGAAATTCCCATGGAAGGAAGTAGATTATGCTCCTCTTTTTCGCCTGCATTTCAATTTCCGACGGTCCAGGGCAAATTAAATAAGCGATGAAAGTTTCGCTGACGAACGCCGTGTTTCGCGTCCACTGCCCGTTCCTTTACGCTTTGGCGCCTTTAAATATCGATATGTCGTCTGTAAATATTTATTAGGAATGTTCTTACTTCTTCAATAATTCTACTACAATCCAAATAAACTTAACACCTCATAGCACATTATGTTTCTGAAACTATGGAATTTCGAAAATTGACTTCAAGATTTGATTTTTCATTTACACTTTGAGCTAATGTTTGAATACATGGTTCTAACGCGTTATATTAAACTCCTTATTATACCGAATTCCAAACAATAGTGTGTACTTTCGCATAAAATCCGGTCACACCGCAAGAACATCTGATATTGCCGCGTAACTGGGGCAAAGTTCCTCATTTCGCGATGTAAATTCTTTCGACCCGCTTCAGAACACCCTTGCCGCCGTCATATGAAGAAATTCTCGTTCCAGGTATCGTTTAAACGACCCTTAATAAAAGAAAATAGAACAACAGGCTCGTTTGCAAAAGAAACGTCCGATTGTTTTCACGAGCGAAGCTGCTCTAGCACGCAGAAAATTGTTCGTAAAACATTTCTCTGCAAGATTCTTCGCCTACCAAGCTGGTCTGACTGCTCGATACCACGTCGTAAATATTATCGTAAGGCGGTACCACGACCATTTCCCTCCGCGAAACGATCGTTCATTGTGATCAACGGCGTGTACCGAACGCGTGTACCACAACGACCAGGTTATATAGACACCGTGGCGAAATGTATCGACCGACCCGCTCTCGAATCGAATATGCATCGTTTTTCGCTCGCTGAAAATTCATACGACGCCGTTGCCGAACAGAATTTCTCGCGAAACCTTTTCAAATATTCATGCACCCTCGTCACCTTGCTTGCCAGGTTTTTCCTGAACTTTTTCACGCGATCTGATACACGAAATCGGCGTTGAAAGTGTCGCGGGACAAACTCTCGTGGTATGTTTCCCGGGCCGTTAATTTTTAATGGCTCCCACAGTCACTTCAGGATCCGTTTAGTAGACACGATTTGGGTTACGGCTGCCGTTGAGTATGCACGACGAGAAGAATGAATCGTGTCTTTAATAAAGACTGTACTTCTTATTATTCTTTGTTAGCATCTGTTACTCGAAATATTTCAACTCATTTTCTATAACTTCTTGCAACTCTTCGGAACAAAACTAGTTTTATTATATTTTGTTCTAAGTTTTTTCTTGGAATGAAAGTGATATCTCAGAAAGAAGGTACCTCCATGGCGATGATTTCTCAGCTGAGACTTATATGAAACAAAAAAGTCAAGAAGATTTTAATCAGTATAAGTGTCGCTATCGCAGGAACCGCAATCGTATTTATATGCTTTAATTTATCATACTTTTTACACAACGAAACTGAAAAAAAACATTCTTTCCATTCATTTTTTTTTATTTAGCCCGCGACATTTTGTTATTTTTTAAGATTAATGATTTATTGTGGTTTCTGTGATAGCAACACTCATACTGATTAGGAATCTTCTTGAATTTTTTGTTTCAGATGAGTCTGAGCTGAGAAAACATAGCCATGGAGGTACCTTTTTTCCGAGATGTCACTTTTATCAAAATAACAAACTTTTTTTACTTTATATTTACTTTTAAAAACCACGTTCATAGTGTCTTGTAATTAACACTTGGCTTTTCTCTTTGTAATTACCATTTTCTTTTTCTCTTTTGTATTTACCAGTTATATGTTTCACATAGTTCTAATATTCGTCCGATTTATATTTTATTTAAACATGTTTACATTTCCTTCCCTTGTATTCTAATGGAAATTAACTCATAAATAAATAAATAAATAATTTACAACTAGTCCAATAAATACTAACAAAATGCATTTGATTACACATTCTACGTACATAGAAAAAAATCCGTAAAAATACCTCATCCTTTTCGACCGTCAAAGTATAATGACCCCTCAATAAAATAATTTCCGAAATATCGTCATTTAGCACTGCCTCACCAAGGGCCATCAAGATCCTCCAAACTGCACACGCAGAAAATGAAATTCTCAAAAGGACGTCCGGGGGGTTAAGCAAGAGCTTCGAAAATATTACCGAACCTTATAACCGAGGTGGGGTTCTCGTGCCAGCGGGTAATTTTCGAGGAGGCTCTTAACACAGCCGTCGTCCGCGGGGCCAATTTCCATCAATAATTTCTGCAGGACGGTCCTCCACGCGAGGACCCGGCTACTGCCCGTGGGGGGAGGATAGGAAAAACGGGCCGCGCGAACCGACTGCCCGGCGAAGAAAGGCGTAAAATTTTTGTCCGGCCGAAAATTTATGGAGATTGAATGACACGAACAACCAAGAGTAATATTCGAAAGGGGCCTCCTTTCTGTGATAAAGCGTTCGCCAACTTCGTGTGCGGACGTTCCCTCCCTTGGTGTGCATCGTGCAAATTTATTAGAATCGCTCTGGAGGTCTACGAACGGACTGAACGAAGGGGGGAGGGAAAAAAATCTATGCGACGCTGGCTGCGGGACACGCAACCGAGTTCACTCGAGGAGGTCGATTTTTTTTTTCGTGAAATGTGTCCTGTCTTATTCGATTCTTTTTCGTGTTATGTAATAACGAGAAAACGTAAATATTAAGGGTATTGGTAAGGGCAGTAGAAACCACTATAACGCGGAAGTTACAGTGACAGCTACAGAGACATTTTAAAGCTTCCTTCGGTAAGCTTATCTGTCAATGGGTACTAAATATTATTGTCATTAGAATTAATTTCAACATTAATTATTCTTGTTATACCAATTGGTAGAATGCGGTCTTTATTACATTTATTGCAAAGATAAGTGTCTGGAAGACGTTAATACGAAACTTTCAGTTCCGTTGCAGTTTCTATCAAGTGAATACCTCTATAAATTCAACACATAAAAAAAAATGAAGATTAATTTTCGATACCAGTCGAAAAATCGTGTTATTTGTACGAAATGACTCAAGGTATGAAATCATCATTCTGGGCTCACCCCTTTACACTTTCCACCCGATAAAAATAATTCCACCTTTTCGACAACATATTCCGTACAAATATTTCACTGTAAGACCTCCCACGGTTCAATTTACCGAAGCTTTTGACCAAATCGTCCTCCATACAGTACAAACGAACGCGTTCGCGTGCAGAGAAATGTTTTCGATTTCGCTGTTCGCGCACGAGGATCGCAGCGTCACCAACTAGGGCGTGACAAACATAAAAAGCATTCGAATTCAGTGTACTACCTGTACTCACCGATCTCCGGTATGTTCCTGTCATGATTTCCCCCGGTGGAAAACTGAAACAGAAGAAGAAAGAATTGCGAGTTAATAATTGTCTGGAACAGAATGTATCGCCGGTCGATCGGTTTCTTTTTTTACCGTGCGTTGTCACGCGTAGCGAATTTGATCGGGTGGCGATCATTCGTGAGAACGTCTTCTTTTTTTTCTCCGATTCTACCCCGCTAATGGACCGACGTTCGAAGGGACCGCCGTATCAAGGAGCAGCCAAATGGATTGGGCCGAAAGCTTTTAGCATGGGATAGGATTCCGGTGGAATAGGAAAATTTATTGGTTTCACCGTACCCCGTGAGTGATTCTCCGTAATAAAATATATTCGCCGTGATGTTGCGGTCGTGTGATCGAGTAAGCCTTCACTGATACGATTTCACGCGAAACTTATTTCCCCTCACATGCAGGATGTTCGTCCGATAGTGTCAGAAAGTTTATGGGATGATACTACGTGGAAAAATAAGACGAAAATCAAGAATGACGAAATTGTATCCGAGGCTTCGTCTTCGAGTTATTAACAGTCAAAGAGTGGAGTTAGAAACGCCTGAAACTAGGCAATTTGGGTACAGTGGTAAATGTAGGACACGACAGTGCCGATAAGTACACTGGCGTCGCGTGAAACAAATAAAGCTTTACCTCGTAGCCGAAAGAATAATGTCTAACACCTGCACACGAACATGGACTATTTTCTCGCAGCACTTTATAGGCACAAAGACACACATGAATCATCGAACATTAATCCTGGTTAATCCGTAAAATCTCCAATGTCGAATCACAACACACAGAACATTAAATTGAACAGATCGATAGTACTTATTTTAATCTAAATTAATACTAACTGTACTAAATGAAATTTACACTGTACAAAATAGGCAGATGTTCTTTTTCGAGGACCGTTCGTAATGTCAGACGTGAAATGTTGACGCGGACTGGCAAACGAAGTCACGGCAAGGTCCTTCTCGGTCGGGACTGACTACCTACGTATCCATCCCCACCTTTCCTGGATCATTGTTTTCCTTTGAGAAACGTAACACAGGGAAAGCGTCATAGGTTCAGGTATCTTTCTTTCCGAATAACAGGATGTCTGTACTGTGTCATGTTCCCCGCTGTTTTCTGTCGTTCAACGACCTCGTCTTCAATGATCCTTAAGATGTTGTTCTTGGTACGAAACACGTCTTTTGTTATACTACTTCCGCTCGCTTTGTACGCATGTACGCAGATTGCCTCGTTTCAGACGTTTCGGACCCCAAACTTTAATTTTTAATAACTCAAAAACGAAACGTCTAATACAATTTCGTCATTCTTAATTTTCATTTCATTTTGCCATGTAGAATCATCCCTCATAATTTCTGAGGCCAGTAGCCTACCACTCAGTGTATCTAAGAATCCCTGATTTTTCATTTGAAAGTACAATTCCAAGGGAATGTATTATAAATATACCCTGTACTGAACGTTTCTCGAGAATTTTATCCAACTGAAAAGTCCCACCCATTAGTTTAATTCATGGCTCATTAACGCCTAAAGGATCCACAAAAGAGAATCTCCCCGCCCATCCGGATAGTTTCGTCTCGACGTACCCGACGTTTCTTTTAAAGGAAAACAGATCCTTCCACGTCTGAAAGTAAACCGGGTTTATTCGAAGTCGAGGGGGCTTGGAAACAGAAGAGACAGAAGAAACGAGAATTCCGCAGTCGTTCCTTACGACGCGAAATTTCTCGTGCTGCGGTAACGAGAACCCCGTGTCTCCGTGAATGAGCTTCCTGCGGCGAGAAAGAGCGGTGGATCGGATCGATACACGGGCCACATTGCTTCATTTGAAAATAAAACCGACGATATTCATCCACGGGCGTCGATCAACCTCGAATTACGATTAATCGGGCGTGCAACGGTCTCGAAGGTCCTCCGAGAAAGGACCTTCCTCGCCTCATTAGTTCCATCTTCGAGAGCAACAGGAAAAATAGAACGAACAGGAGAGGAGACCGGAGATATCGCGGGGAATTCCATCTCGCCAGCGTTGAAGTCGCCAACAATAGAACGCTCTCCATTTTCGTAACATTAAGAGAAATACTGCAGATGCGACGCGGTTCTTCCGTATTGTACGAGTCATTTTAAACAAGGACATCCATAAGAATGCTCGTGTTACTAGCGACTGTATGATGAATTCTATTCTTTCCTTTTCTTTATTCCCTTTTTTCCTTAGTGCTTTTCATTTCTTGATGGGTTCAATGTTCAATTTATCTGTTTAATATAATCTTCGTGATTAAGTAGGTTAATGTCTTTAGAAAGGAAATTAGATGAAATATATTGATATGAGATAATGACGATATAGTTTTATGTAGAAAAAAATTGTTAACAAATAATCGAAGTGTAATAGAAATTCGTCATTTGTTCGTAATATGTAGATTAATTTGTAGTATTTCTGTGAGGGCAAAATCAAGCCTCCATCATTTCGATCATCCTATCGTAAAATATTCAAATTTTCCTGAATATCAAAAAAAATTAAATTCCAAATGTATAACTATCTTGATAATTAGTAGCTTTTGGAACCACCTACCCTGACAATTATTAATTCAGCGTTCAACACTCTTTTCGATCGAATGGTCAAATATTACACATTATAGATTAAAAAACTCAAGGTGCCCTTTATATCTAGATAAAAAATTAAAATAGCAAGAAACTTATTATTACATTGTGTGTTCCCCTTGATACCATACACCATTTCTTTGAAATATTTCTTCGTCTAACAAACAATTCACAAATAATTTAAGTGGCAGCATTAAACGAATCACCTTGTATAAAGTGTAAAATTAATGAAATATTCCCGTTCAAAATATTCACTTGGAATATGATTTCTAACGCGTTGCTGCCGCGGATATTTGCGCATCGGAAATACGATGTTACTCGGAAACGCGAAAAATCTATCGACGCGAGGTATTTTTCGCGCGTACGCTCGACGAAACGTCTTTTGAATGCCTTGTGTATCGTGGAAGGTGTGAGTTCTTGCACACCCAAGGACGTGCCTCGAGAGTTTTCCCGAGCTGGAAACCGTGGAACTCGAAATTGCCAGAGGAGAAGATTCCAGCCGCGAAAAACGATACATCAGAACTGGTCGGGAGCGGGCTGATAAGATACCGTGGCACGTGGAAAAAATCCGGTATGTAGAGCAGGTGTCGTTAACGGGAAGGGGTCCGTGGAATCCTGTCGTTTCGATGTAAAATAAATTACCCGCGAAAACATCGAGTTTGGTCGAAGTACGTGCATCGACGAGCTAATGAGATGAATATCCAAAGTGCGAGGAAGAAATTCAGACACTTACGAAGTCTATTACCGGAAGTTAGTTCCAAATATGACACGATGAACAAACTTTTTTATATCAGTAACTATTCTCTCATCGTTGTTATAAACATATGAAGACCGACAATAATGTTCATGGATTGTGGTAATAAAAAAAGGACAGATATCTCGGGTAACAAATTATTATGTTTTATCTTTCGAAATACAGTAAATGAGTGTTCGAAGCCTCCTCGGCACTGATTTTTGAACAATCGACCTTCCAAAAAATTTTGTCCCACAGATGTGTGTCAAGTGGATTGATGTCATTGGGGACTAGTTTGAAAGATAAAATATAAAAGTTTGTTATCTGAAATATCTGTATTTTTGTATTGCTACAACCGGGGACTATATTGTCGGACCTTGTATGGTACTTTAAAGATTAGAAGGTAATTCATTTTCATTTGTTAACTGGGTAACTTTTAGGACGTTAATACTAACAGATCCATAAATAAAACGGAACAAAAACATGGACAAGCGAGTGAGATATAATTTGTGGCAATATAAATATTCTGACACGATAGAAAAATAAAATATATGTTATTGGAAAATGTAATGAAGCTCGAAGGTCGAGTTAACTTGCTTTCCAAGTTAAAGGAGAACTCTACGAATATATTCGACTATACATTTAAAGTTATTTTAGTTATCGTGCACATGATACTGTAGCAGATGTTCAAAATCGATACGTAGAACTTGAACAGATGTGAATCGCGCCTCGTGAAAGAAATTATACTCCATCCAAGTGTCTGATAATTTCATTCGATGTGCAATAGACAACGACAAAGTAATTCTACGTATAAAATCAAATTGAAACAAAAAACAGAATAAAAGTTTTTAAATAAAATGATACTTGAGCATTTGCTAAATACTCGTGCTTTGGAATACGGCTGGCTAACGTGTCTGACTACTACTTACTCTTTCTCCTTGGCAGTATCTTTTTCTATGGATCAAGTAATTTTCAGACTATAAGTAATTCACCATTTCTTAACAAATTCAATATTTTTCTCTAAGAAAATAAAAGAGATACGACCAACGATTGACTGAACTAATCTTCCACCAAATACAGAAACACTCGCATGATCGAGATTCCCTCAAACTATTCGACGATTCACAGTGTCCCGGTTTCTCGGGACATTATGTCGTCAGGACTCGGTGCGACATTTCCGTTGGCACTCCCGACGTCCTGTAAATCGTATCCATGCCCGTTAACCGAAGCGTTTCGTCGTTCCGCTGGATTAGGGCCTTATCCCCTTTACGCCGTTCCCGGAGGACCTTCGATGGAGAAGCTACGAAGAGGAAAGGACCCATTCACCCGGACGCTTCAAATTCCAAGGCTGTTTACCGATACATTGTATTTGTCCACGGTCTCTCGGAAGAGCAGAGATTCTTCATCGTGAACGAAATCCTATTTTCCCGATGAAAGACCCAATAAAACCACTGTTGTAGGCAATGAAAGATGCGTGTGAATGTTCGTAGCTGACCTAAATGTTAACCCCTTACCCTATGATTTTCTTACTGTCTGCAGTCTCCAAAATTACTTTATCATCAATAATTCCCCAGAAACAAAAGGAATTCGTGTACATATCGCAATTGTACATTTACTCTAAACGGTAAATATTAATATCGGCAAACTAGTATTTCACTTTGACTCAAAGAAAACAAATAATATTTATATTTGTTGAATCCAGTTTGATATCGTCACCACGAGTCTGACTCGATTTTATAAGGCAAGGGGTTAAATGACTGAAGAATATTAAGGGCCAGGTCTGATTGAGTTTTTGGTTGCAAATGAAGAGGCTGAGTGATCTATTTATTCATTCGAATGTTTGAGATGAATAGATAACTTTTGGACAGGCGTAACTTTTTTCTGGGAATGAAAGAAAATGATTAAGGATCGTAGGGAAATGGATGCATGCAGGTGTGTTTCTGTGTGGAGTGAGGGAAGAAATACGAGCGAAGTCATAAAAAGACAGACAGAAAAAGATTTGAGAGCGAACAGAGGGCTGAGTGCAGAGTTTTGTGTAAGAGGTTATAATATTCAGGAGTGTACATTGTTCCATTTGAAGGTACACCCAATTTCTGCATAGAAACGAATCTGCTCGACAAGCAACCACAGACATACCAAACATCAATTTGTGTCAATCAATTTGATCAACGTGTCATCATGATTCAATGAATTACCATTTAATGAATTCACCCAATTACCATTAATGAATATTATTCCTACTTGGATAGAAATATATAGGTCCAGTTAAAAAAAACAAAGGTCAGCTAGAAATCGCGGAGGCATATCCAGCTAGATAAGATTTGTGATCATCATAGGATGTCCCTCAAGTAAGTCCTACTTTAAACATTATTTCGAATAACGAATAATTCGGGACATAATTGCGTGTAAATCTTCAAATGGAATACCCTGTGTATAAATCGATTGTATATTCATTGTTATCATTGGACTGCGGATTTTATGCAGTTATAGCGTATCTGATTATCTGAAATTCAATATATTAAGAATTGCAATAAATTTTAGTACAGTTTTCGTTTTATGTGAAATCTAACAGTAAATTAGTCATTAAAGAATGATACTTGCATAAAAATCCGCAATCTAGTTATCGTTTCCGTGGTAGTGGACATCTTTATTTCCACGTTATCCTGTGTGATTTCCGTTCTTTTCTCTTCCTAGGCTATTACTGATCATTTCTCCACCCTTCCCCCCTCCTAGGGCGTTCGATATCAGCGTAAAAGAAGAACTTCATCGGCACCGATTTACGCGGTGTTAAAAATTAATCACCGGGCAATTCCCATTAAGTTTAACGTGGGTTCCCAGGCTATTATTTAACGTCTCGTTATCACGGTCGATAAGCCTGAAAAATTACTGGACGTACATCAGCGACGATTAAACGATAATATTAACTACATACCGATTAAGAATTCATCGTGGTTTTAATTAACGATCCGCTCACGGACCCGTGGTCTCCCGATTGGTGTCCGGATTTTCCATTCCCAGCGACGAGAATAATTCGAGTCGATGATTAATTAAATACGCGTTTAATAAAGCTCGAACCTCGTCGAGCTGCTGAAATGTGATATTTAATATCCACGAAACAGGGAACCGATCGATTATGTTTAACCCTTTCGTTGTAGCAGATTCCAACGTGAAAAGTATGTAACAGACAGAAGATATTTGACCGTGTTAGCTACCAATACAACTTGTATGGAACCGAAATAATTTAGCCATTGAAATTCAATTATCTGGAAAAGGAAGTATTAGACAGAAAACATTTATTTTACATTTTCGACTTATTTTTTCTTATAGACCAGCTCCTGTCCGGTTGTACTACCCGACCTGAAGCACCCCATACATGAAATAATTCAGAGAGAACACATTTGCTTGTTCAAATGGACGTATAATTATTGTAAAATAACTTCTAGCCAAATAATATTTCATTAAATAATGCCCAACTGTTGGTGAGCAATATCGGTTGAACGTCTATAGACGTCAACAGCATACAGTAAATCCTCGCTGAGTGTTCGACGGCTCCTTGGCACTGAACATTAAATATTTTATAAACTGATGACCATATGCGGCTGAAACAAATATCATTGGCTCCATAATTCTAAATTCCATCCTTGTACTTGGAATTTCGAAGCTAGTTATATTTGTCACCTCATTAAAAAATCGGCGTAACACCTAGGGACCTCTCCTTGTCAGTTCCAAGGAGCGTCGAATTCGAACACTCAGTAAAGATTTACTGTACTCTAAACGAAATGTCAAAAGGTCTATAGGCACCAATAGCAGCGAAAAGGTTAATTTCGTGTTACCCATCGTGGAAGGAAGATATGTATGTCGAATCGCCAACGGTACACATGATGGTGGTTTGTTCATGTTTAATGATTGATGGCGGAAACGAGACTTTTACTCTTTAACGTTTTATCGGATACGTCACGAAGAAGGGAACGGAGACAACGCGTCGATCCTCGATTTTTTTTGGTCGTAGGCGATCCGGACGGGGCTTTCGCGGGAAGGAACAAGCCGATAACGGCACTGTCGAGGCGACAAAAAAAGAAAATCGATGGTTACGGGGATGTTTTAAGAAATTTATTACGTTCAACCCTCTCTTGCCTCTCTATCACTTGCAAAGGTACCGACTGTCGAGCCGTTACGATTTGCACGCGATTCTTTCCATCCGGAACGAATAAATTCTTTGCCTTTGACGTTCTCTGCTTCGAAGATCCATGTTTAATGTTACATGAAAACCGTTTCGTTGTTTTTCTAATGGGGAGAGTTGCCTGTACCGTAAGAATCTTCCAAATCGTACCTCATCAATATATTTCTAATCAATGAATCTAAGCAACATTTAATGGTAAAAGTATGAAATAAATGATCAATCAGAAATGTAAGCAAACAGTTCTAAGATTAGATCTTACTGTCTGCGAATTATGAAAAATCATACATTTTTTGTATTTTATTCGTTCAATGAACGTGATAATTCCTGCATACACGGTGGGCTAAAGTTCGTGGTACAAATGAGATCAGAGAGATAGTATAGCTCCAAATAAGACGAAAATCAAGAGTAACAAAATTATGTTTGAGGTTTTATTTTCGAGATAATCGAATTTAAATATCTTCTGGATACACGCGCAATTAAATAGGACATGACTAGCGTGTCTGTGCATTGCATTCGGTTTCTACTTACTATCATGACGACAGATTAATTTTCAAATTCGATTTTCTCGAAAACAAGACTCTGATGCAATTTCCTTATTCTTGATTTTTTGCTACATCAAAGAATTCATACAAACAAATAAATAATTACTTGCTGCTGTAGCAGGTTTAAAATAAATTATGCAATCACGATTATGTAGTTCCGAGGAAAGAAAAATTCTGGACATAGTGAATCGCGGAAATTTATGTAGACTTCCTTAAAATAATGGGGAATACTCTCTCTTGCACCGTATCCTTTGAGAAATGCGCAGAAATTTGTGGGCTGACCGAACAAAACGTTCCAGTTATTTGTCTGCTCCATCGTTTTGTGCCTGCCCTCCGGCAGACTCGCAATTTTTACCTCCTTAATTGAAGAATACTGCGTATCAAGCAACAATTGTTGCAGAAAATGAACTTTTTGTCCTTGAGTTAGCTCGAATCCTTTTTTTCTCTGCAACTGTTGCTATTAGATGGCTTCTTGTAAACAAATGTGTAGATAGATTGAACGACTACGATGATATAGAATAGCGGACAAAAAAGTTACCACTCTTCTCACTTCCTGTATTTGCAATATTTTTAATATCCTAACCTCCAATATTTATTAAAATAATAAAACCTTTGGTACATAAATAAATGTCTGTGTAATTCCTATGCTTATAAATTACTGTCTAAAACCTTCTGCAACTAAATAAAAATTTGAATCTATGTTATATTCTACAAGTATCTTGATACTTATAAACAGTAGTATAAGCATGATTCGATTGCAGTTGAATAAAAAGTCTCCTGAAGGAAAGATCTTTTCCTTTAATGGATTACAGTTCCACTTCCATTCTCCTTTATCCAATACTTACAGTATAAAACGTGTCGCAAGAAAGTCAATGATTAAGATCCATCGATTTTCCAACAACCCAAGCTGTTTCGTTCTCAACGGTATATCATTTGACAAACGGAGCAAAGGCAATTACGCACGATAATTAGTATCCCAGCGACACCGCCGTAATTATTAGTCCCGATGAATGGCGGAACACGGACGTGTTTCAGGTTCGTTTGAGTACAACTACGCTTTAAACTTCAGTAAACGTTCGTTTCAAGCGAATATTGGAAGCTAAAGTATCAACAGCAGAAAGCGACATTGTGCTATGAGTTGAAGGATTGATTTCACCTAATCTGAAACTTTCCGAGCAGCTGTACCTGAAATTTCGCGTCGAATGTGAAAAAATTCCTCACGGTGCGATCAATTAATTAAATAAACTGTTTAGGACTTCCGGTATACAAACTGATTTATTGTCGCCAAGAGTTATAATTAGACTGCGGATGTATATGCATTTATAGCATGAAAAATAACTTGCAAAATGCAATAAAATAGAGATTTTAATTAAGTTGCATACCATTTGTGTTCTATTATTTACGTAGTAAAGCCTCTATTGTAAAATTCAATTTTCTGTCGTATTTTAATTTTTTGATACTAGTATCTGAAATTGTGTTTCCATAAATTTCTGCAGTCTACTTATAATTTGAGATTTCTAGATGATAGAAGTATAGCATGAATCATACTAAAATACAAGGCGAGCAATCGTAAATTTCTACGTTTAGTTTCTAGCATGTAAATTTCTACAGTTATCTGTGACTAGGCAAAGTCCTCTATATCTTCCTCATTTGTCCTAGTAGGAAAGAATGTAGCAATCAACACGTTAAGGAATCTTTCCTGTCTTAAAATAACCAATTTCGACGACTTCATTTTATCCGTCAGATATCTTATCGATTTTACCGTATCCTTGAGATTCAAAAAATATCCTTCTCGCGACTATCGGATTCGAAACGGGTATACCTATGTACATTTCCCGGGAACTGATTTTCTGCAGTTGACAAAAGGGCATTTTTCTTTCTATTTACGCTGACACATGAAATACGCTTGACCTCTGGAAAATACGGGCCGAAAATGAGCACAGAGGAAAACAAGGTCCTGCAACCGCGTGGCGCTGGTCTCGCGATCGTTAAGGTGAAAAAAACGGAAACACGCGGTAATCATAATGTTTAAAACCGTGGATGCTATGTCATGTTCGCAAATGAATTTTTTCGCATTTCCTTGGTTTGAATAGAGATGAACGAAACTTTCTGCGAACGTTTCCAGAAACGACGGGCGAAAATGTATGACTTATCGCCAGACAGCGGTATTATACGCAGAATGAGGTCTCTTTAAAAGCAATTTTTAAGACGGGAATAGAGTCTGAAGTTTCTTCCTATTCCCCATTGTCGACATTTTATTGACTAGAGAGTAAACTAAAATATTCATTAAATTTGATGGATGAATGAAAGTTTGAAATCCGCGCAGAAAAGGTAAATCTAGTAATTAAACATTTTTAAACATTTTTAAAGGATACAGTTCTGAATGAAATGACTTTTTAATTGAAATTTCCCCCAGTGTACCCATTTCTATTGTCTACTCCAATGTGTCTTTTGTATTTTACCATCACGTTAATACATTTTTTCATTAATCAATTTCTGAACGTTTACACGTTCTAGTCTATTCTATATGTTCTTCAAGATTAATATTACCGCCTTTACTATGCTGTTTAATAATGTTCCTAATTACAAATATGATTGTAAGTATTTGAAAAGCACCGGGGAAAAGGATAAAGATCAGTTTTCTACCTCTTACGATATTCCAATGCATACGAATGCATTTCTTATTGTCCAAAAAAATTTCAACCGAGATAAGAACAAATATTCTTTTAAGTCCTAACTCCAATACTTCGAAAGGCTTTTTCTTAATAGTAATTTGGTTCATGGTAGTATATTATTGTAATATAAATGATATTACCCAATACCGTCATAAAGAGTTAAGCAATAACTGCATAGTAGAAAACTACAAGAATACCAGTGTTTGTATGTCGTTTTCCTCGAAATACCATTAAGTAGACACTGATCCTTTCACGCCTGTACTCTTCGTTTGTTCCGTCAGCAGAAAATTGTAGAACTGTTGTTCACCATGAACACAACACTCTCTAACACTTTAAAAAACACAGTAGAAGATACATCAAAGAAAAGTCACGTAGACGTAACAAAGTCTCGGTAGCTTCCCAGCCCTGTTCATTTACCGCAAGAGCATACTTCATACTTCACAGGGAAACTTGCTCGCGGAGCAAGTTACTTCGAGACATCTTCATTAGGCTCCACGGAAGGAGAACGAGCTTTTCACCACGGCGGACTCGACTTATTATCCTTGGCCAGTGGTGTTATATCGTAACTGTTTACGGAAGCATCCGTCAAAAATCGCTCGTAATTTTCGCTTAACGGCTCCGAAGACTAGACCAGAATTCACGGCGTTTTCAACGAGGAGGAGCCTGTAATTCCTTCGCGAAACGGTGGTCGGCTTATTTAGCCAAGCCGTCGTAAATTTTATCCCAAATATCCAGCATTCTCTCCCATCTCAAAGTTACTTCGAATGTTTCGAAACGAACGGGGAGAGTAGCTTTATCGGGGAGGAAATTACAGAGGTTCCGTAACGTGTACTGTGCGCACACCACCGTGCAGGCTTGCAAGTGGATAAGGAAAACGGGGAACGAAAGGATATTTTTCCTGTAATTCATACTTCCGCTATTTCGCGACATTTCCCAACGCGGTGCGACGCTTCGCGAGCTTCTATTGTCGCGACGGAGCTTATCCGACACGTGCATACATAGAGGATGTGCATTGTTGGATTGTGAGTTTGATCGTAGTCGGCAGGTTATGGAAGAATATCATTTGTCAAGGACAAATTTCTGGAGTTTTAGAGATTGTTAATAATATTAGGTGTATAAATTAATTCGTGGCCTCCACAGTTAATTATTGAGTCAAAACCGTTGCCATTTTTTTTAGAGGGGATTTGCCAACGGTCTGAGAAATGATGGGGAATGTTTTTAAGACTAGAGTGTATTTTGGTTTTTTGTAAATAAATGACAGATCCGTGAAAAGAAGGCCACGAATTAATTTGTACACCTAAGAATATATTCTTTATTATATTGATGCATGATTAATAGACATTTCTACGTATGAGAACGAAAGTTTTTATTTAAACACGAAAATAATTTATTGAAGCAATTGTGTATTTTGTAACATGTTACTGCAGCAATATGATCTGCATCAAAACTGTCACTTTGAGAATTACCATTATTTATGCACCCATGCAATATTATGTATTGTTGTAAAGGGTGTTCGGTTATTCACTAGTCTCCTTGAAGGCTACTACTTCTATTTATTTTTGGGTAGAAATAAAAGAGTTTACTGTCATGGGTTTGAAAATTGTGACGAATTGTAGAACATAATATTAACTGAAAGAGAAAATATCACGTTAAATAGATTTCTATGAATTTTTCAACCATTGGTATGCCTCATTGATCTTTATATAGAAGAAAACAGTCGGTTATTTTAAACATTTATATAACTTTGCTAAAATTTCGTATATTCAATAACTCGTTTTTTACGCCATGTTTATAAAATATTTTTACCTTTATTCTACCTCTCCAAGCACGTATTTGCAAGAGACCAGTGAATAACCAGACATTACTGCACTGTTTAATATTCTGTACTGGAAGAACTAATAAAAATAGCCACATTCAGTGCCCCCAGAACGTTGTACATCCAACAGCAGTACGGAACAAAGTTCTCGAACCGTAGTTGGTCTGCAATAAAAATCGTTACGACCATATGATGGCCCTTTTCACAGTAAATACTGTTTACTTCACAAATTTTTTACTTATCCGCATAATTTCAGAAATGTAACTTTTAATAGTTCGATAAGATCTAATAAAAACAAATTGCTTGAATCAAGACACAGTTTCATAGGGTTCTCAATATATAGGTTCGACTCGTGAGAAACAAAAAAGCTAAATGTCTGTTTAATGTTAGAAAAAAAGTGTCACAGAGAACAGTTGAACTGACGAACGGGGCAAATATCATGGAACATAACATTATTTCATTACAATGTCTCAATAATCCGAAGACAATAATAGATTCTCTGTATACTAACTACTGTATCTAATTCATCCCTATTGTACTGTAAAATATACTTGCTTGCACTCATCGTATTACAGTCACAGAAAGAAGAGATAAATTCAGAGAACCCGACAAGAATGAGAAATTGGCTGACAAGGGAGAAGGATAATTTCGCGAGTTGGATTTATAATCGAAACGAACACAGATATATCCGTTTGTAGCGAATAGAAATCGAGACAGTCGGAAACGCTTCCCGGGACCAACGACCGACGACGGAATCGAATCGCCAGAATTAATAACAACGTCGAGAGTCCCGGTGTGCCTTTCGAGACGCATTTAAATGCATTTCAGACGGTTGCCCCGACGAGTTAAGCGGTTGAAACCGCGGGGCCGACCGACCTCGTTCTGAATATTAATTTGACAGGAACCGTTTTGGATACCTCGTATCACACGACGCCCGTAAAAACCGCGAGAAACCGCTGGAATCCGGAAACGGTCGTAACTTTGATTTACCATTCCGACTGGGCTCGACTACAATCGTAGGTGGTCCTATTCGAAACGACGGAGGAAGTATTAATGTCACGAATGATGGAAGGCATTGGAGTATAACAGTTGGAAGTTTTATGATTTTCTTGTTTTTCCAGTACCACTTTGGTAGTCTGAAAATCTTGGAAATATATTGATACTGTTTGATATACATAATTGTTACATGCTAAAGATTATACTATAGGTAAAAACATTTTATATATGAAATGTAACACCCTCTATAACAAATAAGGTATGTCAGAACAATGCTTTATTGGGAAAATCAATTTTTATTATAGATTTGAGGCTTTTACGGCCTGGTATCATATGTTTGTTACTGTTGAAGATTTCGGGTGTAAATTGGGTCCTGGTGGAATTATTTTCCTAGCGTTTCACAAGCATTGCTGCTAGCTTCATCAGGGGTCAAATGACACAGTGATACTGGTGTGTGCCTCGTGGAGCTTCACTGATACACTAGAGCTTGTTCGTGTTTCGGTTCATTGCGTGCCTATCAAAAGACAGTTTTAGTTAGTCAGCTGAACAATTAAAACTGTCCTTTGATTGACAAGCAATGGACCGAAACATGAACAAGCGCCAGTATATCAGTGGAGCACCACAAGGTACACAACAGTATCAGTGTGTTATTCGACTCCTTGATGAAGCTAGCTGTAATGCTTGAGAAACGTTGGGAAAATAATTCCACTAGAACACGATTTACACCAGAAAGCTTTAACAGTAAGAATTTTTAATACTTTAGTCTGCCAGGGTTTTTCATTGACGAGAGTATACCTGATGTACAATCTTTACCATTACTTAATAATGATTGCAAGAATAATATTGCACTGAAGTGAATTACTTCTTGATAAATAAATAATTTATTGAATATGGAAAACTTACCCACATGCGGATATTATAAGAAATTACTGAATGAACAATAAACTATATTACTAAGAAAGGAAAGAAACGGGATGCAAAAATAGATAGAAAGAATAGCTTAATATAATAAGTATAATAATATTTCAACATAATTATCCAAAAATGATGATGAATAAATAAATTATTAAAAGAAACTGATTAATTTCTCATCCATCCACATATCAGAATTTATAATATTAAATAGATCATTTTTCAAAAATACGTTTTGACGACGATCATGAGAATTTTCCAGGCATTACTACGTATTACCAGTCGGAACGGAGAAAAATATCTGGAAATCACTAACCACCTCGGAAATACGCTGGGGCGAATGCAAGTAGAAAATAAACGAGTGCATCCACTCTCTGGAATTCGTGCAGAGCGCAAAGGATCCTCAAATTCGTTAAAGGAGCCTTGCAACGATTTTCCACCCGCCCTTTCAGTCCCTTTTCGTACTCTGGCGAAACAAATTCTTCAAGGACAAGGGACGCGGAACGCGAAAAATACTCTCCACGGTCCTCTATGCAAATTCAATATCCAGTTTCTAACTCTTAAACGGCTCCCCGACGTGGAAAAGTTGTTTTCGTGCGACAATTCTATCCGCGCGAGAGCCACAATCGCGAAGCGTCGATCTTCGCGAAAGTATCTAAGCGATCGCAGACATCGACTCCATTCAAACGCATCGCGATGGTCCCCAGAGAAATTTCACTGGATAGAATATTTTAATGCGTCCTTTTGGATCGTAAATCATTTTATACGATCCACCTGAGGAACCTGTGTGAAACCTGTACACAGATGTTATTTGAGAAGGACATAAAATCGTGAAGCTTTACGATCTTACAATCCCTTTCCCGTGTGAGAGGATGGACGTCTTTTTGCGTTTAGGTCTCTCTACGACCGAAAGTAATGTCACCCTCTTTTATCATTATTGTCTGCCGGACCAGTCACCTTGAGACTTTTACTGGTTTAGAGGATCCTTTCAAGAAATAAGTGAAATTTGTGTTATTCGATGTTTGTCGCGATCCTCATTTTTCTGACTCTCTTCGATCTTCGTGAACCAGGCTGAATTCATTTCAATTAACATTTTATTATGAATATTAAGTTTTAGATGAGTAAACATTTTTTTACTCGCCCGTCGGTGAGTTAGAAGTCAAAGTGACTCTAGACGCTCGAAAGCGGAGAAATTGGGTAATTTATTTCATTCTCTTTAATTTCATTCTCTTGCTTCGAATACTATACTAACGTAAATAAACCATCAAACCCTCGCAAACCAAGTTGCAACGTTCACAAACCACTATTATCACGTTGTGAAGATCCGAAGACTTTAAATAGCACTAATTTTATTCCCTTATTTCAAATGCTCTACTAGCATAAATAAACCATCAAGCCTTCGCAAGCCCAACTCCAACGTCCACTATCCAGCATTGTTATTTCGGCAACGCCACCAGAGTGCACCCCACTTGATACTTTTCAACCTGGTCCTCGAGTGTCCCGGATCTCAAATTTGATAACGTTGACCGCAGCGGAACGGTAGACGACGCGACAATACTGTCTCCTCGCTAAACAAGGCACCAAACTCGACGTAACAACGGTGTAAGTCCGCAGAACACTCGAAATATGCCAGCGATACCTCGTAAAGCACGAAACGAGGGGTCTTTAAGCTTCATACGGACGGACGATTTTCCGAAAGGGCCGATCGTAAAGCGTGCCACGAGTCAGCTATAATTAAACGCGACGGGGGTGGTCGTGCTCCATACGTGCATGTAATTTGTATTAAAGCGTTCCGCAGGGGAAACAGAGAGGGGGAATCTGGAAAGCTTGCGGCAACGAGCCAACAATTTTTCGCCGATCTCACGGTTGTTTCTTTTGCGATGCAGGTACATTAAGATGCCTGGAAGAGATGGTTGTAAAAAATGGATCTGCTAAAGTGGTTTTTATAATATTTGGTGACATTTTTCTAATTTACAGCGCGACTCTAGAGACTTTGTTCGCGACTTTATTCTCGAGAACTTATTTAGTATTTTATACTCCGTCCCAGCATTTTCGCGAAACTTTTTACTCGCAGCAGAATAATACAAGTTGTTGAAATTATTATACAAGGGTAGTCACGAGAAACAGAACAACGGAAACATCTCTGTTGGGATTGAAGATAGGAGAATATAAAGTTATGTTGTTCAAGGGGGCAAAAGTAGTGGTATAAACAAACTTTTTGTTTCGTTCTTTTTTCAAGGTTATTTGTAGGTCATCGGTGTTTTTTTCAATGGCATCCTGGAGTTTTAACTTCATAGCGTTGTAGCTGATGTCAATACGAGCTCAAGGATATAATACATAGTATGACCTTGAAATGACATTGGAGATATTAAGTTTCCGTTGATCGAACCTAGATTCCAGAATCCAAGGTCATTGCAAGGTCAAGGTATACTAGGTTGTTAAAATCTTCTTAACATCAGCTACACCACAATGAAGTTAAAACTACACAATGTCATTTAAGAAAAACTGCCATGGCCTTGAAATAACCATGAGAATAATAACAAACAAAACTTTCTTTATACCACCAGCTTTGCCCTTTTAAACAATAGAATTTCTGTCTTGAACATATTCTCCTACCTTCAAACCCAATATGGAAAGATACTTCCCGTTAATATTAACGAAATCACTGCAAAATAATATTCTCCAAAACATACACTCTGCATAAATCGAATGACAGGTGGGTATACAACAATATAATTGTTGTACACGACAATCACATATGTATTTTCGCCTGTAACGAAAATGGTAACGGAAAGTCGTCACGTTTCGACACAGTGTTCCACATTACAATTTCGAGGCACGACAGCTGTTTCAGCGACAGACCAAATCCATCCGGAGCAGATTGTATTCGATCCCGCGATTGATGCAACCAATCGTCGGTCCTGTAATTAATCCGGCCAGGGCACGCCTACTTTGGAAATTATCGCCTGAAATGTCATCTGCAAACGTAACTATCGATCCGTCCCGAGACGTTTAACAATCAGCCAGATACAAGACGCTGAGTCGGTGGTATACACACGAAAACAACCGTAACATCCTGGAGGATGTTCCTTCGAGACGCCCCCGTTGTTACGCAACGGTTGCTCTCTGCGTAAACGGGCCAGAATTCGGGAACAGAATTTCTGTCGATTTTTTCCCTGTGAAACATCACTAACAATCGCTAGACTGTGGAGTTTATTATACGAATATATTAACCCTCCATGGGCAAACATATTCTTTCACACTCTGTAGGCAAACTTGATCCATTATGTTCAAGCCTATTTTTCTTATTGTTTTGGGCTTGGAAAAAATTTGGCGAAATTCTGGGATACTTATTAAAGTTTCTACTATATTATGCAATCGTTTTCTAAGTCGAATGATTAAAAATTTTGTTAATACGAATAGAAATTCCGGAGGAAGGTCCGGAAAAATAGGAATTTTCGTGGGTTGTCAACGATCCACATTGCCTACGGAGGGTTAAGGACGACAGAAGTAGAAAAAGTAGACTTGCTACGGAAGCTTGCGATATGAAGAATATCTGAGCCTGTTTAAAAGTAAATTTAACGATTAGTGCGAGATTCAGAGCATGTATATGCGCACGTGGCGTGGGGATGTAAGAAGATTAAGGAAATGCAAGAGCTGAAATCCTTGTGTGTACGGATTATACTGATGTGGTGAATGTTTTTCATCTCAATTTTTCTCTCGTGTTCAGCACGTACAAGTCTGCTGCATTTTATTTTGTTTTTTCATAAATTTAATCATGTTACTTTGTTATTTGCTCGTTTAAATTAATTCCAGAATATTAATATGTATTTTGTTCTCTGCAATAGGAGCCTTTATGTTTTCTTTTGTTTTTATGTTTCATTTGTTCGTTCTGTTAAGTTTCACTATGCCATTTTTCCTGTGCGTTGACTTTGTACTACAACGCTATTCCTCCTAATATATGTACATGCCCTGCAGACGTTTCACTCCTTGTAACGTGTTGTCCGTGCCTTTAGTGTCTTCAAGTTTCCTTAATACCACCCAGCTGATGATGTAGAAAGCTTGAATCTTTGAAGCTTTATACCTCAATCTTAAAGACTAAGCTTTCAAAACTTGCGTCGCGTGCGGCTTAAGTTTGCAGAGTTGAGACAGCAGCTTTAAATACTTAGCTCTCGAAGCTCTTGTGATTGACGTAAAGAAGCTTTCTCTTTGATGTTATATTAAATACATATTTAACATTAGAAGTAAAAATTTAAATGCATATATTGCTACATTTTTCATATCAACTGATATAAAAACCAGCCATCAAAAAGTACAGTCTGCTAAACTTTAAAATTCAGTCTTATCGCCAAAGAATTTTAAATTTTACCGTAGAATCCTACTTATGTTCTTCTTACGATAATAATAATCCGGATGAAAATTTACCCACACTTGAAGAACAGTAATAAACGCAAAAGCAAGAAGTATTAATTCTCCTTTTCTTCATTACAGGCTGTAAAGTAATGGAATAACATAACTGAAAGCAAGCTTGGGTATTATTCAAAGTAATTATTGGAAAAATCATCGTTGAGATAATATATTATCTTATCTGGCTACATGTTACTTGGAATAATCACGTGTTAGTTCATTTGAGCAGTCAAATGTCTTTTCTTTAGATTATTTCGTTATATGAATTTCAAATGAAATAATTTTCTTTTGTTTTTTGTTTGATCAAATATTTATTCAAATAATTTTCTAAAATGCTCCCTAATTCTATCATATCAGCATCGGCAATTGCGTCAGAAATACAAAAACTTCCGTATAGTGTCTCACGCGTACAAGTTCAAGACACATATTATTAAAAGTACATAAAAACTAAATATATGTTATGTTAAATTATTCGCTCTTTTGTTTCAGAGGAGCAACTAAAATAAAAAATTATTTAAAAATAATATATTTGAATGAAACACAAAACAAAATTAGATTTCCTATTTTACTTGTAAAATAAAAAGAATACACTATTTGAAATAATTCATTATTTCAAATGATTGTTATCCTATTTCAAATAAAATGCGCCCAACCGTGGCTGAAACTATATCAGTTTAAAAATATAAAATTAAATATTGACTAATTACATACAGAGCAAACATTTGACATACGATTAAATATACTTATTACCAATTATTCAAAGAAAAGCATCATCCCCATTCGCGAGTATCGCTTTCCTCTCCGATCCAATTCCCGCTTTCCACACGTGACTGTCACTCCATTCCGAAGGAGAAAAGAAGTTCGATCGACATCTGTTCGCGACTTCGCGTGCCTCGAGCAGCTCCAAACCCAACAAAGAACTAAACCAATAACCGTTCTTATTTTCCCTGATTCGTTTGACGAAAAGTCGCGAAAAGAATTCGAAATGAAATCTCGTGGTTCCGCCACGGCGTGTACCGGCGAAACGTAGCGTTGGAAAGGGACCGCGAAAATCGCGGAATATCTTTCGGCGGGTGTCGCAGATGCTTTCGCGGCTGGTGTACGCGCGGTAACTTCGCCGTCCAAGTTCCAAGGGAAAATCACGTTCGTGTCCCGTCCCGCGACTGTATACGGCGTAGACGAAGGAACCTGGAAAGTTAACATCGCGGAAATCTTTTGGACTGGTTTAATAAATCGCGCCACTCGGTCACTTTGAGTTCAACCGCGATATTCTTCAAACAACGCTTCTACCACCCAAATACTGACTTTGCTCTACTTTGAAGTTTCAAAAGGGATGTGTTCGAAGAACATATTTAGAGTTCTGGGTATAGTGAAGGGTATGGGCGTAGCTAGGTTATCAGTCAGGGGGAGGGGGCATAGATATAAACACATTAACAGCCACAGTGAAAAAAGCTGCTCGTAGCCAGACATACTTCATTTTGTTTTTAAAGTCATACATCGTTGAGAATGTATGCGTTTTGTTAATAGAGGCTGTTGGTCGTGTTTCAAATTATACTGCAATGTTAAATATTACGTAAAAATTTTGTTACTCTGCGGGGGGGGGGGGGGCAAAATCCAATTTTTTGCTTGCAGGGTGAGCCAAAAGCCACTTTCTTCCGTCCTGGGGGGGCATGTGCCTTGGATGACGTAGTAGTACGTTTTTTCAAAACAAAAGCTGAGAGCAGTTAACATAGTAGTACGTGTTTCTTGAATAACAACCAGAATAGTAAAAAAATAAGGAAAATTCGTTCTTCCTATATGTAAAGTGTGACAAATAATAATTACGTCGTAGTTTGTAAATATTCTTAGAACACCCACAATACAACGCAACAGCCTGAAGTTGCATATTTGCAAATGAATACGAGACCCAGAATAACCGAAACTTTGGTTAATAGCGACCACATATAATTACGATTCGACTAATCCACGTCCTACTGTACTTGAAACATAAAATCTAGAAAACTAAACCTTCCTCCGATAGGAGAATACTTATGAGCGATAGTTTATCCGATACGATCCAGTTGCGTAACACTCCAGATCAACGTCATTCCCAATTTTACAGCACCGCGTGTAATTTTTACTCGCCAGAGATTCGTCCGGTCGTATCATCGCGTCTGTTCAATTTTTCCCCCCGGTGATCCCGTTTAAGCGGATTAAAAATGGTTGTTCCTTTTAATCTACTTTACGCCGGTCGGCTCCCGTAAAAATGAATCGGTTCGTACACGATGGTGTACAGGCGTCCGAAGCATTCCCTCTACCCCCCGTTAAAAATAGATCACGAGAAATTTTCATATCAAGCACTCGAAAGATTAATGCTACGGGCTAAAGGGTGACGTAACGCTCGCGAAAATTTATTACGTGTTGCTTGTATGTATATATAATACGTAACCATGGCACGCTTTTTAATACTTCCAAAGCGAGCGTATACTACCATGAACGTTTATGAATTATTATTTACTCAGTGATCGTTTTTCCTGCAACTTTTCTCGAGAGCTACGTCGACCTAACGGAACAATCGTGGCAGAAAAGAAAAAACAAGAACAAAGATACGATATTTTTCGACATTTCCCGTGGCGGAAAATACACACGTTGGTCGATCGAAACCGTTTGTACAGCAAGCATTCGAACCAAACGAACCTGCCAGCTTCCGATTTTCCAGAGGCGACAGCAGCCGAGGCCAACGACTGCTTTTCGGTTAAATAGCGCTCAACAAGATGGAAGGACACAATCCAGGAATGCACAATGGCCAGCAATCAGCCACGCGGAGTTGTGTCCTGGTGCTTGTTTATTCGAAAATCGACTTCGATTTCCCGGAGAATCGGCGTGGCGGGCCAGGTTGACGAATGAACTACGGGACCACCCTCTCGCCCCCAATTCGAGCCGAACTCTTCGTCAGTTTGACGCGGGAAACGGGGACGACGGTGACGGAATCGGAATGGAGACAATCGGGATCGTACGGAAGAGAGCGATCTATTTATAGTACGTTAATGACCGTGTGCCTTTTGTTCGGAAAATGTGGAATGCAACTTCTACGGGAATTTCTTCGAATAATAATGCAGTCATTTTTCGAAGGGAACGATCTATTTATACGAAGGTATATAAAAAATTAAAGTCAAATTATTACAAAATAAACAATAGTTTTGACTTTAGAAAAATTTTTCAGGAATTATTTTGTATACTCGTATTCCATTAATGGCCATGTGCTTTTTACTCGGTAGATGTAGATTGTAACTTTTATGGGAATATCTTCGATTGAATGATACTGATACCTAACCCAGACCTGCAGTAACTGCAGTCATTTTTCATATGACAGTGGTGTCAGTGTTACAGGTGCGTTATTAGACTGCGGATAATTATACAAAAGGATTTCATGGATTTATAGCATTCATTTATCCTGCTAAGGATTCTACTAGGTGCACGGTAAAATGAAAACCTGGATAACCTTTCTGAAACTTTTTACTAGATCCAATTTTCTACCACTAGATCCAATTATTAATCTCTCATCTTATCTCGAAGTTAAATTAACATTTAAACTCTCTAATTACTAGATCCAATTATCCATTGGTATGACATTATGTGGGTAAGGATCGATAAGAGCAATGTTTAGGGCTCCTCATAACCATTTTACTTGCATTCTCCATTCAATGATTTTCTAGCAGATCTAATATAAATACAAAGCAGTGTTTAGCAATATATTTAAAGTTACTTTATACCCGAAATTTTTTGTATAAGAAAATACTTTTCTGATAGATCAGCATTTTCTTTTGACTGCTTGTAGCGTTGGCAATCCCCTTGACTGCCTGGGGTCCTATTTAACACAGTAGACATCTATGTCCATCCCAGACTCCCTCATTAACCTCTTCCCACGATTGCCTTAGAAAAGCCACTGAAGGGCCTTCGTGGCTTATAGAAGAGTTTTACTGGCAAAGAAGGAGACCAGTACAGCAAGTAGATAACAGTTTACTCGATGAGACCTTTTTAGAATCAGAAGGTTATCAATCATTTTTTTCAAGAGCACCATATTTATTCGCAACTACAGTTGCACGCTAAGTCTCACCCTTTGCACTTACTTTTCTACGTTAGGTACTATTTATTATTATTTAGTAATGACCTATTATGTTTACAAACACTCCTCGAGATGCAATTAAATTGATAATTAATAAAACTGGGGGGAGGATACTTTTATTTAAACAAAGAACTTTCATGGATTTAGTTGCATCGTTTTATAGAGCATAAAAAACCATTCCATTTTTATTATAACCATTTTTTTATATCTACGATAGTTTTAAAGATATACAAGAAAATATGGAAACACCTATCTATCTTCAAGGGATGTTTTCACCCCGAAGAACTCAAATTGAACCAAAAACAAAAATTGCGCTATACTTCTCTTGAGGTCCCCTACAAACCTGGGGTAATTTTCGAGTTACCGAACTTCCCTTGTAAGTCAGTAGTGCCACGCGCATCGATCAGCATGGAAGATTCGATCGCAAAAGAACGCTCGTTACCGATCCCATTACAAGAAATCAAAGCCTAGGCTTTCAGAGCCAATTAAGCTCGTATTCACCGGTGAGTTCCGATCGCGTCTTCCGGAAGTCCCCTCAGGGAAACGGAAGTGTGTGGGGGGAAGAAGGGGGGGGGGGTGCCAGTACTGCCACTCAACATTGTCTAGGCGGCGCAGTAAAAGCACCCAGAAAACGCTTTCAGCCCGTCGACTTCGAGATAAGCCACGCGGTCCCATTCCCAACCCCCTGGCTCCTTTCCTCACCCTCTCCCCGCCAACCCCTTCCTGCACACCCTTCCTCATTCCTCAATTTTCTTCCATTCGTTCGACGCTTTTGCGCGTCGTGTCACCGCTTTTTACCTTCCTTTTTCTTTCCCGGGACGACGAAAAGGGGCACGGAAAGAAAAACACACCGCGGAGGGGGACCGGAAGAAACAAGTCGCCCGTGAACAGCTCCTTTTCTTTCTGCTCCTTTAATATTCCAACACAATCGGAGAGCGCGACGAGGAACGACGGAAGAGACATGAAAAGAAAAAGAGGAGGTTATGGATCGAACCGTAGGATGGATGTAAATGGCGTCCGTCTGTACAGAACTCGTGTCAACAACGGGAAGAAAGCTTTTCCAGTCTCTAATTTCTGGATGTATATGCGCTCCCATGGGAATCGCGACACTGAGAACTTGCTATTATGTTCGCGTCGAACCGGGGATCACGAGTGTTCTTGAATTCACCTCGGGATCTTTCGTGACGATCTTTTGTACGTGGAATCAACTTGCATAGAAGGGAGAATGGACGTTTGATAATGTTAGATGTCACGTTTGTACGACGGAATTCCTTTGGTCCTGTTAGTCTGGTTTTCTTCGAACGAAACGCTCCTTTTAATCACAAATTCTTCGGAATAGTCTAGCTGGGTAAGTATGGGTAACTGGCTTACCTGAGAATTTTTGTTGTTATTGTTTGGTGAACAATGTTCGTTGCCTGAAATACCATTCTGTGAAATCTTTACATCTCTGACCATTCGTTTAAGGGTAATATATGGGGTAGAAGCCCTCAATAAGGCCAAAAAATTCGTATAACGTCCAATATAATATCAATTGATACAATTCAATTAATTTCGTTTACAGAATGGCACGTGGTGTTGGAGAACAACAGCGAATAGTTCGAAGGTAGCGCAGATAAATGGTTTCGTCGGAAGGAAATACTAATTTACCCGAAAACAATGAATTGTTTGTTGCTACAGCTCGCTACAATAAACCGTCACTGAATGGGAATTTAAATAGAACAGTGATCGCCTAACGCAAACATCAAATACCGTGTCTTCGATGGAAAATTCCTCGTTGCAACTTAAATAAATTACGACACGTTGAATACGTTCCGACCGTTCACAAGAAAAGTGATCAACGTAAATCGTGCAACCCAGTTGGGCTAAATACTTTCCTTAACTTTACTATTCAGAAAAAGGACGCTTATCAACTGAGAGTAGCGAGCCCTATATCGCGAATTAGCCTCGAATCACACCTTCCCTTTCTACCCCTCTATTTCACGCTCGAAGCTTTCCTCGTGATTTAGTGCAGCGTTCCCAGCCTTCTTGCCCCCTCCCCGCCTTCTGCTCCCGTTAGATAAAGGAGACAGAACGTTTTTGTTACAGTCTATTTGTTTTCCGCGCGCCTCCCCGTCGAGAAATTGGATTAAGGGAATTGAGAATTCAACGCGATCACAGAAGACGCGCAGCGCGTCACGATGCTCCGTGGGGATTCCTCGGTCGTAAAACAAGAGAAACATTCTCGAATGAATGATTCCATTTTTTCTCGACAACTCGATCGTTCCAAGATCGATAAAGAAACGTAAGCAACCGGACAGTTTAAGGTCGTGATATATTCGACTGATTCTATGAATTCGACTCCTCTGGTCAAAGCACTGTAAAAATGCGAAGAAAGTAAAACTGTTTAACATAAAATGCAGATCATGCATCGGTGCTCTTAATCATTTTCTTCAACTATTGCATAACCCACTACTACACCTATTCAATTCCAAAGAAATTTCTCCAATGTCAAATTTCCTTTCGAAATAATAAACGAAGACGAGGTGAATCTTGATATTCGAAGAAAAGAGAAAACGTCCAAGGGATCCGAGGAGTCACGGGTATGGTACTGGCCGAGAATCGGTCGTCGAGAGTAGAAGATTTCGAGTCGGACCTGTAACACCCTGGCTTTGTCCTGATACCCTCGCGGCTGCCTTTCGGAATTATTTCTAGACAATACCTGTGCCAGAGCTGAGTCCCATTCATCGGATCAGCCCCCACGTCCGCGCCTCGTCTAGAACAGAGAACGGCGTGTCTGTTAATTAGTACACCGTCCGTGCGAGTAATTAAGAGAATGCAGTCGAGGCGATAGGGAAGTGCACCGCCGTCGCGGCATATCCAATTCCAAAGTCGACGTTTTATTATCTGTCCCACCCCTGCCCCCCCTTAACCGGAAGAACTGAAATAGCCTGGCACAATATGAACTCGACGAGTCAGCGTGTATACACTACTTTCCGCGAGAGTGTATGGAGCACCGCGAGAACGAAAGTGAAAAGACACATCTTATGGAAATCTAGTCAGTTTAAAACTTCAGTAAGAAATCTGTATTTTTCAGGATTTCGTAACGTTTACAATTTTTTGCAAGTGGAATTTTCAATCGAAAAATCGAAGAAAATTGTTTAAAACGAGCCCTGGTAATTACAGTGTGTACCAGATTTTTTTTTAGAATTTTTGTGCAAGAGATTGGATAGGGAAAATAGTGCAAAAAAATCCGGGGTTTGTCTGATATCTCTTGTATGCTGGTATAGAGGGCTGGAAATTGATACAAATTGCTTTTTCTTGGTAAACTATCGAATTGTTCATCGCCAGGCCAGTTTGGTGTAAAGGCACTTTTGACAGTACAGGAAATATCTCGGTAATTGATCTGGAGAAGAGTTCTATGAACTTTAATGTTTGTCTGAGATTTTTTCGAAATAAATGGAACTAGACGATTGCGATACTGTTGCTAGAAAAAAATGCTATAATAAATACGAGTTGAAATAGTCACGAATAGCAACATCATATTATTAGACATCGTTAAAATATTTTGTTACCTCACAAAATATCGATGTGGACATATTAGATGTGTGCACCAGTAATAGTGGTGTTCCCATAAAAAATCCTAATTGCTGCACCATTCGTTGCCCGAAATAATTATCCCCGTTTTCAATAACATTTTATTACTGTTCTGGCAAAAATTGATTTTTCCGTCGATGAAATAAAATAGAACACCAATACCAATATAAATGATTGATATTACTTCTGGATGCACCTGATACTCCATTCAACAATAAAATTGCCCTGCAAATGACCCAGAAAGCGCGACAATAAGAATTTCTTTTATTCCAGAAGTTCCTACAATTTGAGCAGTATGAAATTTTCCAATTTTCCATAAAGTTAATAGCTCAGCAGCTATTTCAACCACCACTCACCAGGGGACACTCTGCGTATCAATTTTCAGCTAATTTACATATTCGTTATATTGTTCCTTTCAATTTAACAACTCTGTATCCACTCTTTTAACACCAACTGACGTTACTACGCATAACACTTAACTTGTATCTAATGGAACACTTCCTCTAACAGAATCACGTCGAATCGAATCAAATTGACACAGAAAAGGGGGAGCAATCTATCATGAAGGTGAAGAGATTTATTCACAATTTAAATTTCACTCATCGGTGGGTCGTGATGGTGCTCGACCGAAATGTGAACACGCAACACTATTTTTTTTTATAGACAGTTTTTTTCTTTCTATTTATGGCAGACTCTACTCTAAAAATGATCTTACGGATGCTGGCCGCCTCTGACAGCGTGTCCTGCGTGGACACGTGGACGCGACCTCCTCGACGCGAACGCTAAATAGAAAATCCTCGCTTCCGAGTGTGTTTGTATTCACAGTGGTGGGATCGAAAACAAATACTTTCGTAGACGTGTTTTATTTCGTAACGCCTGCCTATGGATACGAACAATAAACGGAAATTTAATTCGATTCCGATCGTGATTCATCGATTGGGATAAACGTTTTGTGGAGCTCGTGAGGTGCAGCTGTCTTCGATTCTCTCTCCGTCAGATGTTCCATAATCGTAAGCACACTCGTCTAACATTTCGCCCGATGGTTGGCGGTCGTAAGCTTCGAAGCAGCTTTAGCGGAAGAGCAAAGGGAACTTTGGGACGAACTTGTATTCCCGGATCACCAACCGGCGAACTCGGGGACTTTGCTTCCGAACCGAGTTGCCGTACTATGCCAGAGCAGATAATCTTAATCATCGGAAATTTCATCGACTATTGCTCCGCTAGCTCGAGAATTTAACTCGAAAATCGTGAGGGAGATACGAAAAGCAGGATGATAATCTCCAAAAGGATATAAATTTAAAAATGTCAAAGGACATTTTTGTTACTTACACGATCCCGAAGTTCTGACATTTAAATTGGGGACAGCCTGTATAATCAGCGTGAAAATCATTGCGAGAATTAACATCCGAACTACCGACGATAAACAATCCATTTCGGTCGGTCGATAAACATGACAAACTTATGAAAATTTGTAAAGCTTTAAATTAACAAATTTTTTCACTTTCATATCGTAATAAAGGTTACAAAAGATCTGAGGAAATGTACTGTTACAATATTATAATCATCGTTACAAGAATATACTATCAAGTCATTTGAATTGCTTGGTAGCTCCAGTGTTAATATAACTAGCAATATTATCTTGTAGGAAAATGTACTTCATAGGAATTGTAAAAATTATTTGTTTTTTTCAAAAACCTTATAAGTGATTTACTCTCGTGACAGTAGGTAATATACTTACAAGAATAATTTAAACATTCTGACAGACGTGAAGTATTAAGCATACGATAATTGCTCGATGGATCGAGTTACTTGAACAGGAAGTCGAGGATTCAAACGCAGCCAGCGACAGTAACGAGAAGTCCGTAACACAATAATAAAAGAAAATAGTTGGACCACATTATGGCAGGAAGTTCCGACGACTAAATCGTTCCCGTTGATCCCGAACGATCCCAGACAGACACACACCACAGTTGTACAACGTTCCTGGATGGTTCGCAGCTGTTTCTCGAGACTTGCCAGCGGCCACGTGAAGCTCCCGTGTGTTGCATTCAACGACTCTCCCCTCTCCCTTCAAGCACATTTACGAGCTCCACGGAATCGGTCGTTACGCCCGGCCGCGGTTACGTCCACGAAATTAGCGGCCTCGTTTCACCCCCAAGAGCGTTTTCAAGTTCGGCAAATTGTGTCAATGCCGCGGCTGACGATCAAATTGCTACTTAAACGCAGAAGGGGAGAAATACGAAATCGAGGGGAATACAGTAACCTGCGTTATGAGCAGGGACGGGTAAATTGATTATGTGGAGAAAGAGTTTTGAATAACGAATAACAGATAAAAAAAAAATACATCGTTAATGTTCATTAATTAAACGTGGAAATTTCGATTTTCATAATAAAATGTAACGAGTAGACACTTGGCGAACAATTATTTGAGATCTTATCAACAGTTTAAAATGACGATCTTAGGTACTGCTGCTTTTCATTGTGTATTATTCGAATGCAATTGTCTCCAACGTTACGAGCTTTTAACGCTTTCCTTTATCAGAGCTGAGAAATTAATTCTTGACTGCTTATGGAATAGTCGGAAATACAATCTTAGTAAGAAAATTAAAGAGTGAAAAAGAAAAGGAAGACAGTGAGAGACAAAGGCGAATACTAAGCCTAATAAATAGTTTAACGTAAAAATACGTCACGGATTTCGGTGACCATCAAAGAATTTTTGATTCCGACTACTTCAACCCTAAAAACGACCGAAATTTATTCTACCGGTTTTCAAAATATTAAAGATACTTCCACGAAGATTAATAACGTAAAAGCAAATAGATCAAAGTTCATAGAATTCAATTAAGTTAATGATACGTGTATCGTACGGCTTCCTTAAATTCCTTAAAAGCAGAATTCAGCCGATCGATCCATCCGTTCGTCGACGTGTTCATTCACCACAGATGCATCTTCATCTTCCCCGCCGCGAACCCGCTAAATCGAGGGGTCGAAAAGTAGAACAGGGAATTCCATCGAACCCGAGCACAAAGCTGAAAGCATTATAAACCTGACGCAATCGACAGGGGGGAGCAGGATCGGAACGCAATGATCGATTGTGCCCAAATAATCTAATGCATTTCGTCGCGTTACGCAACGCGGATCGATCGATGAAATTCACGATAAATCATCATCCCAGAAGCTGGATTCGCGTGCATCCTGTTGCAACAACATTCTGTACAAAAGCTTGCTGGTTTATTTCCACGGAAACTGAAGTACAGTAGAACCACAATTTTCGGAACGCCTGCTTGTCGGAACGCTCTGTTAACCGGGCGTTCCATCATCGAAATATTCTATTATCCGAACAATGTATTTCATACATCGGTTGTATTCCACGCAATGTTTATATTCTGACATGTACACAGGGTGTCCCATTTAAAGGGGAACAACACTGGGACTCCAAAAAAAATCTTGCTTTTATAAATTATCTTTGAGGCACACGTGTACATGTGGTTGAAATGCTTTCAATAACCAAAAATGTAATTTAGCAAAACTTGACTATAATAACTTTATAACTAACAGATTTAAGGCATAAGTGTCTGAGTACTTTTTGTTAGAGATTAAAAAAATTCATCGAATAGTCTAATAAAAAATTACAGTTCTTATTAGAAAAAAAAGGTGCAATTGCATTTTCCAGGTGCACCAATGCACAGAAATGCATAAAATTATTTCGAGATTATGCACCATTGGATATTATTTAATTTTGACTCACAACATTTTTATCGATTTCTAATCATTTGTAAGATAACCTGTCCCATTTACGTGGGACATCATGTATAAAGTTTCACGTGGTAATAGTTCCATTATCCGAAAATTCTGTTCTTCGAACACATTTCTCTCGTTATTAGTTCTCATAATCGAGGTTCTACTGTAACGTGATCACGCGTGGGACGAAAACGAATAGGTGGTGGATTCGTGGAAAACGTGGAAGCTCGATGTCCGTTCGTGGAAAAGTTCCTCGTGGACAATCGAGTCCCGGAGGAGCACTCGAAGAACAACAGCCACCGCTCCTAACCCCCTAAGACGCATTGTCGAGACGGCGAAGAACTTGGAAAAAGTGTTTCGTCGAGAAAACACTGTCCCGCCGCGTATACGCAACTTAAACCCGTTGAAGCGAAGCGAAGCGGTACCGCGAGAAAGAATGGGAAACCGTTCCCGGGCGTTAACGCCTCCATTTTGTTCTGAGTTGCCTCTGGCTTGCCTTTCTCTGCGTTGGAAACTAATTACTTTGCGGATTTCATCGGGGAACATTTGTAAGACGTTCCCCCTTCTACGTAATTATGGTTAGAGTATGTGTGTGTGAATTTGAACAGTTAGTTATTAAGGTAATAATCGACCAGGGCAGTGATTATTCCTGAAAGAATAAGTCGAAACATTAGAATAAAGATGGCTATTGATAAATGGAATAAAAAATATCAAGAAGTTGTCTTCAAAAGAAATGATCCAGGAATCAATGTTCCTTATAAACAAAAACCACGTTTTATTTAGTCCAACGAGCCCCACCTACGTTTAAGCAAAGTTTTTTCCGTATCCAACGTAAGAATACACTTTTATTAACGGAACCAGTTGGTCCATACCGTCGTCGTTCCATCAGAAAACTTTTTCCATAAGCACGATCATCGACGGTGCCCGCGAACGAAAATTGCCCGACTGCATCCAACCGAAGTTTGCACGGTCCGACAACCATTCGCGAAGACCAATAAAGCTCGCCGAAGCCCCAGCGAGTATTATTGGAGAAGTGTAAACCCATCGCTGCCTTGTACAGACAACATCTTCCATTTTATTCTTTATTTACTCCTTACCGCTTTTACGACCTGAAAATCAAATAAACGGGAAGTAAGAATCGACCAGTCAATGTCTGCGCAATGATTATGTGTGCTTTTTTTTTATTATTTCACTGGATCCCTGGGAATCGTGACGATCATCGAGACGATATGGCTCGTAACAATCTCAATGTACACACAGCCGATGAAGGAAAAATGTTAAACTACTTGAACCTGTTCAGTAAACAGTTTACGTTCCCCTTAGCTCGTTCATCGATCTTTCCTCATACCAAAAAAAATCGTTGTTTATCAGTTTACGAATAGAGTCCGACCCTAAAATCCATCGGAAACCGATTTCGTTCTATCGACTGATTCGAATTTGCTTCCCCGTGAAATTGAAGCTTTGAGAAGTGAATCGCGTATCGCCGAAATGCATCGGGCTTGCAATCTTAGACCCCTTCCTGGCTAGATCCTATCCGGTTCGCTTCGGACTGGTGCGTCTTATCCTCTATTTCACGAGGAATGCAGCCGATTCAGACAATGATACGGCCGATCGGATCATTCTGATGTATCTGATGCCGAAAGGGAATCAATTACGTACGGTTAATCTTGATCTAGCAGCGTGAGCGTAATTTCGATCGAGACACACCACGATGTAACCTGCAGGATTCCAGGTAACTGTGGACGATGTAATGTACAAAGCAGAATTAACGATATAATCTGAGTTGATCCTTCAAAAGAACATCTCTAGATGATTGAACTGGAAGTAACAGGTCGTCTGCGATGACAGTATCGATTATTTGACCCTTGTGTACTGTTCGAGTTAATTTCACGAAATCTCAGACTTTTTGTAATTTGATTTTAGCTTGGACCAAGTTCAATTCAATTTCGAACAGACAACAGAATGCGGTTAATATCTCAAAATTTACAAAAAGTGGACTCTCGTCGCTTTTCCCCTGGACTGTTTACGCGTATTACTGTTTGCCAAGTGTTCTAAAAGGCGCGATAAAAACCGAGTGGAACGTCCTAATTTCCTGGCTCGACGGTCGAAAGGTGACAATCGTAAAACGACTCGCGTTCGATGACTCTCGTTGTCCTCGACGGATCGGATAGCGTTCCTCCGTAAACGGCTTTCTTGCATTACACACGCACACAGGAACGTTTCAATTAAACCGTGCGCAGCTCGTAGAGATAGCTTTTCGTTCTCGTATTTTCCGATATTTCAATAGATCGATACGTGATTAACGATAACTAAATTATGCATTGATATACATTATTTCAGTAAATATTTAATAGAACGTATCTTCTTTAGAAAATATTGTGACGAAAAAAGATTTGCTTGATTTTATGACTGCTGGATTGTGCCGTATGATTTTAAATATAGACGTAGTTGAAATGTAATAATAATACAGGAATGTGAAATAACAAATTACTTTCTCACGATATAACACGAACAGCACTTTGATATATATATACAATTTGGTTTACAAACAAACTATGTGCAGTATAAATGTTTTAAACGCGATATGCATTGTGTTTCGGTGTAAAAAACGATAATCGAGAAATGAGCTACAATTTAGTTTTGACATTTTAAGTAGAAGGTAGAGTTATAAACTGAACATTCCTCAACAGGGTATATATTTTTGTTGGGCTCACGCAGAGTTTATCGTTGCAGCTGGAGTTGAGTAAACATTTGTTGTTCCCTTTTCTTTCCCAGCGTACGAATACTCGTTTATAAAACACACACAGTGTTCGCTGCGTACGGACGAGTTGATTAAACGTCAACGTGTAATTGCACAATTATCGGTAACGCTCGAATTGAGTGCGTAGATGGATGGACTCCATTGAAAGGCTGCAGACGAAATTCACCCTGACCTTACTTGTGCGTTTACTTCGATGGAATCGTGTACGACTACTTTTCGATGCAGTCATTCTATAAATCATCGTCTCATAGTGCATAATTTGAGTCAGTTTGCGCAATCATATTAATTAGAAAATACTGCTACACGAATTTGATATTCTAAAAATCAGTACCTGTTGCTAAACAATATCTTTTTATGGAGGAATTCTTTTTAAATAAAAAAATTAAATCTTTGCAATGTATTTAATTCACTAAAAACAGATTTTTTGTTGAAATCACCGAAAGTGTATTGCATATACTTTAATAAATACTTACAACATTATAACATGTTAAAATTATCGTTTATTACTTTGAATTAGATATGTTAATGATTAAATTTAATTAAAAGCTCTTGTTTATGTTTATTTACATATGGATTATTATTTTAATGATGATTTTAATACAGAGGCTCCATAATTGGAACAGGATCCGTAATTGGGACACATACCCTACAATTCTCATAACAAATGCTGGTAACGAACGGCATAAGGATTCATATCGAATTTCTCACATTTCGTGATCCATCTATCAGCCGCGAGTACATCAACGAGAGAGGAACTTTTTAGCCGAGTACGAAACCCGTGGCGAAGGTTATTCGTCCGGGATCAATCGATGGTCCGCGCCACGGGGTCTTTCATTCTGACTCAGAGAAATTAAGTTCGCCCCCGGTGGATATTAAATGAGTGATTACAGTGTCGGAAACAAGACGTGGATCGGTATGGGATCCCGTATAGGGATTATTACCCCAGCCTCGTTTCATATCGCGACGTCACCCTGGTTCCCGTCTGTATTCACACGGGGGGTGGGAGCCACCGATATTAAATTCTATTTTCATGAAACGATCGAGAGATTCGATGATAGCCGTTAGATGAAGATCTACGCTTCATTGTACCGATAAAGAAAGAAATACAGGCGTTGAGTAACTTGGTTCCTTCGCTGAAGAAAATCCTCGGACAGGCTCCTCCCAATTCCCGTTTAATTAATGACTGAGATTAAGACGATCGATAACGGGAGGAGGGAAAATAAGGACGGCTGAAGGATGCGAACGCTGAGGGGGACACGTGTCTGGAATTGCTTGGAGAGAATCATGGGAAACGAGCTGGAAAGACACGTCTGCTGATCTCGAACAATTTAATTCGATTTTCTATTGTCCACGGCTGGCCTCGGTCAACAGCGAATCGTCCGACTAGCAAAGTCGATCTCGAAATATTGATTAACCTCTTCAGGGACGACGGATTTGTTAAGAACAGGAACAAATGATTTTTATTTTCATTTTTCAGTTGTATTTATTTAAAGTATATACTTATGAATATTAACGATAATCTACTGGTAGGAATTCTTCTCTTTTTTGTTGGGGAATGTCTTAGTGGGTATTTATTCAGAATAATGTTCATTATATGTTTTGGTACGATGCTCAAATGAAAGAAAAACTAAACGTACACATTAAAATTATTTTAACAAGTGCTCAAAATGATATCCATCAACTTCGACACATTTTGGCACTAATCCCACTATGATAGTTGCATTATTATTTAAATCTACTCCCTGACATTTGTAGATTTTTCATACTCAAGGTCAAATGAAGGGCATAGTTTTATAGGTCATTGTATTGGCCTTGATCTCAACTATTATGCCATAGTAATAGAAATATGTAGTCCCACTTAAAAAAAACAATTTTAAAAAAGTTTTTTGTTTATTACAGTATTTGCTCCTTCTGACCAAATACAATTTTCCCCTCACCTTTTTTCGTATCTCCATAAACAAGTGAGATATTAAACGTTCTCGCGTTATGTGAGTCACCCTGTAATTGTCATGAGAGGTTGAAATGTCCAGATATAAGTGATATGTTGTTTACATTATTCGATTTTAACGAGGATTTTTTATGGGACACAGATGTTTTCGTTCTTCAGCATCGAGAGGTGATACGGGAATAACCATTCCGAGATCCAACCCTTCCAGAAGCGTATCGCATGTCGTAAAATGGCGTCGAAAAGTACGCGGCAATCCACATTTACGCGTCAGCGATCAACCAGTTTTACTGTGATCCATCGAAGAAATCGTTCCCCGTGTTCACGCTCGACGTAACCATTTCGTTCAGCCCTCGAAGGTACCACCGTCGGTTGCTCGCGAAATTTCGTATGCACCCGGTTTCCGGTCCCGATTAAGACCACCGTGGTCTGCATTCATTAAACATTAATCCCGACCTTTTCATTATCCGCTAAAGACCAACGGAAAACCCTGACGTGTGCACATTTCCGGACCAATCCGCGAGTATTACAATCTTACTCTCAACGATTCTGACGATTATGGTTACGGATTGCACACTCGATCACAATTATGTTTCATGTTTCAGTCGTCGATACATTTTAAATTTGTGGTGTCCGATATTTTCGACGTATAGGACATATACAGGATGCTCAGAAAAATGGTCTAACAAGGGAAGGCACGGAAGTGTCCTCCGATTTTAATGGAACTTCGTATGTCTGTTAAGCAGTCAAAAATAAGGGATACGTATTTTTCTTTATCGACTGAGACGCGACTTTAAGGGGTGAAACCACCCCTCGAAGTTTCGATCCGAAATTTTTTTGTTACAAACAAATTATATTTTTGACAATTTGTTAGCACAATATTATTCTACATAAAAAAACCGTAAACCTCGTCCATTAGAAGTTTTCATGTATCTCCCCTGGTTTTCGAGATAGTACTTTCGGGTCAAAACTTCGAGGGGTGGTTTCAGCCCTTAAAGTCGCGTCTCAGCTGATAAGAAAAAAATACGTATCCCTTATTTTTGACTGCTTAACAGACATACAAAGTTTCATCAAAATCGGAGGGGGACATTTCCGTGCCTTCCCTTGTAAGACAGTGTTTCCCAACCTTTTTTGGATCATGCCCCACCTCAACGCCACAAAAGTCTCGATGCCTCTCCTATCATAATAGTAAATCATGTTCTGAAAAAGTAATAACGAAACGAGGCTCCAAAAAGGGAGCCAATGTATTGTACTTTATTGCTTTAACTGCATACCATGCAAAAAGGACCTTAAACGACCACTTCACCTATTTGCTTGGTGACCTATCCTTTAGGGTCACACTGCATCAAAACTTTTTGTTGGCAGTATATGTGTCCGATACCAGTGTTCGCAATGTTTATGTATCACAATTTTTCACTCCGACATTTCTCTGATCGAAATTCAAAAACTGCAGTTGTAGTCGCAGTTTTCGTGTACAACATTTAAATCGTTTAATATAGCAGTACTGGCAATATTTATCGCATCAACCTCAAATTTATGTAATACGCACAATTTGTACTTGACGCAATAAATGTTTCCAATATTCTACGTATCGAAAATGTACAAATATTTAATCTAGTGCATATATTCTACTGCAGGAAGTACCCAGTCGGCTGCGTTCGTCCGACGAGAATATTTTCATAACTCAACGGATTAAAACCTAACACAGAGCCAATTCTCAAAACCAATTTATTATGGGAAAGTAATAACCATCGCTTTCACAAACAAGGTATTTCGTTTTATTAACTGTTCCGTCGGCCGATTGAATATTCGCCTGTATTATTAAAACGGAAATATTTGAAATTTCAGAATTTCCTATTGTGAAATAATGTTTCTCTCCGACACGTAAACAACTCCCGAAACTCCGCGATAATTCAAGCCATAGGTGGCGAAATGGCGCGACATGGGTTTGTCGTTTTGATGAAATAGAAAGGGTCGAAAAGGAAAACGTTGGAAGCCTTGACCCAACGAAATCCGACCTCCCATTTATTTTTCATCCCCCTACCGATAATAGGGTCGTTTTTCAAACTTCGTCGAGCCGTACTTCCGGTGTTGCGCGTGCACAACCGTTCAAAATTTCACGAAGCCTTCGACCGTGTCCGTGTCATCGACTGGTCGAACGGCAAATTAGATTACTTCCTCTCCCTCTTTTCACGGGTGAAAAGCCCGCGATCGTTTTCAGAGGATAATTGCGGTTGAATGGATAGATAGAGTTTGGGTGGTTGCCGGTTTCGTGTCAACTTAGACACGTCAACGTTTATCGAAGGTAATCGAAAATATTTGGAGAATAAACTCAGTTGTCAGCGTCGAGTTCTCTGTACGATGAATCGTTCGATCGTCCATTGTTCAACAAACTAATCCTAGTCTTCGAATCACAGCGTACTGTTTCGCATACTAATGTAATATGCGAAATGTATATATTAATATAACGCCCCGAAACTCGATGAAATTAACCACTCAGGCGAATTTAAAAAATTCGGATCAATACACACATATTCACGTTTCCGATAATACTCGATCGGAACTCGATAATTATAGTGGCTGCGACTTCTATAGCTCTGCTGTGGAAACATTCAACACTTCTGTACCACTATTTCGATAGTAATTGAAAGATTATTTATAACCTTCGGATTTATGACGCTAGAGAAGCGAAGTGTAGATAGCATTGACATATGGCGTCCACGTGTAGCATTCAAAATTGTATGCAAATATTCCTTTAGAGTAATAATAATAACAATAATAACTTTATTTTATCCCTAGTCCTCGTATTTTCTTACATTCATAGCATCCACGATTATACAAAACGCAATGCGGTAAAACGTTTGATAATTTGTACTTTGAGTTTTAAACCTTTAATAGAATAAACAAATTTTATAGTCAATATTTGCACAAATATCTACATTCATCACAAATTCATTCACTATGATTTTAAGAAAGAACTTTACCAAATTGCTTGAATCGAATATATTGAGTTCAAAATAAACTTCATGTTCAAATTATGGAACTGCTTGTTTCTTTACGATTTCATGTCAGATCACTATAATATACTGCAAACTTCGCCAAAGATTGCAGTCTGGAAAATAATGCAGACAGTTTCGCCAGGCGAATCACATGAATTAGTGTCAACCTAAAAACGACATCATGGGGTTACCGTTGACATCATAAACCCCCAATGTTCCTTATAAATGTACCAAATGCATGTCAGAATATCAAACGTTCTCCAATCCTCATAATCTTCGTCATATTCCACCGAGTCACAAAAAAAGAATTCTAGATTCCGCGATATTAAATCTTCGTGACCCACCTCGGTCTTTTATGGTACAAGCGAAGTTTCGCTCAAATATCCCCGAAACGAAGAATTTATTATTAAAGAGACCTTTCAACATTCAACTTTAAAAACAATTTGATCGTATAGTAGTGACCCTGGGAGGTACCCCCGAATTTTTTCAGATTTTTTGGAAGGCTATGAGATAAAAAAAAAAGGTCTGGACATAAAAGACCCAAGGGGATAACGGAAGCAGTAAAAATAAACGGAGGTCACGGAGGGTTAAATATTCTATGGAAAGTGTTACCATATTTCCTTGGAATTCATCATCCACTCCAAGCCGAATATATCCAGGTCGAAGATGTAATCGATGCATAGTTACCGCAACGATATCAACGAGAGAATTCAGTAATCTCCCGGGAAATATCGTGTTTCACGAGAGTCGTCAGTTGTCCCGTAGACTCTGATTTCCCCGGGAATAGCGAGCACTCGTTCCACGTCGGATTAAATATGCAATGTGTCGAATCACTTTAGATTCCAGCTGTTCCGGCTTCTCTCGAGATTACGCGCGATAAACGATACTCGGGGTCGCTGACAGAACAAATAGCGGGTGGTCCCCGTGTGGGTTGGCCGGGTGAATATTAAACAACTCATTCGAACGGATCATACAGTACCGGACAAATGTCTTCGGACAAAAACTGTTTCTTGTATTATTTGAATTAAGGATACTATTGACATTACATTAAAAAATCAACGCCTGTCTTGTGTAATTGTTGTTTTCTAAGGTTGACCACAATCGATATATTTTCCAAATGTCCTCCTCGAACAAATTGTTTATTTTGTTGAATATACCGTCTATTTTGGGATGTCCACAGATCGAGAAGGTATGAATGATGACGCTCCGTTTGAGCCGTCTATGATACTTTGTTTTTAAATTTCTAATGTAATTTTACCTCGTACCATCCAGGAATTGATAAAATAAAGGAATAATATAATGTCCTCGTGAAGTACTTGTTTCAAAATACAATTTATGGTTGTGAATGAAACGTCAAAATGTCTAGCTAAATACTGATAAAACTTATTTTATATTTTGTGATACGTAAGCAGCTCCGTGTAACTTTTATGAAAGATTGCGTCGGATTAATAGTAAACACTCCGAAGGGCAGAACTTCAGTAACATCACAAAAATGTTTTTGTCTGAATTCATTTCTCCGGTACTGTATATACGTAATGTTTAGCTGGTTTATGAAGTTCAAGACACCGTGTCCCGCATTGACAAATCACCGATATAAGCTCATAGAGACCTGGGTCACTTTGACACGCTTTCCGCAAATCCTGATACTCGTTTATGGAATCGATATTGCAGCTAATGCCCCTGGACGGCCATTTATCTCCGATTATTAGATGAGCTTGATAGACGTTGCCCGCCCGCTTGCATCGTGTCACCGATTAAAACCTGTTGGTGTCGAATTACATCCAATCATTTCGTTTGAAACACGTTTTTTCCTATTGATTTGCAAAATAGGAGGCGAATTCACGCGACAATCCAGTTTAATGCTGATAAATGGATAATTATCGATGATAGTATTGCTTTCGGAAGTGCTATTTAGTGTGATACTGGGGAATTAAACCGTGCTTTCGCGCATTTGTTACGGACAGGCCAGTGTGCAACGGTATGAAATACAGGATTCCACTTTGTAGTACCTTGTATCTCGGTTATTTATTGATTTGTTGCACTTTCTGCAAAAATACAAACGAAAACGTATCAGGGAGCTCTAATTATATTTCTGTTATGGTATACAGGTTATTAATAAAAATGTGGGGTACTTTCACAAGGAGGATTTTACGTGCTAAATTCACAAGTAGACTGTAAGACAAAAATCAAGAATGACGAAATTGCGTTTGAGGCTTTGAGTCTGCGTTATTAACCCTTTGAGAAACTATATATATTCATAGATATGAAAAAATACATGATACTAATATTTTATTTAGTAATTTAGAATACGTAGCCATATGGCAACAGTGAGAATGAAGGGGTTAATTGCTGAAAATAAAGACAAACTACGAGTAAAATACGTCTGACGCGGCGGATTATTCTACTTAAACAGCGCATTCTTCCACTGTTTCACGAGTTAATTTCATTCATTTCGCTGTATTTCATTCATTACTTTCACAGGTTAGAGTAGTATAATTCATCGCGCCAGACGTATTCCATGCGTATTTTGCCCATATTTTCAACAATTAATAACTCTGAAACAAAGCCTCGACAGGAATTTTATTATTCTCCACTTTTGTCTTACAATTTACAGTTAGACACGTAGAATCGACTCTGTGAAAGTGGGCCTCATTTTCATCAATAAACTACATATCCTTTCGTTACCGCGTCTTTAAGGCGAAACCTCCTTAATCAAGCGCCTATAAAAAAAGAAATAATTATATTCATCCCTTGTTCCATCGAATGATCATTTGCTTAGATCACTAAAACATACTAGAAAAACACTTCAAAAACTCGAAACTCATCTAAAATCATATCAAAGAACTTCTACGTACCAAACGAAACAAATGCCATGTTAAAGCGCTACACCCGACGAAATCAAAATTCACGACAGCAAGGAACAGTCGACAACCGGCGAGCGCGCAACACGGCTTCAATTAATTTCAGAACGGTTATCAAACGACACGAGAAAAAATGTAATTACAGGATTTACGACGTAATACAAGGGGCCACGGGGCAAAATTGGAAAGCGGCGTAGATGTCGCACACAACAATCGTTTAACGATCGTAGCCCCCGACGCGAATAATCAAGGTAAAAAACGAGCAAAACTCGTTTTCACGGCCCCCGTTACAATCTCAAGCACACGTTTTAAAGATTCTACACCCGCAAGAAGGAAATTTCTCACATAAGGTCGATGTCCCTATTTCTAATCACGTCCCGATTTCTGCTAAGTACGTATATTTTTTATTTAACGCAAAATGTTAAATAATGAATTAGTTATACAAGAAATTAGTTAAATTAGTTCAGTATTTCCATACAAAATGCTACAGCCTGCTGTTCAGTAGATGGCAGCATTTTAATAGAAACAAATTTAATAAGTGCGTCGTCGTAAAGAAACGTGATTTGAGGTGGTTCAATTGCGTGCATAAGTTACACGGGACGCTGCATTTTTACTAAAAAAAACCTACAGAATCTTTAATATTGTCCGTCAAAGTATGATTTTGGCAGTTCCATTTCCGCTGCCCAAAAGTAGGAACATTTCATACTTCGTATTAAATGAACTATTATTAAGTAAAAACTTTTTAAAAATACTTTCATTTAAATTTAATTATAAAGGGAAGTTTAGATTTCATATCTAATAAGTTTTTTCGTCGATTGTTGCATAAACAGAACTCTTAAATGATTAGAAACAGGGACATTGACCTTACTTTTGCGATTGAACGCGGTCGCCATCGAGGCCAGGACCTATGTGTCATGCAAATTATTTCGGATCGAATAGCTTCAGGGGGCTCGGTATGACAAGGGGGAAGGTATAAAATATCCCTCCCCCTCTTCCGTGCCGGGCCTACGACCACGAAATTTCCACGACGACACCGCAACCACGCCGGATCGTTCCGACGATTCCATCCCCCTCCACGCCGTTTCCATTCCAGAGATTCGGATACAATTTTCATCGGGCTACGTGACGCAATTAATCTCCCGTTACCTGAGCCGTAACTCCTCGTCGTCCGAGGTACTCGAAGGCAGTCACGGTCACCTGAATATTGAAATGCTAATCCCCGGCGAGCTTTTAATTCACGAAATCGCCCGTCCACAGACCCATCCAGCTTGCGCATAGATCGTTCTCGCTTATTATTCATCCCGGGGAAATTTGGAAAGCCCTACGGCGCGAGAGGTTACGACGTCGATGAGAATGTCCCCCCTCAGCCTCTCGCAATTTCGGCTGGACGCGGCCATGCGTGACTTGAATTAAAACGGCGAAACTATGCGATGAACGGTTGACTCATCCGGGGGGTGGGCGGTGAAGGTGAAAAATGAAAAGAGGGAATATGAAGCGTGGCGGTGATAGTTTAGCCTCGGTTGCAGGGAATCGAATAGTGCGCATTCCCTTTGAACGACGACCTAATTAGTTTCGCCTGGAACCTGAACATAGTTATCGCGTTATTTTGAAATTGTGGTTAGGATGGCGTTTCGATGGGCACATTTAATCAGCTGTTACAGTTCTGAAGATACGGTTTTTTGACAGACTCGGGATTTTTGCCGAATAGCTGCTTCCGGTTACTACCGATAATTGTAATTAATATTTATGTAATAATTACTATATAACAGTATACATAATAAATTATTATAATTAATATATAATTACAATGATAATAATAATAATATTAATAATAAGTGGATATTACAGATTGGGCAAAAGCACAGATTCGATCAAGAAAACCGTATCGTCTTAACTGGATGTCAGGGGTGATTCTCCCGAAACAGAATTATTTTTTTAGGTACGATGGGCAGATTTTCATAAGAAAAGAAGGGATTGGAAATTGTCTTTTCGTTTGTTTATTTATAGAAAGTATTAAAACGAAGCCTATAGCGTCTGTTAACTAAATATTTTGCGATGCGACAGTAATAGAATAAATTGTTTGGTCTGATATCGCTTGGGTAAAACCATTGTAGGAGCCTCCTCTATGCTGTGGAGAGCGAATCAAGACTTGAGGTTATATAGTCGTTTGCAGTTACTTGATTGCAATCACAATGTAATTACACTTGGTTAGAGGAAACTAACAAGAAAAGGAGATCTCCAACCACTTGCAGTTCTATTACGTTTAACAAAGAGACACTTCTTCACAGCCATACCATTAATTACTTAAATAATAGGTCGCTCGCCCAGGAAATTGGCGGGGAATTGCACACGATTTTCTTACTAGAATTATAATTAATGTAATTCAAGATACTGATGTTTCGTTTTCGAGAAATTGAAAATTCATGTAAATCACGTATACATATATTTGTGCTAGAAATAAGTAGAAACGGTCTGCAATAATCAGACGTAGTAACAAAGTCCTATTCTATTGTATCCAACTTTACATAATTCGATTACTTCGAAAACGAAGCATCACTGGACAAAATTTTATTCTTTTTTCGACTTATTTTTTTTTATAGAAATCACCACCTGCTCCTAAGCATCATTTTATTATAAAAATTGACATTACCACGTTTAAACGATTAAAAATGAGGAAATACTTTTCTTGATCTTTTATTCGTTATTCGAAACTTTTTATCTAGATAGTGAGTTTGCCCATCTCTGATATGAAGATTTCTAAATATCATTACCGTTAATTAATGTTATTGACATTGCAGAAATACAAAGTTACCGCCCGAAACTCTGAATTTTACATAACCGTAAAAACGTAAGATGCCTAACTATACCGGAGTGAAAGTTTCTCTGTCAAAATCTAACCGTAACCTCGATCGTTCAACTACGCAAGACCGCGTACAAAAATTGTTCACGATTAAACAACCCTGCTTTTATTCTTACCACTGTAACGAAAACAGGTAATACATGTCACAAGCAGGGGTTGAATACTTTTTCGATTATAACCCATCGTTTCGTATAACCCCCCGCGAAAATGGTTAATCCCAAGACTTTGCGTTTACCCGATGCGACCCGAAGTCAGGCGGTCGCGGGAATATCATGAAAATTGGGAAAGTTCAGTGGGATCCGGAAAACTTTCCGTGGCCTTCGGCTTTCCATTCGAAACGCATTACAACTTCCTCTGTGGGGGGATTTCCGTGTGTCTGAATGTACAAGCCGACGTGGTGAACGTAGGCAGGCAGAAACGGCGGTCTCGGGTCCAAAAGAAGAGGGGAATCAATGAGGCTGGCGTCGCTTTGGGGCGTCGACGCTTCCATGTACGCGTCGCGACGCCGACTACTCGCGAGAATTCGTCCGACTTTCCAACGCTCGGAACGAAAAAGTGTAAATGTACGGTTCTGTCAACCGAACGTCCAACAGTTGCAATTCTTACGATATCTGAAAACTTCTAATTACCTGTACGTGCTATCAAGAACTCTGGATTACAGTAACTTATACATTTGTTTATGTACTTCTGAAATAATAAGTAGGTACAACAGTTTTTATACAGTTTCTATTAACATATTCTCCTTATCGTTACTTTTATCATCCTTTTGTGATAAATTTTTCATAATTTTGAAATAAAATTCACTTTTGGTAAATAATTTCGTGAAATAGAAGTGGCAGCATTCTATGAACAAAGTTGTGTGTCACTTTACAGCGTAAACGATAAATCGCACATCTGCATGCCAAATTCCGCCACAAACCTGTTCAGGAAACACCACTATAAACCACTCGACACCAACGTATGCAGTAACCCTCAGGATTAATTTATCCAGCAGCACTTTCTACTTTCACACTCTCATTTACCACCACGTTTTACGCACTATATTAGTCCTTTCAAGATTCCTAACAACGGAACGCACCAACCAATCATTCGCTTCGACACACTTTACACAGTTCATTGCAAAACAAAAACCAATCAGCATTACACTGCTTGAAAATATTATGATTCTTGTGAATCATTTATATATCACGTAATATACACAAAAATACAACAAAATATTTCTTTGATAATATTTAAATAATTTGATAATGAAAGGGTTAATTTCCCATGAGAACAATTTGACAATGACGGATTTGATAGAACCGCCATCGCGTCGTGAATATGTATTAGTACAAAATAGTAAACCAAAGGAAGAATTCACTTGACTACCACGATTACCTCGTCTGGTCCCCGATGACCCGTGGACAGGTATTAATTTCGTTACGGTGTGACGTTACTCGAAGCGAGGACCAGGAAACTAGTATAATCCAACTGCTGGTAAAGTTGTACCATTATGGGAATTCCAGTTACGTTCGTACAGAACCAACGCATTTATAGATTAGAGCTACCAGCTTAACGAGTCGCGGCGACGATCCCATTCCAGGCTACAGTTACCCAACCCCCGAAGAACCGTGGATGGACTTCACGGTACCATTCGGAGCAAAAACCTTAAGAAAGAGTTCCCGAAAGTTGCCTCGGACCTTCGCCACTCGAACTTCCTTCGAACTACGTTTTCTAAGAAACACGAGAGTACAAGTGTGTGCAATATATCTATAAAGTGTTTAAAAACTAAACTTGTGGAGTTTAAAAACTCTGTTTCGATTCCAACGTGAAGGATATTGGTCGATGTACATGGAAGCTACTGGCTTGAAATTGATTTCCATCGAGGCGCAGGAGACGAACGATATTTAGAGGAAAAGGTGGCCCCAGACTAGTCGCGTAACGAATCGAGGAAAAGTTTTGTCACGTCATCACGGTTTTTCAGGCATTTTCGATACTCTGCCAAAAAAATGTTCCGAACAAACATTAATCAGCACTTCCTCTTCTATAAATACCAATATAAAAAATTAATAGAAAAAAATTTTGTTTAATAAAACATAAGGTCACCTGGAGTTTTTTGTGGTCACTATATATTTGTTACTTAATAATATTATAGCTGATATCAAGACGAATTCAACGACCTAATATTATTGTCCTTAAGTATTGAAATAACGTTAATATAGCCATGAATAGCTAATTTGCGGCTCTGGACCACTCTGCGACGTGTCAAAAATGCGGGGTCGGTATCCCTTACGTCTTCCGGCGGTGTATGAAGAACGCAAGGTCCGTATCCCTTACGTATGACGACGTTGAGGGGTTAAATGTGGATCACACGGCGGAACGAGTCCGCGGAGAACCGAATACAAGTGCAACACCGTTAATAGAATCAACTCGGGGCGCGGTCACTGTTGCTTTTAGGGCTGCTGCTGGCGAGCGCGCGAACGTAATTGCATCTTCCACTCGAAGCTGCTTAATAGATTCCACGGAAAGTTTCGATGATGCTCGCAACACTCCGAAACCTTGATCCCAAGGGCGTGCACAATATGCGGCGAGTTTATCCGTAATCGGTCGCGTGACTTTATCGGGAATCGTTTGAGCGTTCGCTGTTCATAGTTGTTAATCCTTTGGGTACTATGGACGACCAAAAGTCGCCCACCACGAAGCGACCTTCGTGTAGTATGGACGATTGAAGTCGTCCACCACGAAGCGACCTTCGTGTAGTATGGCCGATTAAAGTCGTCCACCACGAAGCGACCTTCGTGTACTATGGGCGACTATACAGGGTGTGATAAAAGTGTTGTGGGTCCCTGAAATGGGTCACTTTTGATGTGATTTGGAACAAGTTTTTCCTTAGCGAAAATGATATTCGAGGCTTTGTTAACGGGATATTAACGAAAAATCCCGACCAATCAAAGCTCGGTCGCCAGACTCGCGCTCTTTTTAAAGAAAAACTTATACATTATTTGAACAATTGACAATATATTGAACAATTTGTACTGATATTTATATAAGGGAACATAAAAAAATGTCCATGTTGCCTTTTTTGATAATACGGTTTGCGGTCCCAATCGGCATTTTAAGAGGGATCGTTTCAAACATTCACGGTGATCATTTCCTTAAAATATACGAGTAAATCTAATCTTTAGGATTTCTTTGATTTGAAGCCTGGTTCTTTTCAAAACCAAGAATCGAACGATTTTTTAACGTAAAATGAGGAATTTAACTTTAACGAGCCACCATTTTCTTATAAATCAAATTACCAAAAAACGGCTACCTCAAGGACTAGATTTACTTGTATATTTTAGGGAAATGATCACCGTTTATGTTTCAGATGGAGCCTGTGAAAATGCCGATTGGGAGCGCAAACCGTGTTACCAAAAAAAGGGGTCTAGTAAACCTATCCGTGACGCGGACATTTGTCGTTATTTTCTTACATAAATATTGTAAAAGTTGTTGAATATATTGTCAAGTAAATATAAAATGTATTAGTAAAAAATTTACAAAAATCGATCTTTTTTTAGCCTTCCTGTGTGTATACGTCCCTTAATGAAGTGGTACACGAGTAAACCACTTTTGACGTCGATAAGTATCGATAATAGCGTTCGAGACAGTAATTTATGTAATGTAATCATCAAGCTAGTGGGGCTCCGATTATGCAGTGAACGAGTAGCAAAATACGAAATGATATTTACTCGGTTATACTGTTTCCGGTCGTTGATTGCGAGAAATTGACGAAATGAATTTGTGGCATGCAATTTATCACCCATCTCGCTATACTTTATCGTTAAACGTTCGTCGATTACCATAAACTGTTCGCGATTTTCAAAATTTTCCGGTTGTGTGAACCCGTTTTTTAATTCGTATACAGGGTGTGTTGCAACCAGAGATGGATAAATTCATTATCTAGGTAAAGAGTTTCGAATAACAAACGAAAGATAAAGAAGTTCTCTATTTTTTCCAAACAAATCAAATTTAAGGTTCCAATATTTATAATAAAATAATACTTCTTCTTACACTCGACAAACAATTATTTAATCTTATTAACTGTTTAGAAGTCAGGTCAATGCTATTAGATACTGCTGGTTTTTACTATGTATTACTCGAATAAAATTCTGTCCAACTTTAATTGCAATGAATGTTCCCACGAAATAGTGAACGCAGGTTGCACTGCAATTAGTACAACATAAAAGAAGGTCATTCCACATGCATAAATAAAAAAAAAATAGGTGGAGCAAAATGTTTTTCGTCTGATGTTTCGTGTACGAGAAAATGGAGTTTAAAAAATCATTGAGTAAGACTCCACTCAAATACCATTTGACTCGCGTGTCTGTCTATTACTGGCGGTTCTACTTGATCGAAAGCATTATTTAAGATGTATTATTTCCTACGATAATTCGACGCAAAACTGATGAAAGTGGAAACACTCAATAATACCTAACACAACACCAGCCTCATCCAAAACCACACGTGCTACACGAATTTTCAAACATAATTCTTACAAAATGAAATCCTCAACCTGAAAACAATCGTTCAAACATCCTCGACCAATTTCTTCCCATAAAACATCCCCTTTTTAGGTAATTCCAGCAGTTACAAGTATACTACCGATTTTTATGCAACTTCAGATTATCATAAATTCATTTACTGAATTCATACTTGTTTCCTTTATCAAAGGTTCGTTAAAGGGAACTATAATCCACGCTCACGTTTTTGAAAATTTGCACTGTATTATATTTTACCTGTTCACATTCACGATAAATGCACAAAATCCGCAGTCCAGTTATAAACCTCAAATTGCAAACCACCCAGTATATCAGCAGTTTTCAACGATGTCACGAAAACCGTGTGCAAGCCATCAAAATTCGGGGGTCCATTCACGGGTTCACACTGCGGCTCGGCGAAACGTTCCGGAAAATCATGGCCACGAAAAGTTTATATATTTCTCGTCGAACAAGCCGCGGCAACGCTAATCTGCATGCATACGCGCTACCAGCTCGTGTGCATACAAATTGCACGCATGCAAATAGCGTCGCGATACGCTTGCACGTGTGTGACATTGAACGGTACACGGAAGTGTATCGAATCTGGCCGTGTGACATGAAACACGAACGTGTGTGTATTAGTCCCGTGTATTACACGTGTGTGCAGGCGAATACAGAAGCATCACGTGTCTATTACAACCGTGTTCCAGCCACCAAAATTGTTTCGGGACATGAGCACAATCTGTGAATCCTGGAATTGCCACGATTTCTAATATGGCGGCCACCTAAGCAAATGTGGAGCGTACGCGATGTACAAGGAAGAAGCATGATCCTCTTGCTTCGAGCGTACGCCGTTTAATTTCCGGAACGTATCCGTTCGTGATTTCCACGATCGACTCGTATCCAGATGGATTCGACAGATTGGCTAAACGGGGCTCGATCGAACGCGTCCGGGATTCCTTAAATTTCAATGGGAAAAGAAAACGGAACGATAAGACCGAAAGGAATATCGGGTTCGATGTCCATACAGGATGCTCTGAAACATCGTGACTTTGGGATTAAGTTGGACGCGCAGAAATTAGGGGGGTGGAATGAATTACGGAAAGTTAATGACACTAGGCTTGGAATTATTGACCTACCTCGAACCGTGAGATTATTCACTAGAGTGGTGATTATGTAATTGAAAAAGAATTTTTTGGAATTTTTCCATGAGGCATACTGTAAATGTGGTTCACCCTAATGAGGAAATGATATGGCCTTTTTGAAAATTTGTTTAAAGTTAAATACTACGTGTGGCTATTAAATTTTGTGTTTTTTAAGAAAAAGAAGGCAATTTTCTTTTCGACATATTGTGATTTCGTAACACATTTATTTAATGTTGGAATATTATCACAAAATGAATTTGTGAACCAACCACTTTTAAGAATAGTGAATTCTTATTTATAAAAATCTATTTCGGAAATAATATCATTAGGCTAATTAAATTGATTTCTTAATGTGAGGATGTTTTTAGCGGAATTGCTTCACTCACAACAACAAATTCTGTTATAAATACTCTGTAAATCCGAATCTCATATTTATAGGGAGCGTGGTGTATGGATTCGTGGTTTGAAATATTAATAAGCGGGTAGCAACCTCTGAAATGTTGTGAAATGTAATGAAAGTTTAACCAGGCTTGTGTCTCAGCATAGAGAACAAAATGGTAGGTACCCAAGCAATATTTTAAGCGCCAACCTACTATGCACGGATGTGCGTTGAAATGCTCAACCACTACAGAATAATGGTATGAGTCTATTCAGACTCATTTACAAATTGTACTGGTGAATATGAAAGTAGTGTGAATCATGTATTCTTTCAGTCACCGAAAACTGTCATTATTGTGAGGTTATATGATTGGATTATGTTTTGGAATTCTACCTTCCTTAAAAAGATCACCTTTTTCGGTAGACACGCTAAGGTTAACAAATTTTGTACGCCAAGAAGATGAAAGATAAACACGACTCCCAATGTTGTTGAATATCCGCGGAAAGTTTCATTTCGCGAAATTTTCAAAGGGGGTAACGTACATGTCGAGATAACTTTAGAGAAGTTTGAAGGGTACCACTTCGTTATCCTCGCCACGAGGTCTCTTACTGTTCCATAGTCGGGCACACAGACGCCCGTTAAATTATATCCAGCAGGTTTTAACCCACCAGTAATAAACGATACTGTCTTCCGTGCTCGAACTTTGTGCTTCGTAAAATACAGTTATTTCCGTCGGCTAATCAATTACCGGGGTTTCAACCTCTCTCCGCGATAGTATCCGAGTTACACAGCGATCATTCCGCCACACGGTAACTGTCTTGAATTTTCTGGTTGTTTCGGAACGCTACTTGTCTTGGAATTGTACACGTTTCGTTTATCAGAAACGTGTCGACAATTCGGTATCGGTTACAGAAATGTATTAAATTCATTTTAATGGATATGGAAGTATGAAAATTATAGGACATTCATTTAATTGTCAACGTTATCGACTCTGAAATATATATTGAATGTTAAAATTACCTGTTTTAAATAATGAATATACCGTGGATTTTGTGCATAGATAGCATGCATTAATGCCTGTAAACGGATTAAATTTTAATTTTATCTGAAACCTGGTAAAATACTCAATGAAGTAATTAAAAGTTCTGTTTGATTACAGTTTATGGAAATTACTTTCCAGGCATGTACCGGTGAGATTAATAATAAGTAAATGATAATTGGTATAAATCAACTGAATATTTACATACATACAGAACATTATTGCTGTTTACCCTAAAACTGCTGATTTCTTTTTAAACTCCGCATATTTGTAGAGGGAGAAAAGAAGTATTAGCTTTTCAATCCTTACAAAATTGTATAATAAATACAAAAAAATCAAATTTTTAACAATTTCATTATAGATTTTTATACAAGCTACCTAAGAAACCATAAAATTTTAATTCCAATAGTTTCTGAATATCTACTATAGCTTACAAAATATACAGGACAATAGGAAAACACGCATTAAAAATGAAAGGGTAGTTTCAGCCTGAAGAACCAAATATCAGCAGAAACCAAAAATTTTCTCAATGCTTCTATTGAAGTTCTCTACAAATCTACCAAAATAAATAAAATGGGAATTTTTGGGGTACCAAAGTTCCCTGGTTACTTAATTTTTGTACCATCGAATGTTCGACAAGTACGACGACGATAGTAGTCGTTCTCACATATTTCAGATTCCCAACGCGTTCCCGTCATAATTGATTCCTCGCTGCTAAATACGCGCCCACATTGTTTTACCGTGGCCGGCATTATTTATAGCTATCAAAATATTCCATGCAAGCCTGGGGTGTGTTCGACGCCGGGCACAAAACGTTAGCCGCCGGATGACCCAAATAATTGAGTGCTCCGATAACCTCGATTCAACTGATGAAGAAGCATGAAAATAGGATAATAAGAGTACGACGGATGGGATAAGGCAAGAGGATGAAGACGAAGAGCCGGCGTTACAGTAAAAGTTCTTCGAAGCAACCCTCCACTCCAACGACCTCCTCGAAGCATGGGTATTCTAAGGAGAATTTTTGCGCATTCATTAAAAGATGCTCGAGCCCCTGGCCTTCGTCATTTCCAGCAGAAATAATATCAAACTAAAATTTGGCCGAATAATCCGGAATAATCGAACGCTATAGTATTGATGCAGTCGAACATCTTGTAAGAAAAATTCCATCCACTACGTCGTTCTTAAAATATGTATAATTCATCGGAGCACAGTTTTAGACGAATCATACGTTTTTCCGACTAACCGCAGAATTGAAAATCCGAATGGTCGAATTCAAAGAGGGAAGCTTCGGCAAACGATCAGACATTCTTCGGAAATGTCGACGAGATCCGTGTAAACATGTCATAGCAGATCAGAGCAAGCGTCTGCGTCTAGTTTGTGTACAAATCGACGAATAAAATTTCAGAAGCTTGATTTCCCGTTGCGTCGAATAAACTGAAATCCACGGGACCTGTGGTTTATACTGTGGTAAATACACGTCCATCGTCTGTTCCACGATTATTAGTTCCGCGAAAATACACGCTGAATATGGGGGAAAGTTCTGAGAAAAGAAAATTCTTTTCCAAGGAAGAAAAAATGACAGTTCACCGAAACCGTAAATTTTCTCTCAGAGGAAAGAATGGGAATGTTGGCTATTCGAAATGGGACCGCGTGTGTGGTAGCGTGCTCCCTACCTGAAATGTCACTTCGAGGAAGAAAAAAAAAAATGAAAATACGTCTGTACGACGTAGCGATGACACAAAGCCGTTCGTTCATCCCTGTACACCGTGAACGAATGTAAATGGCCACTTTCCCCGAAGATGGATCCGAAGTACATCCCATTTCAATCCAAGGGGGTTGTCGTTTCTCGTACGTCCTCCCCTGCGACAACTTCCATTTTGAAAATACCATTGCCACTTTTGACGCTATACTCGACAATCACGAGAACTCGTAAATTTCAAGGCATTACGTATACGCGTTACTTAACGTGTTCCGAACTCAGACGACTATCAGTGATCCATAGAAAATTTTACACTTCAATCAGTGACGATTTTCGATAACCGAATATCGATTAATTCTACTTATTCAGTAGGAACGTTATACTAGGTACGCGGAATGAAAACTTTAACCCTCGTGTACTGTTTGGATCAATTTGACCGGAAATCAAAGTTTCATTCTTAATTATATTGTGTATTATACAAATTTGTAAATTAATTTGTCACCAATAGCTTCTGATATTAGAATCCAGCGATAGGAAAATATATTTCCTTAATACGATTTTAATTCAGGGCCAATTTAATTCGAGAAATAATAATGCACTAATTTATTGAACAGTGCACGAGGGTTAAGGGACGATTCTACGTGTCAGAATAAACCAAAAGAATGACGAAATTGACGGTACGTACACTGACGTCAACTAAAAAGAAATACACGTTTACCTCGTGGCCGAAAAAGTGATGCGTAACACCTGCACTCGAGTCTGGACTATCGTCTTGCGACACATCGTAAAAAAGCACACAGGAATCGTTAGACATCAGGACGGACTATTCGTTCGAGTTCACAGAAGAGATCACAACACACACAGAGAAAATAAACACTGAATAAAGCAACTTAAAATAAAACTCACTATAATAAATTAAATTTATACTATGAAAAAACGATGAAGAAATGATCTTATTCGAGATGTGTTCGCGTTGACGTCTGCCATCGAACTAAGGAAACGTTACTGGAATCCCACGGCAAAGGGCAGAAAAGTCGTAAAAATGTGTAAACAGGGTGTGGATATGGTACTACCACTACTACCTGTTCTTCAGCAAAGTCGCAAATGATCGCGACTGACCTGCTGATGTTGGGATTGTACCAAGGGAGGGGTATACAGGGTGAACCACGAATTTTAATCAGTAGAGATTACTCTGTTATTAGTAGTCCGATCGAAAATGTTTTTATCAGGTATAGCATTGTTTCAAAAAAGCTTTAACGTGATTATAGCAAATTTTTTGTCAATATAATATATATAATTAAGAAATTAAGGTAAAAGTTATGTTATGATACTTACCGAATTCGTCTTGAAATTTTCTAACAGATATGCGTAAAAAAATTATAGGTGTATTTGCAAAAAATTGTAGGTGACTTTGAAAAATCATGAAAAAAAAGAGTTGACAAAAAATTGGCTACAATCACGTTAAAGCTCTCTTGAAACCATGCTATACCTGAGAAAAACATTTTCGATCGGTCTCCAAAAAACAGAGTAATCTCTACTGATCACGATTCGTGGTTCACCCTGTATATAACTTGTTTAGCTAAGAAGTAGAGGCCTATTTTTTTTCAGAGAGTCATGCCCTGTGCTTATCGCTTGTACACAGATTGCTTGGTTAATGTTCCAAACACGAATAACACCCTAAAATTGACGTCTAAATGTTCATAAACATTATATGGTATATCTATAGATGTTTATAGCATATTCTGCTATGAACCATCAACAAGCCACGTGGCGTGAACAGATAGTCGTACAAAAAGGCCTGGACGTGGAACACGTTAATCCTCTAGTTGGCGCTCGTAGTAGTAGGTAAGCTTCATGTGCACGCTTTCACGGTACGTCGAGACGCTTGTAGAAGATGCTGAGTCGCTCGTAAACGCTCATGCGGTCGAACCTCAATGAAAAGACGTTCCAAGTGATTTTAGTGTACTTTTATGAGTACATGTAACCCTCGTATAACACTGTGGCTAGGTTTCTAAAAATCACCCTGTTATACGAATTAGTACTTGATTATGTAACATGATTTTGTTCATTCAAAATGTCAATTTTCTATAAGTGGTAGCGACTCCTAAAATTGAATACCACTCGCAGCACGTAACCAACGTTACCGTGAAAGCTCGGCCGGCAGACTCGCGCTCTGATTGGTCCGGGTTATTCGTTAATATTTTTACTAAGAAAAAAATTATTTCAAATCATCCCAGGAACCCCTAATTTCCCAGAGTCGAAGCTATTTTGGGACTCCCTGTATATGCAAAAAAAAACCAGGGTTAATTTGTATTTTTATCGACACCCTGTAGGTTTCGAACTTCGAAGATATTTCGAAGGAATTCGATGCAGGACCGACTGTTACTGCCCTTTGATTTCAGTAAGTGGTTAGAAGTTGTCGACTACAATTGTCTGTCGTATAGAAAGGGTTAAGCGCGCGCAAACCCGTGTATAGATCCGTCGAAGAAAGGCATTCCTCTGAAGGAAAGGAGTGGGGGGCATTAATTACGGTGCACGGTTCACCCCAGAAACACAGAGGGACTCGTCCGATTTGTTTGCAGCGTGGCGAAGGAACAATGCCCGTGATTACCGCGATGAATTTATTCATTGCGTGCCGTCTTCGGGACCCTTTATCAGACAATGAACCAGAAATCCTTCCGGGGTTAGACCTCAACGGAGAGGAGATTGTGCACGTAGATTAAGAAGCGCACGCGAAAACAGGCGGAAATTAGGTCTCGGTCTTTTGAAGCGCATGCTGTTACGAGAGATAATTCTGAAATTGCCCACGAAACAGATACGATATCCACCTGGAAATCTACTCGGTATCTTTTTCGTGTAACAGGACTGCACTCGGATACCGTGGCGAGATTTAGTTGAACCCGCGATTGCAAGTTTATTTTTTACGGTTCTAAGTTATTTTATACGAAACGAGCGTCACTTACGACGGACATGAAATGCTGACCAATTATCTCGTTACAGCGGGAGATTATTATCATTGTGCAAAGTAAGGTAATCGCAACCGAAAAAAAGTTGCAACGTATACACGAAGGATGTACCGCTTCTGTATATGTATAACGTAATACATTCGTGTTTACGGTTGTGATAAGAAGTGGGAACAGAAACAAAAAGCATGGAACATTATTTCACCGTTATTTCATTTGTAATTTGAATAGTTTCTTACGCGAGAATACAAGTTTTTGCTTTGATAAACATCGAGTAGGATATTCATCATTCTATTTGTTGATTTATGAAAGGGCAATAAATTGTCATGATTTGGATGACAACGCGCGTGACATGTTATAGATCGTGCGAAAGATTAAAAGTTCGAGAGTGAAGCTTACGGTGAACAGACGTCCCCCGCTGTGATTTTGTATCTTATTTCTTGTACTAGAAGTTTTAATATGCTTATAATTACACATACAGTGGCTGTGAAAAGCTTCCAGCCAAACTGTAATTTCAATATACCTTTTCAAAAATGTATAATACACATAAAGTCCTTACATACTCATATTGAGGAAATATTGCTTCTTCAAATTTGGTAATATTAAAAATTGTTCTTGCATAAAAATAATCCGTTCTTCTACTTCTAACAATTCGGGCCTGATAAAAGTCACGACAAAGATATTTTGGCAAGAAATTTTTGGCAGCCACTGTAGATATGAAAATCTTTGTTCTGATACGCCTGGCCGATCACAATGCGTCGTAACTACTATACATAAACTATACATAACATAACTATCCTACATACTATACATCCACATAACAGATCTAATAACAAAAAATAAATTGTTCCAATGCAATAACAAATATACTGTCATAATCTAATATATTCTGGTAATAATATTGTCACATAATAACAACAGTTTGCTTGTTAGTACTCTGTGCTATTCAACAGCCACTTCCAAAGATCCTTCAACTTCATCGTCGACATTCCCTGCTTTCCCAGGGGCCAATCGAGAATCTAGGCAAAGGTTGATCGTCGATACAACCGATTATTCATGAAATTATCGAGGGCCCCGTGCTCTTTTAGGGTATCGAATAAAGCGTCTCCCTTTCGTGCACGTTCTCTCCACTTACTGCTCGCGAAGGGAACGACCACTTTCGTACTCGAACTTACCGAGCAAGAAAGCACTTTGCATCCGGGGGAATCCACTTCAAAGGACTTCTTCCGAGTCGACATTTTTTTTTTTTCTTTCTCTACCGTCGTGCCGTGGATGGTTAACGAACTCGCGGCCCTCTGCGTAACGGACAAACTATTATCAAAGCGAGCGTTCCATCGGGCCGCGGAGGTAACGGCGATAGCGCGTCGCAATAAAAATCCAATTTTCCCCTAATCGATGGACGTGCAGCGAAATCCGTGTGCGAAAAGGAAAATGGTTTTTTCCCGTTCAAGTGTGTATCGTCGGATACGATTAACGAGTCACTGGCCGAGATCAATTTGCATGAAAATCGTGGCGCAACTTACCAATCCTGTAAATAAAAACAACGATATCTTCGACTGTAAGGAAGATCGCCACATTTCATAATTTTTAATATTCGAGTTTATTCATTAATTAAGCTGCAGAATATAGGATTTGTGTATTTATCAGAGAAACATGCATGAAAACAGATTTTGTACGGTCGAGAAAGTAATGTTATTTTACCAGAAATAGCACACTGTTGCATACAAATGATAATAATAATTGGACTTTAAACGATAATATCTCGGAAGTGATATTATGTGACAGCGGCGTTTTTCCTGACAACCATAGATATAAAGTGTCCCAATTACTGCCATCTTTACTATTTTACTTAATAAAAACGTAACATATACAGAATTCTATACAAATAATTTTATTATTCAATTAGATCTGTGATTTACGTAAAAACAAAGAAATACGTGCACTAACACCTAGCTGGTATGTAAAAATTAACGTTGTTCAATGAAAGTGCAATTCGTCCGTCAAAAATGCGACTACATTGGTAAAACGTAATGGCGCAATCATACTGAAAAAGGAGCCGTAATTGTACTACTCAACCTACATCTATTCTAAAAAATGAATTGTTAAAGTATATAAAAATTACTTTAATTTTTGAGATGACAGTTAAAGGGACACTGGGATTACTCTCAGATTTTAATTATCAATTAATTCTTCATATTCAAAGTATAAAACTATTTCCTTTTTTAATAAAAGAGATGTTAAATAATATTATCTTCCAAATTGAGACGATTTTGACGTCAAACAAAAGGTAAAATAATTACATGAAGTTATGCTACAACCTTAAGGTAAATTAGTAATAATAGTAGTAACCTAATTAATAAATAGGTAATAGTAGTAGTAACCTAATTAAGTAATAGGTACATCTATTCCACCGTCGAAAAAAATGGCACCGTATATCCGTCGGGTCAGATTACACGTTTAGACGCGACCATATATTCACGATTTATCCAGTGAACCACTCGAGAAGCGACTTGCCTAATACCAGTTAATCCGAGTTAATAGTCGCGCCGATACTCCGAGCTGTTTTAAATCTAGAGCCGTGCGTGTAAACGTCGGTCGCGCCTGTTAAATCGCGACTACCAAGAACGATTTACATTCTACCATAAATATCATTTTTAATTTGCCACGACCAACCGTCGAATTTCGCCTCCAATACGCTCGAGCTCCGAGCTCCGAGCTTCCGTGGAATCGCGATTTTTCGCATCGACACCCGAGCCAACGTGATTTTCTTTTTATCATGGCTAAACGAGATTGGATAAACGAAAGAATAGAATAAACGAAAATTGCCAACTCGAATAATCAAATACAGACGATCCATTTGCGATGATTCTCGCGGAAACTTCGTTGAATCGTTTGTTGGTAATCGAGCGTGTTACTTTTAACAATCCAGATCAACTGATTGCAAGTTCGTAAAACGTGGGACCAGTGTTCGCGGTTAATTAAAGTCATACGACGATTTTCCAGCGTGAACCTGATCGCTATAACAGCTCGAGAAAACGTGACGGAACTGCAACGTCCCTTGGAAATTGTCTTCCGCGTCTTTATATCCCCGCGGTTCGTAACCGGTACAAACGCCACGGGGATCGGATGGATCTTTGTTTCGAAAGTTACGGGGATCCTCGAGGCGTCAGGCGTTCCCAAACAATTGCCTAGGAAAAGAAACTTTTTCCGAATGCTTGCGAAACTGCTTGTCGAAAAGTTGCATTCGAGATCGACGTCCCGGACGAACTTCAACGATAGGGTAAATGTCCCAATTACTGCCAGTATCACTAATATTGTCACTTATAATTTTATTTACAATTAATAAAAACGTAACGTATAAAGATTTGTATACAAAAAATTTTATTATTAAATTGAGACTCTGTTTTACATAGAAATCTAGAAATACATGTACCTGTAGGTACCTGGTATTTAAAAATTAATGATGAAAAATGAAAAACGTAACTACGTAAGTGACGACGAAATCATACAGAAAAAAGGCACGTAATTTTACCATTCAACTTAAGTATATCTATTGTATAAAATGAAGTATATTTGAATTACGTTAATTTTTAGGGTGACAGTTACAGAGACACTGGGATTGCTCGCAGATTTTAATTAATTTTTAATTATGTAAGGAATTTTCTGGAATTCTCCAGATCACTTGAATAAAGACAAGTGTTCCATGTGAAGAATTCCCAAACTGTATATTTTTAATTTCGTGTAAAAGTGTGTCGAAACTTTCTTTCGGCTGTCCTTATTACAATTAATTCTCCATATTTAATGTATACGATTATTTTTTTTAATAAAAGAGATGTTAAATAATATTATGCCTCAAGCTGAGACGATGTTTGGGTTAAACAACACGTAAAATAATGAAATAAAGTTACACTACAATCTTAAGGTGGCAGTAATTAGGACATTTACCCTAAGTCTGAATACGCAAGTTCCCGTAGATTAAAGAGAACCATTGCGAAAGATCGCGCCCCTTTTAGCATAACATCGATGCAACTCTGGGAGCTTTTAATACCCGAAGAAAGCTCGTTCCTTCGTTAACGATAATATAGGTACTTCGAGTACGAATTCGACGAAGAAACTTTCGGGATTGGAGGTAATTACTCGTTCAACCTGGCAGAAAGATGGTCGTAGTTTTTCAGAACGGAAACGAGAAGATACAACGGGTCAAGAGACGGTCGTCGATCGAATCCTTTCAGCCTGCCCAGACAAGATTCTACGATCTCAACTTTCCACGCCAGGATTACCACGTGAATCTCTTTCCGCGAGAAAAACTAAAAGAACTTTACCTAGTGTCCCATATGCAAAGTTCAATGTTTCAACTTCCGAAGAGTCCGATTTGGGCTGCGAGGACTAACCCAAATACTTCGAAGAATTCGATTCAGCTTAATTGACGCTTTTCTCCCCGTTTAACACATTACTAGTGGGAGGGTTCTTATGTTTACAAACATACAACTTCAAGGGTTCTAAAAATATTTATAAACTACCTCTTAACTTTTGTCAAACATTACATATACGAAAAGTGATTTTTCCCTATTTTTTACTATTCTAGTTCTTCTTCAAGAAAGACGTACTACTACGTCAACTGCTCTCAGCTATTGTGTTTGAAAAGACGTACTACTACATCAATCGCTCTCAGCTTTGTTTTAAAAAAAGAGGTACTACTACGTCATAAAACATCAAAGTGTTAATTGACGCAGAGTTATACTACCAATCATAAGTATTGGAACACATTATCTGTATGGAGAAAATATTATCTTGCTTAAAAATAATATATAATCATTATCCATCGAGCTTTAATATCCACTAAACAATATTTCTTTCAGACTTTCAGCAATTTTCTAATGCCCCATAACGTTTACTGCATGTTTGATAAATGTCTTAATATCATCTTCAACAATTCCTGGCCCCTTCGCGAATGTCTACATTATCTGTACTACAGATCGTAAAACAGCTGTTCGATCCAGCGTCAATTAAGCGGGTACTACTGTAGTCTGCGCGGGGATCTTGTCAATCCAGAAGATATCCACGAGGAAATCTTTCACGGGCCCAGTGTATACAGAGTGGACCACGAAATGTGATCAGTAGACTGCGGATTTTATGCATTTATAGAATATTCGATCGTCAAGGATTCAATACATTCAGAAAGTTTATTCAGGTTTGATTTTTATTTCGAACCTACTGAAACCTTTAAAAGAGTAAATAAATTTTTGGTTACCTCCAGTTTTGAGAAATTAATCCATAAAATTCTATCTTTGCAGATATATCCGTATATGCTACTGCTAGCTGTTCCACCGAAAATTTATTTGCATACTTAACCATCAGTGCAGACGACATAAATAGAAGTTAGCAGTCGTTTCCTAACCGTTTACGCGGGTCTATTACAGCTGATGACCACCATTTTGAACATCATTTCAATGCAGGTAAATAATATTTTCTTAATATGTCTCTGCTTTAAAAGAAAAAAACGTTATATAAAACTTTCAAACTTTTAAAAATTATTGAAAACTCTAGAAAAAAAAGGCTGACAAAAAATTCGGTAAAATCATCTGAAACCTCTCCTTGAATCATACTACACCAGCGGAACAAATTTCGATCGGACAGCTATCATTAGAATAACATAAGCTCATCACGTTTCGTAGTCCGTTCTGTAAACACAGCGGTGAAACGGAGTAAATAAAACGGACCTTGACTTTCCGGCATTTCCGGGCGGCGATGGATCTTGATTGCCTTCGGAGAGCCTCCAGAGGAAACCGCTTCCCGCAGGATCCGACGCGGCCGCTTCCACCACGGCACCACTACTATCTACTTCACAACTCGTGGGGATTCACGTGATCGCGACCGACGGGGGTGTTTTTTTCTTTTATCGCCACATTCGGTGAAAAAAATCACACGGTCATCGCGCGACCCCCTGGATCAACGATGTGTATTTACGTTTCTCGCCAGAGTTTGGTCCGTTTGAATCGAAACGCGCGGGACAGGTAAAAAGCGCGTGCACGTGCGCTGGAGAACGTTTCACACGGGGACACCTTGGAAGGACGACGACGATTGTCAAGACGATGCATCCGAGGACGTCACCGCGGTTTCACCACGCGAAGGTACGTCGACACATCGACGCAAGTTTTGAAAAGGGAGCCGAAAGGACGGGACACAGCCCCGTCGGAGGAATCGCTCGCGGCGCGGTCTGGGCGGTGACTGAGCGGACCGAGGCGTCTCGACGCACGGCATCTCTCCCACCCTTCTGTCTCTTTCTCACACTCTATATATTTCTCTCTCACACACACGCTCGCTCCCTCTGGCCAGATCCTGCAAGCCTGACTGATACCACTTTTCGGTCGGTCTCGACCCGTCCGTGTTCGCCTTCTGGTTTTCGGCCGCTTGACATTTGACTTTGTTGTTATTTACACGGCACTGGGTACCATTGGGAAGCTGTTACGCGCGGGCTTCGTGTTCTCTGGATGTCCGGAAACGGAGCTTTCGTTAATAGTTCGTTTTAGAGGTGAATTAATTAGGAGTTACTTGAGAAAGGAGGAACGTGATCGTGGTATTTGTTTGAAGATTGGGACTTGTTTTGTATACGGAATGTTTGCTGGTGGATTCTCGTGGGAGAAGAGGCTATGGAAACTGTGTTGTTTGAAGGTACAGTACTTACTGTAAATTGGGGTAACTTTGACTCAAGGTAAGTTTGTGGATAGAGTGGTATATAAAAAGAAGAAAAGAAAGAATTGGTACCCTGAAAAAAGTCTTAAAGAGATCAAAGCAATTGAAATTAATGAACTCAATATCACCTTATGCATATAAGTTCTAAATGTAATCGTAGAGACAGTGAAAAATTGAAAGTTATTTAATCGTATTCGTCAGGCTGGAAGTGCTAGTAATAGGGGATGTAAATATAAAAACGTGTCTAATCTAAAGTGTGCTGGACAATTACTGCAGGAGAGACAATTACACAATGGATTTTGGCAATACAAGAAAGAATAACCATTTGTACTCCAACTGTGTCCATCAAACCAACGTGGCCTAATGTTATAATCCGTTCATATCTCTCTGACATACATAAATGTCTACCGACAGTAACAATATATTGAGGTAGTAAACTGAGTGGGGCTATAAACAGAGGTTGGGTCCAGCAGTTAACAAACGATATCACGACACTAGGCAAGTGATATCGAACGAAGACCTTGTCTACGACTGTGTAAAAACCTCTCTTCTAAGATTGGTTTCCCTTTTAGATCAGTTATGAAAATTTTGGAGGTGATGAAATCGGACTTGGGCTCGAAACTGAAAATGTAGCTACTGTTTATGATTCTGCTGAGTTATCTCAGTATATCTTTACTGTCAACTATATGGATATAGTAGTAATTTAATGGAACCATAAAGAATAGTTCCTTTATTTAGGCTCCTTTACCCCGGAACCCTCTTCAGGGAGTTAAAAATCTTCAGAATTTATCTTAAAGGGAATTAATTTAGAAATTAGATACTTCGTAAATACAACATGTTTTTACTACGATGATACCCTTTATTGACAGCTGACCCAAAACTCTTTTTTGTAACCTCTAATATATAAGTATACATAATTTACGATTGACATCTCCAGAAAAATAATATTTAATACCCCTTGCCCTTGTTATTGGCATAAGTTCTGTGCATTGGTACTCGAGTCACGAAGAAATCTGAGTATTGAAATACCTCATTCCTTCTCCAGCTTCTGTGCTTCACTGCTCTGTAGACGTCCAAGCTTCTAATGAAGCTTATTCTTGTCCACCAGTTCGTTAAGCTTTTTAGCGCCATCCAAGCGGGATAAAAATAAAATGAACAGCAATGTGCTGGGTAGAACTTTCGAAAGAACTTAAAAGTACTGGATGACATGAATAAACGCGAATTAATGTAGATCTCCATTTCTTTATACATAGTTACTAAATGGTAATCGAGAAAGAAGCAAAACTTCGGAACTAGATCTGTTAATTACTTCTACTGTTTCATGATTGAAATACTAATTGCAAGCGTTCATACTTGATAATCGAGTGACACGAGTTCCATAGTTAATTTAGCTAAGATATTAATTAAATACACAGTTCTTATCTTCCATTACCTGACATCTCATCTAAGAAATTGTTTGGTGGAATAGATTTTCGAGGAGTCATTTATCTCTGACAAAGATGAGAACCCTTAACCCTGATGTCCCCGTCTACCCACTATACTTCGGTTCTACTTGTTTGAGTGAACTTGACCTGAAACCTGCATTTATTTACGTACGTTTAAAACTTTCACAGAGGGGCAATTTTGAATATTTGTTTTTTTCACTAGCGCTAATGAAAACGTTAACAAAAAATTAATTCTCCGAAACCAATACATAAGTTACATAAGTAAAAATTCTTAAATTACTAGGACTTTATTAGTAGAAATATCAAAATGATCCTTCATTTGCTTATAACGGAATAATATATTCTTACGTAGTATACAATTTCTTTCTAGAAACTTTGTGATGGAACACTATGAAAAGAATCATATAGCACTGTATTTTCCAAACCGTAATAAAATCGGCTCTGTTCTCGTTATCCCAGTAGTCTATTCAATATAGATTGATGGGAAATAAATGACCGTTCGTGATTCATGTCTACACTGTTGCGGCTGAGATAGGTGAAAATGCAGCACGCTACGGTTCGCTTTAATTCTACAAACTCTAATTTCCGTCAGCCTATAAAAAAATGGAAATAATTCTCTGTATTTTATAATTACAGGATCATGTATTAGAATCGCTCTACTCGTGGATACGTCGTGTAATCTCGAAACGGTTTTTTATACAATTATTATTAGCAATTATCAGAGTGTTAATATTATACGGAAAAGACATCAATTTAGCAAACCTACAGCACTTATCTTGTTTTTTTTTTCGCTTAGTGGATGCAACAGGACCGTTCGTATTAACGATCCCCTAATTCTTTTGAGCAGTGTATAAAGACTTAAGTAAAGGAAGGAAGAGGACAATAATGTGTCAAACCTGTTTCCATAAAACAAAACAAATCAGACCTTCTGCAAGCTTCCACAATCCTGTACATTCATCCCCAAAAGGGTTTCTGTGTTATCCGTGGTCCACACTCGAAACTTCAAATTTGCCCACGAAACGCAACTAAGCTTTCCAATTTGTCTTTCTCACGTACCACCCAACAGTTACCAACGAATCGCGGTCAAAATGCACCGTGACGATTTTTTTCTACTGAATCCGATATCGTCTCGACTGAGTAAATTATGCGCATGCATATTAAGCGACGGCTCGCGAGCCGATTTTTAAAGCCGTCCTTTACTCTTTGCGTCGCGACTAATTGTTTCTGCAAAAATGGAAATTTGCCGGTACAGTTCCCCGCCTAAGAGCTTACTCGTCAACCCTGGAGAGCATCGTAATGCGGTTTCTAAGTTTCCTCGTCGAAACGAAACTTTGGTGCTCGAGCTCGGATCGGTTACGAACGCGCAGTTACCCGTCGAGACGCTCTTAATCGTTCCCTGTCGCTTTTGAATATTCTTCTTTAACACGATAAACACCGAGCTGATTTTGATGATCGTCTTTTTTACACTACGCGATGAGACCAACCGCAACCGCCAAAGTTGTTTACAAATGTTAGAAAATGTTATAAGAAATGTTACCATTATTGGCCACATATAATTGACACAACGCTCCACGTGTTAAGCCGATTGACTGTTAGTCGTTTCGAACGATAATTTTGAACATCTGTCGCGAGTTGCGTTTACTATGAGGCATGAGGTATGATCGAAAAATTTAGATACCAACTTTAACAAAAATAATGTTTTTATAGTAAATTATTAAAATACGAACCTCCTGAATGAATGCACCAACTTCACATCTTCGTCCAGATGATAAAATGCACTGCTGTATTTATTTTCTGGTACCGTTAGTAGCTCTTTCTACGATTTTTTAATAACTTCTCTGCGATATTTAAAACGACGTACTGTTGAAAGTTTATGGTATTTGTGTTGTTGATAGTTAGATTGCGAATGTTTAGACGAATATAAATTTTTATGGATCAATTCACGGAAACTGAAGTTATATAGAAACTTTTTATTACTTTCATTTTCTTACGCTTATCTCGACTGTGTAGTTAGCGCAGCAAAGTAAAACACGATTGCTAATTGCAGTTGAAAGTTACTTAAGTCAAGTTTAATGGGATACTAGATAGCACAAGATCTGCCTTTTTCGACTTTACTATATTAAAGAGTTTGAATTTATTTAGTTACGCTTCGACCGAAAGCGATATCAGAATAGTTAAACAGAGAAATAAATATCGCGATGGCTGTACGATAAAAATAGACGTAATGGGCTAACTTCTGAATTACAGTATTGTTCGCCACGCTAACTTACGCCATACGTTAACACTTTACGGTTATGGGTATCAAGATCGTCCTCCCACCTTAGCCATTCAAGAAATTTAAAATGTATTTCCTTAAAAGCATTAAAGAAACAGTCATATATATTCTTTCTGCGAATGAAATGTGGTTATTCTTCGTGACCTGATCGCGTTCTAACCCCTTAAAGACGAACAACTTTCAATATCGAACATTATGCGAACATAGTTTTGCACTTCAGGAAAAATATAACTATCTCTCATGAGAAAAACTATGGTGATTCGAAGCGATTTTCTTATTTCTTTTAGAAAACGACATTTTAGTGGAGTATTAGTTAGATAAATTCTTAAATAATGAAATTGGTTTTTGATTAGAATTTGCAAATCACACCTAACAACCACAACTAAATTTCGATTTAAGCTGCACTAGCGTTACAGGAAATACAACGCCATCTGTCGTCCACGTCTGTAAATTGAAATTATAACATCTGTATGTTTTGGAACAGACGTGGAATTGCATGTTACGATTTTTATGTATAATTTTAAAAACTATTTCATCTCGATTATTTGTATTGTGCAGAAGGGAGTGATAAAATATGGCGATGAGTTATTGCAAGAACAATGGTAAGACAATTTCAGTTGATGTTTAGGTTAAAGCCTAACTTTGTACGATTCAAAAGTTTGCATCTTTTCATACAAGATTCGATGAAGAAAGAATGTCCCTACATGGAAAAATGTTACCGAAAGAATCCGATCCATTTCAACGAGATGTCACATCCGCATTGTGAGTAACGTTCATTTATTTACCGTTATTTCTTAACCACTTTCCTTTGTGGTGACCAAAAAGGTGAATATTTTGTTTCAGTGGAAAAGATTGTGATGAATCAATTAGAAGGGGAGATAATGGTACCTGATACTCTTGACTTTGAGTGTAACAATCGATCGCTTTTAGTTGATCAGTTAAAAGTTTTACAAATGGTATTAAGGAAGCACAGAAATAATAGTGAAAATAACATGCCCTCAACAACAAAAAATTCCACTGCCACGAATAAAGACATTGGACTAAGTCAGGCCTTGAAAAATAAGGTAGAGAGACATAAACAAGTAACTACCCAAAGGCGAGATAACAAATTGAAAGGAATGGATGATGAAGCAGAAGCTCTTTTTAAATCTTCTGCTAGCAGTAGTCAGAGCAACACGATCAGCAGTAAAGTAAACGTAATGAAGGAAGAGTTAAATAATCTCCAATTGACAGAGGAAAGAATGCGAAAAGAAGAATCCTCTCAGGTGAAAAAAAGGAACAACAGTAGTTTTAGTAATGATGACAGCGAAAAGAAAAGGTCCAAGTCAAATCATGATGAAGAAGTTCAGGAATGTGCTCAAAGTTCTAATGAAAGTTCAAACAGTAGTTCTAGTTCTAATTGTTCAAAACGATCATCCGTATTCGAAGCATTTCAAGTGTGCAACTCTGCAAAGTCCAGGGATGAAGTTAGAGAGAGAGTAATTAAAATGATGAAACGGCATGGTCTACAAGTGTCAGTGGTTGAACCAGGACACTTTGCCCTCAAATATGCTTTGTCAGCACCATATCATTTATTCTTTACAAGAATTCAGAAGTCACAGGAAACATACGATCAACAGTTTTCTATAACATTTCCTGAAATCTTAGACAGAAGCCTAGGAGAAATTGTCTCTAGCTTACAAATAAATTTTATGGTTGATGTCGGGTGGTTATGTTCACAATATTTGCTGGCTGGTCAGCGTACGGATATGTTAATATTATATGGAGAACGGGTAGATGAAGAAAAAGCGGGCTTAAATATTACTTTGATACCTATAGAGATGCCAACCAAGTTTGGTTGTCATCACACCAAAACAATGATCCTAAAGTACAAAGACGATGGCATAAGAGTTGTAGTATCCACCGCAAACTTGTATTCTGATGACTGGGAGAATAGAACTCAAGGGTCTGTGAAATAATTTTAAAAATCATTTCATGTCCATTTGTTTGTTTCGAAAGAATGACAGTAACGGATAAACGGTTGGTTCCATTTTGTCTTAATCAGATTGTGGATTTCGCCTCACCTTCCGCCACTACCGGAATCCGCAAATTCCCGCGACGGAGAATCACCAACAGGTTTCAAGAAGGATCTGGAGCGTTACCTGCATAAATACAGACAGCCAGCTTTAACAGAATGGATCTCGACTGTCCGAAGAGCAGATTTCACATCTGTCAATGTGTTCTTCGTGGCTTCTGTTCCTGGAACACACAAAGACTTAGAATACGATTCTTGGGGGTATCGAAAGTTAGCCGCTGTTCTGTCAAAGCATGCCACGTTACCTCCGGATGCGCCTCAGTGGCCAATTGTTGCTCAAAGTTCCAGTATCGGCAGCTTAGGTCAGAGCTATGACTGTTGGCTTCTAAAAGAAATCGTACCCGCCATGTCGAGAGAGAGTGGAAGCGGTTTAAAAAGTTTCCCGACGTTTCAGTTCATTTATCCCTCAATAAAAAATTATAAAAACAGTTTTGATTGCCAAGTTGCATCCTGTTGCTTACCCTACAGTCTTCAAACGCACACTAAGCAAGTGTGGATAGAATCACACCTACAGTAAGCCTTTTTTTCACATTCGCATTCGATTACTGTTATTGAAGCTTTCAGGTGTGAGTCGTATCACCAACGAGGTATAGTAGTAGACTTGCCTTACGGAACTTGGCGGCCCACCTAATCTGTAGTGCTGACACTAAAAGTCTGTGATTTTAGTGACCTCTACATTATAAAAACGGTGGGTAGAGACACTAAAATGGTAATGGGGCGTCGACGTCCCAGAAAAGTGGGCTGCAAAAATTCTCGAATTTACATGACACGTACATGTAAGGTCTTCTCCTATAACTCGTTCATGGTTGTACCCTTCTGGAATAATTATTTCACGGTTCCATCAGCATTGTAACTACTTTTCTTAGGGGCCTAATGACACACTTCGAATAATTTTTCTTAAACGTACTGACACCTGAAAGCCTCGATAGTAGTAACGTGCATGATAACAACGACATCAGTCGGGTGAAAGCCTCACACCTGAGATTTATATTCTTTATGTGATCAACTACAATCTTAATTATTTTTAAACATCTAATGATGTCCTCAGCCAGTGGAAGGCTTCACACACAGTGAGAGACAAAGCCATGCCTCACATAAAGTCTTACACAAGATTTTCGCCCGACTTAAAGAAAATCCCGTGGTTCGTCCTCACCAGCGCTAATTTAAGCAAAGCCGCATGGGGGATGACTAAAAAGTCACATTACATAATGAACTACGAAGCTGGCATTGTATTTGTACCAAAATTCGTTGTATGTAAAACTATAACTATTTTTCTTTAGCCTTAGAAAAATATCTCTAAAAGTGTTCCATTCGTTTCGTAGACTGGATCAACAACATTTCCGGTTCAAGAGGAAGAGGTTGGAGTACCTGTGTTTCCTATTCCATATGATAGACCCCTAACGAAATACGAATCCGGGGATAAGCCATTTGTCACGGAGTTCTTCCAAGGTCACGAATAAACCGCCAGTACGTAAGCGCTCTAAAAAGTGTACTGAAACCAGATCTGAGTAATCACGAATCTTCAAAACTTATTATACAAACCGTACTGTACAAGTGAATTTTTTTTTTTAATAAATGTGATATATATTCCTTTTGTAATGTATAGTATATACCATCTGATATTCCATCAAAAAGAATCGTCACATTGCCAGTTGGATTGTTAGGGTCAGTCGTGACTTTTTGATCATACACGGAGTGGAAGTAACTTAGTTCCAGTCAGACAAATATTCGTATGCTACGTATAACTATCGACATGTTTGAATCCTATAAGAATCATTAACCGATCATCTGACTTTCATTCCAGTGCAAATTAACCTTTATTCGCTGTTCTATCATTAGATTGAAAAAAATGTTTCAAGGAAGTTCTCTCAGCAGCAATCGAGTTTCTTTTCGGTGTGCTCCCACGTCGTGTCACTCTGTTCTCCGTTTGTTTAATGCCGATTTCGTGGTCGTTCGATCGCGGACCACGCGTTTTCCATAAAACATCAGCAGGAAAGTGTTTCCTGACCACCAGCGCCTTTCCGTCGTATCGCCAGTGCATGCTTCGCGTTCAAACAGCGTTTAACGAATCTATGCTTGATCTTCCATGCGTAGAACAATTATATCTTTTGCAAGATAAGTCCCGACTATAAATCGAATCAACAGTTTCTGGCGGTTTGTGTGGAGAAGTAGCAGTGAGAGAGTAAAAATTTCCATCGAACTCGAGGTATCCTGTCATCGAACGATCGAGCAAGCAAAGGGAGTCGATTCAAATGCAAATTTACCAACGCGTCTTTTACAAGTTCGTAAATTCATTCGGTATAAATCGTAAAATCGAAGCATCGTATCGCGTTGTTTGGAATTTTTTTGAATGGAATTCTACCATTTAAACTCTTTCGGCACTTGATCCGAATGTATTTACGAAGTGATTGTCAAATTTCACGTGTATGCTTGTAGCGACAGTTATATGATGTGAGGAAATATTTGTTCGTTTCACTTTTCGTTTGCTTGACACTCCCTATCTAGTAGTTTCGTTTTACAAAAAATTATGTAACGTAAACATTACTATCGGTTAGTAAATAGGCTAATTTCACGAGGATATCGCATAACGTTTCGTTACTGTCTATATATGTACGTCTCAATGATACTTTCAATAACGAATATTCTCAGGTTTTCTCGTTGAAATTCTAGAAAACAAGACGTACTAAATGACACCTATTTTTCTGTAAGAATAATTTACAGCAATTATGATGTAACGCATTAATCGAACACGATAATCATCGAGCGATGCAATGGGACTCTACGGATAAATTGTAGGGGATTGCCATTAATAATATCCAGTACCTTGGCTGTTTGCTCTTTCCTATCCTTATACTATTAACACAGTACTTTATTAATAAATATCGAAGAAACCTACGCTCAATTTTTTATAAATAATCCACATAATCTCGTGATAAATGTAAAGGTAGATGTCGCCGCGTTTCATGGATCAACGGGCAAAAACGAAAAGGACAAGGACGTTATTAATTACATTTCAAAGCTTTTTTCTCTGCGATTTTTGCTTCTGCTTTTAGACAAGACGTTTTCAAAGTTTAGAACGAGAAACCAATGGTTTTTTCATCTTAATGTCCCACCTTTTATGCATATTCTGACTAAAAAAAAACTTGTTTTAATTCATGGCTATTCAGAGATTTAATGATGCAGGACTAGTTTTTATTCATTAGTTACATTTTTACAGCAGACGATTAATCACTGGTTGTCTACAAAAGTACAAAATCTGCAGACAAAGAATTTGATTGATCGTATAAGTGCCGTGTTCAACGTTCTGTGTATATTCTTAGTGACCTACAGTCAACGTTATTAAATACTAAATATCGCACAACGGAAATAAATAACGATATGCGATATGAATATCAGCTACTTGTAACACAAGTTTTACGTTTGTAGCACAGCAGAATATGCGTTAAAACTTCGCATATATTAGACATAAACTTTTATACCGCTAAAATTATGTATCATTTACATTATCATTACCAAAAAAAAAACCAGGAGTACCAGTATTGCAAGAAAAAGTGAACATAACATTATATAATTATACCTCTGAAAACAAAGTGCTTCCAATTTTATAGCAAAACATAACTTAGGAAGTAAATCTCTCAAAAGTATGTTACTTCTACTTAATTACTAAACTAATGATTTTTATGCAAAGTATCCATCTACACAGTTACGTCCAACATTCATCACATGCAAACATCATGAAGTAATTCATGAAAACAAGAACAAAAGTAGGCACTTCTTTCTTCTCTTAACCCTTTCAACTCCTTTGCCGAGTGTGACTCGCCCTCAATCTCATTCACAGGTACCCCTATACCGAGTCACACTTGACATTTTTAAATTGCCACTTTAATTACGTATTACATTTCACAATATTAAAAAAAAAAATTATTTAAATTTGTTCCTATCAACCAACTGTCTTTGAAGTATATTTAAAATAAAACTTCTAAAATAAGTTATTGGAAAGAAAATAGGTGTGCAAAGGGTTAAGTATCACATGGAGCGAAGAATAAACTAAAAAACTCGTTGCACGTTTGTTAAAAGTTTTGTCCATTATCGTATTTCACAGAGTGTCATAGACTATGAACGCATAAAATCCGTCTACTCATTACACATTCGGAACTTTGTTTTTCCAACGAAAATAAACTTTAACAGGTAACGCTAATTCCCAAAGGAAAAAACGACTGACGAAACCGACAGGCATCGTCCATATTTCTCCAGTAAATCTCGCAACGCCGTTGTCCTCGGACTGGTCAGCCCGTCGTCGTCCCGACCAACGCCTACAAACAACAACAGACTTCGAGTTTCCCATTAAGACCAGACTCCCAAGGATTCTGACGTCAACGCACGATGAGGCTTCGCCTCCCACTAGGTGAGCCGGTTTCACGGTTGGATGTCCCCTCGGCGCAGATGCGACTTTCTGAAAAGGGACGTACCGGCGCCTCTGACGCCTAAAGGGTGACTACCTAACCCGCGCTGAGGCGTCGATCATCAGTCCGTGAGATGTCGTCGATACGAACGGACACTGCCTAGCCCTACACGGTCTCTTTCACGTTTCCTGTATGGTGCGCGTGTGTGTCCTGTGCGCGGCGTTTTTTCCGTCAAACGTGCGTATCGAATACGCATTGTTGTGAGAATTCGAGCACGTAGGGTTACAGAGCGTGCGTCCTGCGGTTCCCTGTTTGGCAAACTGCCGGTAGGTCGCATTGTGTATGTGGACATCGATTGGCGGAGCTGTCCTTATCGGGAAGAGCTTAAAGAGCTAGATAAGATTTTCGGACAGGCCACCCACCAGTACCGTCGTGAAACGCCGTATGGGAGCATCGACACACACGTCTTGGCGCATCGTGAGGAAATAAAGGCCGCAGTCTCGGGAACGATTCTTATTTGGAATAAGACCGGGTACGTGCCACGCGTGACAATCGCCAGTACATCTTGAAGGGGAAAGTATCGAAAGTAGGTTCGGCTCGAAAATTTTGTACAATCAGTCACGACGTGTACCTCCCGAGACGATTCTAACGCGTGTCGGTTCGAAGATCGTATTCTTGGACGTTTTCATTGTGACCCGTTGCTTCCTCGTGTGCATCGACGAGAATTGCGAAAATTCACCGGCATCCTAAGATGCAACCGTCATATCGATACCTATTTTTAACACCCCGTTCACAAGCGAATTCATTGCCAATTGGCTAGCGCGGACCTCGCGACCGCGTCTAACACGTTTCCTCAATATTTGTAGATCGAGCTATGCCTGTGGACGGAACAATTCTCTTTCCGTCTGTTTGCAGGACTTTACGTTCGTACGATTTCCGGAATATCGTCAGGTATCGGTGTATACCTGGAAACGGGTGTGATTCATTGTTTACCGGACTAGCAGAAATTACCTCTTTAATTCCGATCGTTATCTCTCCGGCGCGGTTTTTCCATTATCGAGCGTATGCTTCCCGAGACGTTCGGAACGTTGCGCTAGAAGTGGAACCTTCCGCGTGCGTGCGCGATATATTAATGGAACCGCGTATACAGGCTGGTTCGTAAAAGCATGAACGGTGGAAACGATCATAATTTCCTCATTTTCGTTCAAACGTTCCGTTTCTCATGTTTCAGACTCTCGAGGGGGGTCTGCTGCTTTGCCCGTTCGATAAGAGAAAAAGGAAAGCTGTGTCTAGTAGACATGAGCCGGCCAGGTATTCCAAAATGAGTCTGTTCGTCGTCGTTTGTCGCCGGTACACCAGTGAGTCCTTGTCATGCTAGTCAAGCAGCGCAACGGTTTGTTGGCGAGAAACGAGCCAGCAGGAAACGCCGTCAGTCTCGACCACGAATCAATAAATTGGAGGGTGGCTTCACGACGGTGGCGAAATCCCAAAGCCTGACCACGCGCGGGTCTCGTGTTGGGGGGGGGGGGGGGGGGGGGGGGGTTAGGGTTGAAGAACGAAGTGTAACACCGTCAGGATGACAGCCTGCTGGGTGCTGACAGGGATCTTCGGCGGGGTCGTGTTGCTCTACGGCCTAATAGAGATCCACTACTTTCTGCGCATGTTCTTCACCGTGTTCTTCGCGCGTTTCTGCAAGAAAAAGGTTCACATCCTCGACGAGACCACTATCTACGGTACGTTCGATGTTTCGCGTTCCTGAGAGCATTTAAATCGGCAAATATATACACAGTGAAATAGTATTGATTCGCACTTGGAAATGAAGCTTCTGTTTACCAGCTGAGCAAATGCAGGCAAACACAGACAGTGTTCCTCTTTCTCTGGCGTGTTGCGCTTTTAAAGGACATTAGCGGATGCAATAGCATCGATTCCATGAAAATGCATATATTATTCTCCTCCCGGTCGCCACGTAAGCCCAGAATCCTTACAATTCCACGACTTATCTCGGTCTCGTTCTCGTAAACCTTGACCTACCATGCGCGCGAATTAGTCAGGCCGGCCGGTGGCTCGTGTCGCGAATCCCCGCGCCGCGAGTATTGATTCCGTACACGACGGAAGAGACCACCGCGCTGCTGTGTGTCTGAAGTCCCCGGAAACTGGACCAGCGGCGTCGAAACGTAAACAACAACACGGTTAGGTTCGTTTGCCAATGGCATCCACGGAACCGAAGCTTCCGATTACCACCAATTGCGCGCTGGAAATCCCCCCATCTTTGGGTACGTCCATCAATCGGTGGGGGGGCCAATACGTCTTTGTCACGCCGCGTGACCACCACGAGGAATAATAAATCCCTCGGAACGCTTAGTATGCCAGAATATTCTGACGAATGCTAATCTTTTATTTATTAGTCCTTGCGCACGAACGAGGTAACCGAGGAGCGGCCTGTCCGCGCTCCCCCACATGGTGCATCGACGATTTCGCGAGAGTACACCGACGAACAAACTCGGCTTCCGTCAAGGGAAAAAGCGGCGTAGATGAAAAGTCTTCTACCAGTTGGTAAATTTGTTTCTGGCAGTGAAATAAATCCAATGTTAATTTGGCATGAATTTCAGTAATTCCCAATACCAAGTGGTAGGAGACTTTTCTTCTGCAACCACTTTTTTCCCTAGACGAGCTAACTCGGCTTCCGCTGGGGGAAAAAGTGTAGTTGGCGAAGGGCCCACTACCAATTTTTTTTGGGAGTTACTGAAATTTGCATCAAATTAACATTCGATTTAATATTTATTTCCGTACTTGAAATAAATTTATCAAGTGATAGGAGGACCTTTTCTACGTTACTTTTTCCCCTAGTGGAAGCAGAGTTTGCACGTGGGTGTACACCGACGAGCAAACTCGGCTTCCACTAAGGGAAAAAGTAACGTA